>NC_061815.1:11910985-12510985 GCF_021462225.1 Girardinichthys multiradiatus | reverse complement strand
TAAAAATCAAACTCAAAAGGCAGTTAATGAAACCAAGGTTACCTTTACAAACACAGTGAAAACACAATTATTTAGCCAAAGCTGCAGAGGAAGCCTCAGCTCTAGGGCAGACAGTTAAAAAACACACAAACAAATAGCACAATGATGATTCTGGATCGTCCTACTTTAACCTCAGTTTTATCTCTGCCCTGTCATAAGCTGTACTTGAAGAATATCCTTTTGTGAGCAGGATCAATGTCTTCCATCTGAATGATAGCTCCAGAGAGATGCAAACTGGCATAAAAACCAGTTCTACAGCCGGAATTATTAATAAGGAAAAGATCTTGCCAAATACAGAGACAACTAGATCTTAAAGCTTTGTTAGGTTTCTTCTTCAAAAGTAAAACGAGGGAAAAAGTTAACTTGCCAGCAAGTTAATAACACGACCTGTAGGATGATGTGCCCAGCATGGCAAAAGAAGTGACATCAGTACTTACTAGACCTCCTTATATAGCCTTGGTCTGTGATGTCAGCAGTATTCTGGAACTGCAATGAATGCTGGGAGGTGTAGTTTAATCAGTCCTTATTTTGGGTAGATGCTGGCCCAACCTTGAGGATAATGATACAATTAAATCTGATTTCAGCGTAGATAAATTAAAATGTTTTAACACGTTTAAAATTTCAATTTAAGATTTAAAGGAATTGGGAAGTTTACTCCTTAGATCTCAGGATCGTACTGAAAAGTGCAAAGAATAATCTTTATCAGAATCAGAATCAGAATCAGAAAAGCTTTATTGCCAAGTACGTTTTTGGACATACAAGGAATTTGTTTTGGCGTAGTCGGTGCAATACTGTACAAATTAAACAGTATAAACATATCTACAATATAATATTTATTGTTCGATTGTTGTGTTAATATAGTTACACTTTGATGCCACAAGTTTAATCTTTTCTTTGTGTTTGAGCTCAATGTGTTCACAAATACATCTCAGCAAATAATAACCAATCATCCGGGATACAAAATATTAATGTAATGAGAAACTGTTAGTGGTGGTGATGTTCTTAACAGGATGAGAGGCCCCAAATCAAGTTCTGTTTAAGGCCCTCTACAACCTTGGGCCAGACCTGTGTGATATACAGGGGTTGGACAATGAAACTGAAACACCTGTCATTTTAGTGTGGGAGGTTTCATGGCTAAATTGGACCAGCCTGGTAGCCAATCTTCATTGATTGCACATTGCACCAGTAAGAGCAGAGTGTGAAGATTCAATTAGCAGGGTAAGAGCACAGTTTTGCTCAAAATATTGAAATACACACAACATTATGGGTGACATACCAGAGTTCAAAAGAGGACAAATTGTTGGTGCACATCTTGCTGGTGCATCTGTGACCAAGACAGCAAGTCTTTGTGATGTATCAAGAGCCACGGTATCCAGGGTAATGTCAGCATACCACCAAGAAGGACGAACCACATCCAAGAGGATTAACTGTGGACGCAAGAGGAAGCTGTCTGAAAGGGATGTTCAGGTGCTAACCCGGATTGTATCCAAAAAACATAAAACCAAGGCTGCCCAAATCACGGCAGAATTAAATGTGCACCTCAACTCTCCTGTTTCCACCAGAACTGTCCGTCGGGAGCTCCACAGGGTCAATATTCACGGCCGGGCTGCTATAGCCAAACCTTTGGTCACTCATGCCAATGCCAAACGTCGGTTTCAATGGTGCAAGGAGCGCAAATCTTGGGCTGTGGACAATGTGAAACATGTATTGTTTTCTGATGAGTCCACCTTTACTGTTTTCCCCACATCCGGGAGAGTTACGGTGTGGAGAAGCGCCAAAGAAGCGTACCACCCAGACTGTTGCATGCCCAGAGTGAAGCATGGGGGTGGATCAGTGATGGTTTGGGCTGCCATATCATGGCATTCCCTTGGCCCAATACTTGTGCTAGATGGGCGTGTCACTGCCAAGGACTACCGAACCATTCTTGAGGACTATGTGCATCCAATGGTTCAAACATTGTATCCTGAAGGCGGTGCCGTGTATCAGGATGACAATGCACCAATACACACAGCAAGACTGGTGAAAGATTGGTTTGATGAACATGAAAGTGAAGTTGAACATCTCCCATGGCCTGCACAGTCACCAGATCTAAATATTATTGAGCCACTTTGGGGTGTTTTGGAGGAGCGATTCAGGAAACGTTTTCCTCCACCAGTATCACGTAGTGACCTGGCCACTATCCTGCAAGAAGAATGGCTTAAAATCCCTCTGACCACTGTGCAGGACTTGTATATGTCATTCCCAAGACGAATTGACGCTGTATTGGCCGCAAAAGGAGGCCCTACACCATACTAATAAAATATTGTGGTCTAAAACCAGGTGTTTCAGTTTCATTGTCCAACACCTGTACATGGCATATGAGAACTGCAGTGCTCATCTTGGGAATTTTTTCCACATATCCAGTAACCGACTTAGCTGGTGATCAAATATGGTACTGTTATAAATGTGCAGGAAGGATCCATGTAGACGTTTCTGGGACAAAAGCAGCTATGAGGTAAATAACATTTACTTATTATGAGCAATGTGCAAAGAGAGCTGGAAGATGAATGATTAACACAAAGGAAACTGAACCAAACACAAGTAAACTATAAATCAAGAGGAAAAAGACACTGATGTAGGAGAAATAAATCCAAATGCACAAAGAAAAGAACACAAGAATAAGCTAGAAACACAATAAAATGAACTAATATGACAACATCTTTCTAGTAATAATGATCAAAGAGAAATTACTTGAATATTGCAAGACCTTTGAACCAATAATAAAGAACTGAGAAGTAAAGAAACCCCACATAAACCAATACACAAACACCAAAGGATTATAATACCAGCTGTTTTTAAACTTAGGGCTACATTTTTTATCCTCAGTGACAACAACTTGAATTCCCTAATGAATAATCTGTCTTTTTTTTTTTTTACAATGCCTCATTTTGATTCCACTTAAAACTTTTCTTCAAGGAAATATACACTTTGTACTTTGTCAACACTGCCTTTTGTTGGGTCAAAGCTTATTACTAAACTGAATATTGGGAATGAATGGATTAAACAAAGTTTGAAGATCTGGATGGAAGTTAAGAAAATGTTGACTGATATAGGTTCAATATCCCAAGCTATGCCAATAGTGGGTAACATAGAGTTTCTCCCCTCCACATGGGATCATGGATTTAGGTGATGGGCTAATAAATGTCTTACCATCCTTGATCAGTTGTTTGAAGGAACAGGCCTTAAGTCTTTTTCACAGATAAGGGAACAATTTGATCTTCCGGCAACTTATATGTATTGGTATCTCCAAATCAGACTTTATATTATGAGCCATAAAGAGAAAGAGAAAATTTATAAAGATTCAAACCTGATGGAACAATGTTTTATTACCATTCTAGCAAAGAAATTGCCGACAAAAAGATACATTTCCAATTTGTATAAGAGGTTCTCGCTTGATATTGTCCAGAATACTTGGTATATTAAAGAGAAATAGAAATTAGAGTTAAACATTATAATAGAAGATAAATTATGCGATAACCTATGTAAAAGCAGCCACAGAGGGATTAATAGTCAATTATAGAGAATTTGACTGGAAATTAAAAGTTTGTTTCTTCCATACTCCTCTTGTCATTTCTAATTTTGTTAAAACACCTTCGACTGCATTGTGCTGGAGAAATTGTGGGACAATAGGTGATCATACGCATATATTCTGGGACTGTCCTGTCATCCGGGTGTACTGGAAAAATGTCAAGGAAGAGCTCAAGAAGGTTTTGGGGATGGAGGTACCATCAAGCCCTCTGTTTTATCTACTAGGTGCCATATCAAGTAAACTTTTTAGTGCAGATCAAAAATACATTACATGTATTTTGTTACTGATTGCAAAAAAAAAAATATTACTCTGAAGTGGAAAGATATAAAACCTCCAACTATAACTGAGTGGAAACAAAGAGTTAAACAAATATATATAATGGAACGCATGACTTCTATTTTACAAATGAATGCTGATCTCTTTAATCAAAGATGGTGGTGTGTAGAAGTGTATCTAGCAATTTGATAGAGGGTTGTTGTAACAAATGCTGAATGGAAACTATATTTGATATGCCCTGTCCTGAATCTGCAAAGTTATGTGTGTATGTTTTTGTGTGAACACAGATATGTGTGGCTGTATGTCTCTTTTTTTTCTTTTATTTCTGTCTTGGATAAATTTCAGAATTTGTTCTGTAAAAATTTCAAACATAAAAAGTTCCAAAAACAAAATATACCCTTTGTAAAATTCAACTTTCCCGTAAGTTTTACTACAGTCAAATATGCTACTCTACTCATAGCCTGGCTGTCAAAATGGGACACCAGGTTTTGAACATACTGATTTTAAAAAAGACTGCATTGTGGCCCAGTTGCTGTATTGCTATGCAGCAAGAAGATCCTCAGTCCAAATCCTGACAGCCTTTCTGTTTTATTTGTTCTCCCCTTGTATATGTGGGTTTTCTCCAGGTAACCCAATTTTTTCCCACCATTCAAAAATGATGATGAAAATTATGAAATAACGTAGCTGGGTGTACCCCGCCTTCAGCCAAGCATCTATAGATACCCACCAGCCCCCTTCAGCCACCTTTTGGCCCTGTACGGATTAAAGGGTTAGAGTAAATTCATGGATGACGCAGCAGTTATTGAAAACCTGAGAGAACAGTGCATTTGTTGAAGTTTAAATGTTCTTTTAGACTCTTTACAAAACTTATTAGGAGAGAAGCAGCCTGGCTCAACAAACATGTATGTCCTCCGGTACTTTTTAAGTTGTTGAAATACGGTATTGCTATGCATACAAATCAAAAAACAAGGTGGGATAAGTGATGAGATTGGTCTTTTCTGTAAATATAATCATTAGTTCATACAAATGCCACTCTTGACCAAAGCTGTTGAAATTCTATGGTGTCAAATTCATGCCAAAACCCGATAGGAGCAATAAAGAAGATCACAAGCAGCTCATTTTAATTCCAAGAGGGGGTGGATTACGTTCCATGCGCACATTGGAAGTCCCATGCGCGCACAATCCAATGACCACGAGCGCTACTCTATGCTGCAGGCACAAAAATCAACACAGGCGCGCCAGAGATGCTCCTTTCTGTGCTCTCGGTGTATCAATCTGCTCGCGCGTGGATTACTCCTGCGCGCTCGTGTGAAACATTTGGCTGTTTAGACAAAAAAAAAAGACATTTACATGCCTATGATTGGCCACTTTTCCGCTATCCCCGCCCCGTGACCCCTGTTGCTAACCGTGACCAGCTAATGCAGCTGAGATGAAAACTTTTTTCAGGAAATCGGAGTTTGATGAGTAAGGGCTTTATGAATTTATCATAGAACATTATGCATGTTTCATAGTTGCATCGGATTATGCATGTATTTATTCACAATTCACAATATTACTTGGTCTGGAAAAGGACAGGTTAAAACGTTCAGTACCTAATAGGTTAAGCTAACATTTAGCTGCCTTCTGCGAAGGGAATCAGCAGGGGATACAAGGGCTATAACCACCCAAAACTCCAGTTGATATTGAGTGACAAATACAGAAACTATACAAATGATTTCCTGAAAAAGTTTTCATCTCAGCTGCATTAGCTGGTCACGGTTAGCAACAGGGGTCACGGGGCGGGATAGCGGAAAAGTGGCCAATCATAGGCAGGTAAATGTCTTTTTTTTTTCTAAACAGCCAAATGTTTCACACAGGAGTAATCCACGCGCGAGCAGATTGATACACCGAGAGCACAGAAAGGAGCATCACTGGCACGCCTGTGTTGACTTTTGTGCCTGCAGCATAGAGTAGCGCTCGTGGTCATTGGATTGTGCGTGCGTGGGACTTCCAATGCGCGCATGGAACGTAATCCACGCCCTCCTGGAATTAAAATGAGCTGCTCGTGATCTTCTTTATTGCTCCTATCGGGTTTTGGCGTGAATTTGACGCCATAAAATGCCACTTCAAATGAGCTTGAGAGCTGCAGATTGGGGATCTCTAATTTAACCTAACATGCATTACTTTCAGGTTGGTGGAAGATATTGATGTAACTGGATAATACCTATCTAATGACCAGAGGGAATGTGAAAACCCTACACTGAAAGGCCCCAGTAAAGATTCAAACCCATCCTCTGTAGTTGTGAGACGACAGTTAGAGACGGGGTTTATGGCTGTTTAAATGGCTGCTTTTAAAGAGTTGTTGAAAAGACCGGCTCAATTTTATATTTACCTATTAGTAAGAATACATCTGTGTCGTAACTAATTTTCTGCTTTTTTTCCAGTAAATATCACACTTTGCTTTACCGTTTTTTCAAATTGGAAAAGGTTTTGGCTCAGACAAGTCATTTTATCCTGCTGAGTCACCAGTCACTCACTTCAGATGAAGAGGGTGCCCACTGCCCCCCTTAAACCATTACACCATGAACTCAGGTGAAGTCGGTGTACACAATTCAGATACCATGCAGTATTTGTAAAGAAAACTTCAATAAAAAAGAATGTTACTGTATATAATACAAATACCACTCTTGTACTGTGTGCGCTTCTCCCTTGTGCCTGTTCTTCTTCTCACTCAGTTGAGTAACAAAGGAGGAGCTTTTGTGTGCAAATCCAAGCAAACTGCAAGAGAAAAGAAACAAGGTTCGAAACTGCAGCTTGGTTCCTATTGTTCGTGTTAAAGAGCCAATAGATTCAGTTTGTTCAATATTGTCATTACTCAAGAGACAGCGCCAACCACTACAAAACTGCTTCCTCATAGTGTGCATAAATGTTAACAAAACCAGATGTTTAGGAAAGATACATATATATATGTGTCCATAGACCAATATGGGCTCTGGTCCAGTTTGACTAAAATGCGTTTTGCAGTGCCTTGTAAAGGTATTTATAGACCTTATGTCATAAGGTGTGGTTTTTGGGCTATGACCTAAGTGCAGACAGGAGCGTGTGATGAGCATTAGGGTTTATTTTAAATAATAAGCAAACCTACAGGTGGCATAGCAAGAAGAACATGACATCGTGCATGGAAATAACAAGCAAGCAGAACATGGGAGCACGAAGGAAACAGACACATGGAAGGTAAAGGGTACATAAAAGTCGAATGGAGGAATCCAGCAAAGTAGTGGAAAAGCTCAGACCTCCGCCAGTGCCACTGCATGTCAGCTGCTGACAGGGCGAGGAACCATGTGGGAATTCCAAGTTGTGGCACCATGATCTGGCAATGATAAAGAATCCTTCAAAAATAATCCAGAATCCAGATTAAATGGTTCTCAGTTCCCTTTATTCTGATACCACTAAATAAAAACACAGTGCAAAAAAAATGTCTTTATGTTGTTCTATGACCTAAAATTCCAATAACAATACACAGGATTCAGGTGATTTTGATCAAATAACTGTGTTTTCTATACCTAAACCTCATAAACATACAGTGCTAAGACAGAGGAGTTTTTCATACATACAGGCAGAAATGAGGCAATCACACATTTATAGAAAATTTCTGGGGATGATTTGGATATTTCTGCAGAAGAGGTGGCCGGTGGGAGATAGAAGAAGAGGCGTAAATGTTGGTGGGAGAACGTTTGCCCTGCAGCAAACATTGCGTGACGGCTTTTCATGCGCACATGGACTTATGCAAGTATGATTCTCATGAATAAATCTCTAAACATTTCAGTATTATTTTACATTTTACAAGTTAACTAAACTGCATCCATGACATGATTCTAAAGAGAATAAAATCAAAATCAGTTTATGAAATTTAGCCCAAAACAGATTGGTATAATATTTAAGCATCAAAATAAATCTGTTGATTTTACTGGCATGAGCTGATTTGACTTTTATATGCAATACTAAAATATTACATTGAATAATTTTTTTTTTCTGTGGAGCTAAAATGAACAAATCTTGTGCTTTTGGTGTGGTACAAAGAATTTTCTTGACAGAAAGCATGTTTTTGTTCTGCTCTGCTCTACAGCAGTCTTGGCCACCTACCAGCAGCAGCAGATGCAGCCACCACACTCACTGAGCTGTTTTGCTGAGCCATGACAATTGCAGGAGAAATAGAATGACACCGATAACCCGGGTGTCTTTGGCCCACCGCATGCACAAGGACAAACCTGATGGCAACTGTTTCATTATTTTAATCTTCATGGACATTAGTTTTGGGCTGTTTCCATAGCTTTTTAAAAATATTAGTTTTTGAATTATTTATTTATTTTTAACAAAAAGAAGTTAATGCTCCCTGAATAAAGTAGAATAAAATCCAAGCAATATCTCCACCCTGTATTTGAAAGGACCGTTGTTAGAACCTTTCAAAAATTTTAAAAATTTTGATTTAACAAACATCAACAAAATGTGGACAACAAACTAGTCTTAAATGTATTTATTTGTCCCTTTAAAGTGATTACCCATTCCTTTTCAGCTGAGTTGCTGGAGGTCAAAGCCAGCCTAAGGCAGAAAATATTGAAGCGGCTGCTTCAGACCTACAAAAAACCAGGAGGCACCCACGGGCACCATAATTATCAGGTTAATGTATTCGTACTCATACTCGCCGTCTTCCGCTTTATCCGAAACTGGGTCACAGGGGCAACAGACTCAGCAGAGACGCCCAGACGTCCCTCTCCCCAGACACCTCCTCCAGCTCCTCCGGGAGGAGCCCAAGGCATTCCCGTGCCAGCCGAGAGACATAGTCCCTCCAGCGTGTCCTGCGCCGTCCCCTGGGCCTCCTCCCAGTGGGACGTGCCTGAAACACCTTCTGAGGAAGGCGTCCAGGAGGCATCCGGTATAGATGCCCGAGTCACCTCAACTGGTTCCGCTCAATTTGGAGGAGCAGCAGCTCTACTCCGAAATCCTCCCAGATGGCCGAGCTCCTCACCCTATCTCTAAGGGAGTGCCCGGCCACCTTACGCAGGAAGGTCTTTTCAGCCGCTTGTATAAAGGATCTCGTTCTTTTGGTCATGACTCAAAGTTCATGGCCATAGGTGAGGGAAGAAACGTAGACCGACCGGTAAATCTAGAGCTTCACTTTTCAGCTCAGCTCCCTCTTCACCACAATGGATCGGCACAGTGTCCCCATTACTGCGGCAGCCGCACCGATTCGTCTGTCGATCTCCCGCTCCATTCTTCCCTCAATCGTGAACAAGACCCCAAGATACTTGAACTCCTCCACTTGAGGCAAGAACTCCCCTCCAACCTGAAGAGGACAAGTGTTGGAATAATTGAATATAGATTTATCTTATATTTTCTCCTATTCTTTAACTTGACTATTTGATCTCATAACCTTTCATAATGTATGTGTGAGAAAGGATGTGTGAGTTTGTCTGCAGGCAAAGATCATAAATAAAAGCTGAACTAGCAGAGAAGGAAGCAGTCCAGTTGAGGAGGTCATAAAGATGAAGGCTGATTACACTCAACAAAAGGCACAACTGACCCTACAAGTTGGAGGAGACTGTGGGAAATTTGTTGTTGAAGGATAAAGCTGTTTATGACCTGTTTACGATGCAGTTGTTTTCCCCCATCCTTTAGAGAACAATGTTTTTTGTAAACTAGGGACCCCCGAAAGACAATAAAAAGAGGAGGCGGACAGATGCTGTTCAGAGCGGTGCGAGATCTGTAACTGAGCATATCTTGACCGTTTCTCCTCGCAAAGCGAGTAAAATAAACTAATACTTTGTCTCTCTTTTCTTTTTGTGTTGTTATAAGTATTGTTAGGTTGTTTAAACCTGACATTAATTTGGTCCTTCGAGCCGGATTCCAACTACGCCTGATGGTTCCAGCGGGTCGGTAGACTCCAGGAAAAGACCGTGCGCACGGCTGTTTTCATCAGGAAGACACACAGACCCTTTCCGGGACTGGATTTCGGCCCGCCCGCTGGAGTCTGACGGCTGACGGAACTCAGAGAGAGGAGAGGACAAAGTGGTGAGTTGAATCTGGATTTAAAACAAAAGTGTGACGAATGACTGGGGGTCATTGCGTGAAATAAGAAACAAACCCTGTGAACCTAGGCACTAACAGGTTAACAGCAGTGCGCCGGAGTTCTGCTTAAAGTATTAGTAAAAATACTGACAATTCCGAGGTTATAGGGGACGAGAGAGTCCTCTTAAGTATTAAGAAAGTAATACTAAAATTCCGTGTTTCCAGAACGGCGGAGTCAGAGTTTAAGTATTTTAAACAAAACAAAAAATACTAAGAAAAAATCCGCGTTTAAATGTGTGTATGTGAGAAATAAATGGAGGATTTAAACCACTAGGTTTTGCCTCATACCTAAGCAGTGGGATTGTTAGTGACTAACTTTTGTGGAAGCAAAGGCAAGAATTCTTCACTCGAAAGAGTTGAAGTGAGAATGACCACAAAAGGAGATTTTTCTGTCACCCTACTGAAGAGAAAAATCCAGTATTTAGAATACCCTAGGTATTTATATGCTGGACCAAATTTAAATTAAAAAAAATGGAAAAAGGGTGATTTAAATACACTAAAATGAATAATAATGTAAAGATTGGAAATTTATGGAAGCACAGGATCAAATTAAAATATTAAAATTAAAATATTTAGATAAATGGATAACCACATATCATTATGATGGTCATTTAAACTCTAAAAAATTAGGTGATCTATAGGATGCAATAATTAAAAGTACATTAAAAGTAAACGTGATTTAAGAAAAATGGACAAAGAAGGTTATGAGGATGTAGATTATTGCTTAAAAGTAACTAAAAAGAGAGAGATGTGATGCAGGAGACAAGAATGGACGTTTTTGTGGAAAGCAGAAAAGGTCAGAGGGCTAAGAAGTAATTTTTGATGGACTTGTAAAGTGGAATAGCAGGACAGAAGAAAGGGAGTAAAGAGCAGGTGGAAAGTTTTTGTTTTGTACCAAAGATCTGATGAGGTTTGACAGGATAAGATGGGCTAAAATGAGTCCCTTTGGTGAATAAATCCATCCCCACCATGGCTGTACCTCATGTATGTTTTATTTGTGTTTATTTTTTATTATTATTGTTTTGAGACGCTGAAGGCTGTTGATACAGCTTGTCACGGAGGTTCATGGCATGACATGGGTTTTTTCTGTGAAACCTTAGAAAATATTTTACTCTTTTTAATAGCCAGAGTGAAACAAAAAAGAGGAATAACCTTTTGAAGAATATAGGATTAGACTGACAAAAGTGTTTAAAATACATAGTGGTCTACAAGAAGATGAGCAAGAAGTTATTGACAAAAGTAAAAAAATGCACTACATGCTGGTTCCAGGGATGTAATTAATACCTGGGTAAGGAGATATTTTATAGGGTTCCCCACAGCAAATCTAGAAGACTATGTAAATCATGCCCTCCATGCAGAAAAAGTTATGAAGGAGATAAAAAAAAAAAAAGGAAATAAATAATTAAATAGGCAACACCTTTTTTCAGCAAGAAGAAGAAGAAGAGCAGATTTATTATTAAAACAACAGAGGAAGAGAAAAATTTAGAGGCAGAGGACAAAAACCGCAGGGGTCAGAGAGGAGTGAGCAGAGGAGATTACAGACAAATAACATCAGGGTGTTGATGTTAAAAAAGGAGTAGGACCACCTTATTACCACTATTAACTGGATGTTCTGAATAAGCCACCCCTAGACGTAGGGACAGCTTTACTAACAGAAGGAAGAAATGTCATTACTCGACTACAAGATCAGATGACACCAGATGATCTACATATTACCATGTGGTATAAAAATACTCCTGGACAGGATAAAATATATGAAGAAGTATTAAGTAAAGTAACCCCTATAAAGGTCATGGTAACTTATGTTTATACAGAAAGGAAGAGTACGTCAGTTGCTGAAGTAGTGTTAGAGGAAGACACTAGGAAGCTCTGCAACATGTGGTCACCTCCACAAATATCTTTATTCAAGGATAAAGAACTCAAGTAGCATGATATGGGGAGAATAGTGCAGAGGGGAAAAGATGTGACAGACTGGTTTGTAACAATAATGAATACAGAAACTAGTGAATCCACAGGATTAATTAGGAAATTATTATTTTGGACAGTGACAGTGCAGGAAGGGATACATTTGCATACAAAACAACAATGAGAAATATTCCTTACTGAACAGTAGGAACAGTTTTTTGAAGTCCCTGATAAATTATGGTCAAAAGACCCTACTGATGTGGGTTTAGTAAAGGAGCGTTAAATGTCCAAATTAGAGCAAAAACAGAATACAGGCCCAGAGCAAAACAATACCCTTTGAAATAAGATGTTCATGAAGGAATAAAACCAGTAATAAAGGATTTAATAACTGCAGTGGTGATAATAAAATGCGAGGATTCACCATGTAACACTCCCATTTTTCCAGTTAAAAAACAAGCTCCATCAACAGGAAAGATAGGCAGTTCTGGTTTGCATTTACCTTTGAGGGACAAAGATATACTTATACCAGACTACCTCAAGCCTACTGTGAAAGTCCAACTATATACTTTCAGGTAATGAGTGCAAGTATGGCCAAGTTTGACCCTCTAGGAGGTAGTCAGGGTTGATTATATGTTGATGATGTGCTACTAGCCTCTCCTGATGAGGAGATTTGTAAAAATGACACAATAGCATTATTAAAACATTTAGCAGAAGAAGGACACAAAGTCAGTAAAAAGAAACTTCAGTTGTGTAAAAATGAGGTTAAATACCTAGGCCACAATCTTAGCGCAGGGGGACGCACAATAGTAGAAGAAAGAAAGACAGCAATATTACAAGTTCTAAAACCAGTAACAAAAAAGCAAATGATGTCCTTCCTTCGACTAACTAATTATTGTAGAAACTGGGTGCCAAATTATGCAGAAATAGTAACTCCATTAAACAAATTAATGTATGAGGAAGAGCTGAAAATGACGTCTGAACTAAGATGGAGTGTAGAAGCTGAAGAAGCATTTACCAACATAAAACAAGTTCTAGTTTCCAGTACCGCTTTAGCATTACCAGATTATAGTAAACCGTTTGTTCAGATGGTAGATTGCAAGGGACATTTTATGACTTCAGTTCTGGTTCAACAACATGGAGATAAAATGAAAATAATAGCCTATTTCTTTTCAAAACTAGATAGTGTTGCGTGTGTGCAACTATATTATGTGAGAGCTGTAATTGCAGCCTAAAATGACAGTTGCAGTGCTGCAATAGTGTTGTTTCACCTTTTAACCTTAAGAGTTTCCTATGCAGTTCCAGCATTAATACTGCAGAATTAGGAAAAAAAAAAAAGAAGAAAAAAATTAGAAGTGATTTGCAGGATCACGAAATAGTTTATGTGAATGATTTCTCTAAAAAGATGAGAGGGAGAAGACACAAACAGAATATGCATTGGTGACAATGGATATAGTGTTAGAAAAGATGCAACAACAAAGCTCACTACAGGAGATAGAAATGTGGAAAAAACATGGAGCTGCATTAAAAGATGAAAACTATATTTGACCAGATAATAAACCTGTCCTACCAAAGAACCTATAAATGGAAGCAATATTTGAGCCATCGTGTTTCATAATATCTCAACAGGGGGGAATAGTAGGACAGATATATTAATATCATATAACATATTGATTAAATTCTAACTTCTTATTAAAAAAAATTTTTGTAAAACATGTTTAGCATGTGTAAAACATTATCCACAAGGGAATTTAAAACCACGAAGGGGACAATTTACAAAACTAAGATACCCTTTTCAGACAATTCATATGGATTTTATTGAGTTAAACTACAGTGAGGGGAAAAAGTTTTGTTTAGTCATTATAGATGCATTTTCTAAACGGATAGAACTATTTCCAACTAAACATTACAACTACCTCAAGGCTAACACCCTATGAAATGTTATGTGGAAGACCATACAGATTACCACAGTTAAAAATAAGTGGGAGTTAAATAAAGAAGCTAACCTAGTTGATTATATGAGAAGTATGTTAGAAACCAACAGAAATAAATTTAAGCTATGAGGAATGTTCTATTTCCTAACTGCAAGGGCAGTAAAATAACTGAGAAATCAACCTGGATTCACCTTACACATTGTAAAAAGATCATTTCGGTTGAAAGCTCCGTCAGGGGAAGTGATTTATAGACTGATAATAGGGTGGACCCAGACATTTAGAGTCTGGAGAGATCCGAAAGTCAGTGAAGACAATTAAGATACTGGAACCATTTAGAGGAGTGAAAATTTCAGCCAAAATGATTTCTAGATGAATGAACAATGCTTTCCGATGCTGGGTGGTTATATATATTTTTTCTTATATTGACTTTTATTTTTCTGGTATTTCTGGAAACCAGTCAAGATGAATTAGAATGTAACAACATCTGTTATGAGTTATATGAAACAAGTAGCGCTAAATCAAGGTAGGCAAGATAACCTAATTATGTGCACTAAACAAACTTCTTATACTTATGGTATTCAAGTGTGCGTGAAATCTAAAACCATAGCTGTGGTGCTGATCCCACTCATTAGCTTGACTAAATGAGGAAGGAAAGGGCAGGATTATAGAAGTTATAAATGGTACTTAACTAATGATAGAAGAGACACCTCATGGTCCATGATGGTAGCTGATGAAGGAAATAATTGGACACCAGAGTGGTGCACCACTGCTTATGCTAGTTATTAAAAGAAGTTGTTTAAGTTCCATAAAACGAGTCCATAAGCGAGTCACCACTGGACACTATACATGTATAAATATGACAGAGAGAGGTAATAAATTGGGAAATCTCATTGCAGTATGGTGTATTACAATTGTAAAAGTAAATAAGTGTTTTAAACCAGTCTCTAGAGGAGACATTTGGTGGTGGTTGTTTGATTGATTACCTTCAAAAGTAACAGGACTCTGTGCTTGATTACTTTATGGTTATATCCTATGTTAGTAGATGAAGTAACAGATGGACTATTTAGTGTTAAATCCACATGATTGGTGTGATAGGAAGTGCAGAGAAGCAGCTTGGCAGACTGAGGGAGACTCTACTTACATAGATGCTATAGATGAAGATAAATTAACTGATCAAGTAGCTGCAAGATTTAAATCAAGTATCTGTTGGTGGTGTACGATGAACAAAAACGTAGACAGGATCAACTATATTCATTACAATGTACAAAAACTAGGAAGTTGGACAAAGCAGGTGTGAACTGTCCATGACCGATTGGCTTCAACTTCCCTGATAGCATTCCAGAATAGAATTGCTTTGGACATGTTGTTAGCTGAAAAAAGAGATGTTTGTGCTATTTTCGGAGACAAATGTTGCACATTCATACCTAACAACACTGCTGCTGGCTGATGGCAGCCTAACGAAAGCCATAGAAGGTTTGAGATCTCTAAATGGCAAAATTAAAGAGCATTCTGGAGTAGACGCCTCGATGTGGAACTCCTGGCTGGATATGTTTGGGAAGTATAAAATTTTTGTATCATCAGTAATAATTTCCTTTGCAGTGTTTGCTGCAATTTTGACATTGTGTGGATATTGTTGAATGCCCTGCTTTTGTACTCTGTTAACCGTCTTATCACCACAGCTATTTCTCCTATGGAAAACAGAGTTACACAACTCTGTCCGTTATTTAAACATCAGGATGATGAAGATGACGAGGATGGGACTGACCACATTTCTGGCCTGTATCCAGATCCATTTCTATATGATTCTGTGATTTAAATGTCAGTAAGTACCTCTGAGTATAATTGTCTTTGTACTCATGAAAATAATTTTACAGTTAAAAAAAAAATCTGACAAAAGTGGCTGTTAAGTGATATGAGAATATGAGCAGATATAAGATATACAGGGGGGAAATGTTGGAATAATTGAATATAGATTTATCTTATATTTTCTCCTATTCTTTAACTTGACTATTTGATCTCATAACCTTTCATAATGTATGTGTGAGAAAGGATGTGTGAGTTTGTCTGCAGGCAAAGATCATAAATAGGAGCTGAACTAGCAGAGAAGGAAGCAGTCCAGTTGAGGAGGTCATAAAGATGAAGGCTGATTACACTCAACAAAAGGCACAACTGACCCTACCAGTTGGAGGAGACTGTGGGAAATTTGTTGTTAAAGGATAAAGCTGTTTATGACCTGTTTACGATGCAGCTGTTTTCCCCCATCCTTTAGAGAACAATGTTTTTGTAAACTAGGGACCCCTGAAAGACAATAAAAAGAGGAGGCGGACAGATGTTGTTCAGAGCGGTGCGAGATCTGTAACTGAGCATATCTTGACCGTTTCTCCTCGCAAAGCGAGTAAAAGAAACTAATACAGGTCCTTCTCAAAATATTAGCATATTGTGATAAAGTTCATTATTTTCCATAATGTCATGATGAAAATTTAACATTCATATATTTTAGATTCATTGCACACTAACTGAAATATTTCAGGTCTTTCATTGTCTTAATACGGATGATTGTGGCATACAGCTCATGAAAACCCAAAATTCCTATCTCACAAAATTAGCATATTTCATCCGACCAATAAAAGAAAAGTGTTTTTAATACAAGAAACATCAACCTTCAAATAATCATGTACAGTTATGCACTCAATACTTGGTCGGGAATCCTTTTGCAGAAATGACTGCTTCAATGCGGCGTGGCATGGAGGCAATCAGCCTGTGGCACTGCTGAGGTCTTATGGAGGCCCAGGATGCTTCGATAGCGGCCTTTAGCTCATCCAGAGTGTTGGGTCTTGAGTCTCTCAACGTTCTCTTCACAATATCCCACAGATTCTCTATGGGGTTCAGGTCAAGAGAGTTGGCAGGCCAATTGAGTACAGTGATACCATGGTCAGTAAACCATTTACCAGTGGTTTTGGCACTGTGAGCAGGTGCCAGGTCATGCTGAAAAATGAAATCTTCATCTCCATAAAGCTTTTCAGCAGATGGAAGCATGAAGTGCTCCAAAATCTCCTGATAGCTAGCTGCATTGACCCTGCCCTTGATAAAACACAGTGGACCAACACCAGCAGCTGACACGGCACCCCAGACCATCACTGACTGTGGGTACTTGACACTGGACTTCTGGCATTTTGGCATTTCCTTCTCCCCAGTCTTCCTCCAGACTCTGGCACCTTGATTTCCGAATGACATGCAGAATTTGCTTTCATCCGAAAAAAGTACTTTGGACCACTGAGCAACAGTCCAGTGCTGCTTCTCTGTAGCCCAGGTCAGGCGCTTCTGCCGCTGTTTCTGGTTCAAAAGTGGCTTGACCTGGGGAATGCGGCACCTGTAACCCATTTCCTGCACACGCCTGTGCACGGTGGCTCTGGATGTTTCTACTCCAGACTCAGTCCACTGCTTCCGCAGGTCCCCCAAGGTCTGGAATCGGCCCTTCTCCACAATCTTCCTCAGGGTCCGGTCACCTCTTCTCGTTGTGCAGCGTTTTCTGCCACACTTTTTCCTTCCCACAGACTTCCCACTGAGGTGCCTTGATACAGCACTCTGGGAACAGCCTATTCATTCAGAAATGTCTTTCTGTGGTTACCCTCTTGCTTGAGGGTGTCAATAGTGGCCTTCTGGACAGCAGTCAGGTCGGCAGTCTTACCCATGATTGGGGTTTTGAGTGATGAACCAGGCTGGGAGTTTTAAAGGCCCCAGGAATCTTTTGCAGGTGTTTAGAGTTAACTCGTTGATTCAGATGATTAGTTTCATAGCTCGTTTAGAGACTCTTTTAATGATATGCTAATTTTGTGAGATAGGAATTTTGGGTTTTCATGAGCTGTATGCCAAAATCATCCGTATTAAGACAATAAAAGACCTGAAATATTTCAGTTAGTGTGCAATGAATCTAAAATATATGAATGTTAAATTTTCATCATGACATTATGGAAAATAATGAACTTTATCACAATATGCTAATATTTTGAGAAGGACCTGTACTTTGTCTCTCTTTTCTTTTTGTGTTGTTATAAGTATTGTTAGGTTGTTTAAACCTAACAACAAGCCACCCTTTTCTGGTCCAGAACCATGGCCTCGGAACCTGGAGGAGCTGATCTTCATCCCAGCCGCTTCACACTCGCCTGCAAACTGCCTCAGTGCATGCTGTAGGTCCTGTCTAAAGGGGGCCAGTAGGACCACGTCATCTTCAAAAAGAAGAGATGAAATCCACTGGTCCCCAAACCGGACCTCTTCGGCCCTTGGCTGCACCTAGAAATCCTGTCTATAAAAGTTATGAACAGGACCGGTGACAAAGGGCAGCCCTTAGAGTCCAACATGCACCGGGTACATGTCCGACCAAATGTCGGCAATGGGGACCAAACTCCTGCTCCGCTTGTACAGAGATCGGATGGCCCCTAATAAAGGGCCCCTGACTCCGTGGTCCAGTGTTCCACGGTCGGGACGAACACCACACTGCCCCCTCTGAAGCCGAGGTTCGGTCGGACTCTCCTCTCCAATACCCTGGCCTAGGCCCCTATAGTTGGAACACACCCTCTGGTCACCCTCCTTGTGAAGGGGGACCACAAACCCAGTCTGCCAGTCCAGAGGCACTGTCCCCAGCCGCCACGCAATGTTGAAGAGGCGTGTCAACAATTACAGGGCCACAACATCCAGAGACTTGAGGTACTCAGGGGCGATCTCATCCACCCCCGAAGCCCTGCCATCGAGGAGCTTTTTAACCACCTCTGGGACTTCAGCCTTGGGTGATGAAAGAGTCTAACCCTTAGTCCCCGGTCTCTGCTTCCACCAGGGAATGTGTGACAGGAGGATTAAGGAGATCCTCAAAGTACTCCTTCCACCGCCCAATAATGTCCCCTGTCGCAGTCAGCAGCTCCCCACCCCCACTGTAAACGGTGTAGGCGAAGCACTGCTTAGCAGGATGTCCACTACCTCCATAATCCAAACACTTTGGGGTCGAAACATTAAATCAACTGATAAACATATTTTCTTGCATTTTTATTTATCATTTAATTAACACTAGAGTTTTTGTTTTTTAATACTGCTCAACTATTCATATGGCCATGAAATCATCAGTCAAGTTGAGTCTGTATATCTTGGTATAACAGTTCTGCTCTCCTTGTGCTTGTGGTAGGCATGGCAATTTGCTTAAGTTTTTCCTTAAGTTGTTCTTCTTTTCCATTTAAAAGTGTTTCTGCCATAGCTTCCATAAACTCTTTGATCATTTCCCAGTCACTGAAAGGCTTTTTGTGTTTTCCTAAACGCCACTGTACTCACAATGAACATTTGTATGCTCGCTGTTGTGCTGTGTTATCAGCTTTGTAGCTCACTCATGCTGTCCCCTGAGTTCATTTATTCTCCTTCTCCAACACTCAGACCCAGGCGGATAGCTTTGGTTGAAGTTCTTATGCTTGGGTTCATAACGTCCCTTTAGATTTCCACTCCATTCATTGTACTGTCAGCAAGTGTGAGCTCCCAAGCTAGTAACTTAGTTGCTATTAACAGTAATGTTAATAGTAGCACAGCGCACTACACTGATGGCTGGAGGCAGAGTTGCAGCCGCCATAGCTTCAGTCGTCAGTGGGTCAGTGGAAACACAACTGGTACCGTACCAAGTAGATAGAGACCGAGAGGAGCGGAGCCAGTGGAAAAGTGGCATTAACAACCCGCGTTCAAGGACCATGCATACCTTCTTCTTCTTTGTCATTTTCTGGCAGTTGGCATACAATGATGTGTTGCATTACTGTCACCAGCTGGCTTAGAGTGTGGACCAGAATGTCACTGACCAACATAGCTGCCCCTCTGACTTTTGAACATAGGTGGCCCTATGACTTTTGAACATAGCTGCCCCTCTGACCTTTGAACAGACGCAGCAGCCAGCAGAAATAAAATGCCTATATCTACTTAGTAAATGAGAAAATGCTTCTCGGTCCAGACAAAACGCTTTCTGGGTCTGGATTTGGACCGGAGTTCAGGGTTTGGGAACCCCTGGTTTAGAGTATTGTACAATCTTGGAGCAGGTCTGTTGGAGGCTATTCCAGCAGGCATTGGGTGAGGGCAAATGTACACACCAAGCAGGTCTCCAATATTGTTAGAAACAGTGGTCAGAAGAAAACGCCTGAGAGAATTTAAACAAGAAACCAGATTTAGACATTTCACATTGTATGTGCCATATGAAGTGTTTTTCTTTTTATCCGAACAGGAAACTTCTTGCTGGAAGCTCTGGGTGGCGAGTTTGTGAAAAACTGTGTGAGAAAGTCAGGACTGCAACAGGAATACAGTGAATCAGTGTCTCTCCTGTGAATTCTGCTTTCAGCCAAACATATTCACACTCTGTCAAATGAGAAGCATCTTCAGTATTAAATCCTAGATGTAACACTTTCTTCAGGTGGGGTGTGATGGTGTTGATGTGTTTTTGCTTTTGGGACAGTTGTAAAAACTATCAAAGCAAATTTTATTCATTTTTTTATGTCTTGTGAATTCAGGTACAGACAGGCTCTCTCACATCCCTTAAAACTGCTTTTAAATGTTAGAAAAGTTATTATTTTTCTTTTTAGTTCTTTTTAGTTTGAGGAGAGAGGCGGAGGTCCTGGGGGGAATGAGCAGACTCACAGAAGCTGAGACCGGTAGGTGGGTATGTCTGGTGGCGAGGAGCGATCCAGCACCCTCTCTTCAATCAACTGCTCCTGGTGGACGACCAGACATGGAAGGAGAAGCATCCTCGAAGTCTCTGATAAGGGAAGGGTTCAGAATGAAGGAGCAAGAACCCAGGATTGCTCCTCAGGTCCATAGCCGTCCCTGTTGACCTAATACTGGACACCATGACCGCGGCACCGAGAATCCACTATGCACTGGACCGTGAATGCTGGATGGCCATCAATAACCTGGGCAGGTGAAGGGGGTTCAGCTAGAGGGCACAAGGAGCAGGAGGGGACCGGTTTGATATGCGAAATATGGAAGATAGGGTGAACATGAAGATGAGGAGGCAGCTTCAGGCAAACAGTGGAAGAACTGAGAACATATTAAATGGAGAAAGGACCCAGGAACCTGTGAGAAAGCTTCCTAGAATAAGATTAAAGTCAAAAGTCCTTAGATAACAACCACACTTTCTGTCCGGGCAAGTAAATGGGAGCAGGAATGCATCAGTATTTCTTTTATTCTGAGATGGGGTGTGCTAGAGAGCTGCCTGTGTCTGATCCCATATCTTGCAGCAGTGAAGAAGGTGTATTCTGACAGATAGGATGATGGAGTCCAGGAAAGAAGCAGGGATGAGAAAAGGTTGATGACCTAATGAGAGCTCAAATGGAGAGACCTGAAGCTGCAGATATGTATGAGTTGTAGGCTAATTCAATCCAGAGGAGGTGCTTACTCCATGAAGTCGAGTTGTTGACACAAAGGCAGCGGAGGCTGTTCTCAAGTTCTTGATTTAGTTGTTGACACTGAATATTTTGTTTTGGGGTGAAAGCCAGAATATTTTAGCTCCCAGGGTGGAACAGAAGTCCTTCCAACTCAAGGTATGCACTGTGTACCTCTAACGGAAATTATTTGTACAGGAATAACATTTGTACATGAAGCCTGAACACATCTTGGTTGTGGAGTCTAGCTGTAACAGATGCAGATGACAGTTTAGACAAGGCTATGAGGTGGCAGGCTTTGGAACAATGGTTGATAATAGTAAAGATTAGTGTCTTGTTGTGAGAAGAAGACCAGTGAAGTCCATTGTAATATACAGGGGTTGGACACTGAAACTGAAACACCTGTCATTTTAGTGTGGGAGGTTTCATGGCTAAATTGGACCAGCCTGGTAGCCAGTCTTCATTGATTGCACATTGCACCAGTAAGAGCAGAGTGTGAAGGTTCAATTAGCAGGGTAAGAGCACAGTTTTGCTCAAAATATTGAAATACACACAACATTATGGGTGACATACCAGAGTTCAAAAGAGGACCAATTGTTGGTGCATGTCTTGCTGGCGCATCTGTGACCAAGACAGCAAGTCTTTGTGATGTATCAAGAGCCACGGTATCCAGGGTAATGTCAGCATACCACCAAGAAGGACGAACCACATCCAACAGGATTAACTGTGGACGCAAGAGGAAGCTGTCTGAAAGGGATGTTTGGCTGCTAACCCGGATTGTATCCAAAAAACATAAAACCATGGCTGCCCAAATCACGGCAGAATTAAATGTGCACCTCAACTCTCCTGTTTCCACCAGAACTGTCCGTCGGGAGCTCCACAGGGTCAATATACACGGCCGGGCTGCTATAGCCAAACCTTTGGTCACTCTTGCCAATGCCAAACGTCGGTTTCAATGGTGCAAGGAGCGCAAATCTTGGGCTGTGGACAATGTGAAACATGTATTGTTTTCTGATGAGTCCACCTTTACTGTTTTCCCCACATCCTGGAGAGTTACGGTGTGGAGAAGCCCCAAAGAAGCGTACCACCCAGACTGTTGCATGCCCAGAGTGAAGAATGGGGGTGGATCAGTGATGGTTTGGGCTGCCATATCATGGCATTCCCTTGGCCCAACACTTGTGCTAGATGGGCGCGTCACTGCCAAGGACTACCGAACCATTCTTGAGGACCATGTGCATCCAATGGTTCAAACATTGTATCCTGAAGGCGGTGCCGTGTATCAGGATGACAATGCACCAATACACACAGCAAGACTGGTGAAAGATTGGTTTGATGAACATGAAAGTGAAGTTGAACATCTCCCATGGCCTGCACAGTCACCAGATCTAAGTATTATTGAGCCACTTTGGGGTGTTTTGGAGGAGCGAGTCAGGAAATGTTTTCCTCCACCAGTATCACGTAGTGACCTGGCCACTATCCTACAAGAAGAATGGCTTAAAATCCCTCTGACCACTGTGCAGGACTTGTATATGTCATTCCCAAGACGAATTGATGCTGTATTGGCCGCAAAAGGAGGCCCTACACCATACTAATAAATGATTGTGGTCTAAAACCAGATGTTTCAGTTTCATTGTCCAACCCCTGTAGATATAGAAGAATAGAAGAGTGACCCCAGCAAACAGCCTGGCCATGGATGGAAGCATGAATTTAGAGCCGTCCAGGAGGGCCTCCTCCTGGAATGGGTTCCTGTTGTTTGGCTTGCTTGATAATTTCTTCAAAAACCCAGGAAAGCCCTCTGAAGACACATAACTGTGGGAGAAGGTTTGCAGATTCCTGGGTGTCCTTCTCAGGAGAAAACTGCTGGGAGAGAGCATCTGGTTTGGTGTTTCTGGTACCTGGGCGAATTGTAATAGAAAAGTTAAACCAGGAAAAGAACAGGGACCAACGAGACTGATTGGAGTTGAGACTCCTAGCTGATTATGGGTAAGCAAGGTTCTAGTGGTGAGTCCAGATTATGGGTTGCTCCGTGCCGTCCAGCCAATCCGCCTTTCCTTTAGGGCCAGTTTTATGGTCAGGAGTTCCAATATCATAGTTCTTTTCAGAGGGGTAAAAAAGGTTTGGAAAGTTAGGTGCAGGGTTGGAGTTTGCTGTCTGAGGATGATTTTTGGGACAAAACAGCTACAACCCCTGTGTTTGACACATCCACCTCCAAAATAAACAGTGCTGCCGGGTCGAAATGAATAAGGATGGGTGCTGAGGATAACCTTTTCTTGAGGTTATTGAATGCACTATCAGCTTCGGTGGACCAGAAAAAGGGCACTTTGGTGGAAGTTAGAGAAGTAAAAGGAGAAGCGACCAGGCTGAAATCACAGATAAACCGTTTGAAGAGGTTTACGTACCCTAGAAAATGTTGGAGCTGTTTCCTGGAGGTAGGAGTGGGCGAATCTAGGATTGCTTTGATTTTGATGAAGTCTTGATGGGGTCTCCCTTGAATCCAAATCCCAGGAAGGTGATGGAACTGACGTGAAATTTGCACTTTTCAGCCTTGACAAAGAGTCGAAGGACCTTATGGATGTAATGTCAGTGTTCTGTCTGGTTATATGAGAAGATCAGGATGTTATTTTAATAGACAAAGGCAAAAATATTGGCGAAGTCCCTAAGGACCTTGTTGACAAGGTTCTGAAAAACAGTGGGTGGTTAAACCAAATGACATGATGAGGTATTCAAAGTGTCCAATGTGAGTCGATGATTGAACTGGAATTGTTCAACCATAATGTTAGAGACTAATAAAGTCATTCAAAAAACAACTACTTAAACTAAAGTCTTTAAGTAGTTTGACCAGGGCTTGTCGAATCGTGGAGTGTACTTGGTTTTGACAGTCAAGGAAGCTTCTTTTTCCCCATGAATATTCTTCTATCAGCTATGGAGGTTCCAGAGCTGCCTGCGCAGAGACAGACGTTTTTAAATAAGCTTCAGCTCCTTAAAAAAATTCTGTGCAAATGCAGGAAGCCGGCAGGCAACATACATGGTAAAATCTTTATTGAAACTCAAAATATAAAATGTACAACAAAAGGTGAACTGAAGGTAAATGGAGGGAGAGTTCATAGCAGCAACAGGGAATCTAAACCAGCACGAGGACAATAGATACCAGCAGAAAAACCTTCGTATGACATCAATGAGTACAGAACAGGAGTGTCAAACTCCAGTCCTCGACTGCAGGTGTCCTGCAACCATTAGATGTGTTTCTGGTCCAACACAACTTAATCAAATACTTAACTTACATCCTCATCATGCAGTCAAGTTAATTCAGCCAAAAGGGGTCATATTCAGGCTAAAGGTCCTGAGATAATAAAATGAATAGTTGTGACAAAATCTCATGGGCAACCTGGACATCATTCACCATTTACAAGTCTCCCTTAGGTTGAGCTCCAGTAAAGCATGATGCTAAGCAAATATTCATGTTGTAGCATCCCAAGACGAATTAGGCCATCATTTAATCTGATTTTCTTGTCATGATAAAATGTCAGCTCTAAAAACTTGAAACTTGGAGCATAATGACATTCAGGTGAAACCCACAGAGACAGAGCAGGGAATCAATAGTGCGGTAAATACGTGAGGGCGGTAAGTGAAGCAAGGGTAAATGTGCAAGAGAAAGCACTGATCGATGACGAGGAAAATGATGACATCAGTAAAGCAATGACGCATCACTTTTTTTCTGCAACATCAATGTCATCACTGTTGGGACTTCTCTTTTCGATACTCACTCTCCACCATTTGGTTTTATTTCCAGGCATAGACTTTTCATACCCATCTTTAACTTTACGTGAACAAACAAAGCAAAATAAGTCACTGTGCTTACATACTCCCTGTGTTTCCCCCTAATAATGGTAATATTCTAGTACTTTTATTAGCTATTTCTGTCTAATTGTCCGGCCTTTTTGTTGTATCCTTGTGCCCCATCACTGATTAGTCTTTACTAAATGAACAAACACAAGCTACAGACAAATTCAGTGTTAAAGATGAATAAAAAGCCTTAAATTTAATTAATCTTTTTATTGCAGGAGCATGTAGATAAATCCAACCAACCACATAATTTAAGTCCCTTTATCAGTGGAGAACATTTTTGTTATTTTTTTTAGCCCAGTGAACCAAATACAGGAGAATAACTATAAAACAAGGTTACTATAGACATGTAAACACAACCAAAACAAATGTTTGTGTAGCAAGATAGCTAAGACAGCTGGAGTTGCGGTCGGATATGGAGTGAGGATAGGGTGGCCAGCATCCCTTAAAATAAGCAATTGTCATTTTTGTGTGTTTTTTTGTTTTGTTTGTTTTTTTTGCAAAAAAAGTGGCATTAAGCTTTGTTACTTTTCCAAAAGTAGGCAGACAGGAAATGGGGTGGAAAGAGGGGGAAGACAGGCAGCATAGGTCTCCGGGGACAGGACTTGAACCCAGCTAGGTCAAACTGAAGCCTCTGTATATGGGTCCCATACTCTACCGCTACACCACACGCTGCACCCAAGAGTTGCCCCATATTTTAAAGTCAAAAAAGGTATTCCATTATTAATCTATACAGGATGCACTAATTGTCCTTATTTTTATGTCAGTTCAAATCTATTTATAGGTTATGATGATACAGATAAATCACAGTTAAAAGGAGAGGTTATCTTCTCACCAACCCAAACACCAAACCCACCACTCAGCTTATGTGAATCACAGATTGTGTCCCCTATGGTTAACCAGATGTATGGTCTTTCAGCGTTGCAAGGATACACCACTGAGCAACACAAGATTTTGATAAAAGTGCTAGTTTATTCGGTGGTAAAATAGTGAGAAAAAAAAACATGAAGACATTATAAAGCCCTGTTATCAAGGTTGGAAATTGGAAGCAGGACTGGTTACAACGTGCAAAGCAAAATTTCATCCATCCATCCATCCATCCATCCTTTGTTTATACCTACTTATTCTTACAGGGTCAAAGGGGAGCTGCTGGCTATATCCAGCGGTCAATGGGCGAGAGGCAGGGTACAACCTTAACTTATTGCCAGTTCATCACAGGCAAGTTTAATGACAGGAATTTTTCATTCACTTGGGAAGAACGGCATGCAGGAGAAAAATCCTGAGAAAGCAACAGGCCAAGCAGACAGCCAGCAGGGGGACAGCTTACTGTCCACTTAAATGGAATTCGGGCTATTTGTATCTGTTAAATTTGCCTTTAAACTGTTTTTTTTTATATCAAATAGGTCTGATTTTTGAACTACTACTAGTGACTGCCTGATCATTGCTGTGCAATTAGCCTCTCTTCTAGTTATCTTAAAGATTAGATGCAGAGGACAGTGATGGAAATGAGATTTCTCCAGCATATCACACCAATTAGAACTGTTTTAAATTTAGCTTACATTTCTCCTATTCACAACCAATGGCAGAACTACAAAATCTAATCTGGTGTAATTTATTTGAAGTTGTACAGAAAACTACAATGAATCAAATTCAAATCAACATAATCCAATCATGGACAGATTCGGCTTAATCTGAATATAAATGTAATGCAAGACAATCTATTTGAGATTATAATAGCTACTGGGCAAAAGTTATCTATGTTTGACTTTTCTTCAATCCCTCATATTGAAAAAGCATGTAATTAAAGCATACATGAAACAATTTGAACGTTATTATAAAATCAAAAGGAGGAATTTAATTTGATTTTATCACATAATAAAATGCCCATAAATTCTGCTCACTCCACAGTATAAATCTGAGTAAATTAATGTTGATTCCTTTTCTTGAAGTCTTCTCTGTGTATGTGTCGGGATCTGGGTTGTGTTTGTGTTTGTACTTGCCACATGTGTTTTGTTTCAGATGCTGGAGCTCTCAGGTGTGCTGGGTGACAGGTGTGACTTGTTCCACTGATTACTAGGAGTACTTAATCAGGAGGCTGCCAGCACTGGTGTTTTTACACCAGTGGTACAAACACAGGCCACAGCTAAGTTTATTCTTCGTACTTCGACTATCGTTTAACTTTGTCTTTGCTCCTCTGCAGATTTTGAAAAGCGTACCACCAAGACTGTTGCATCCACAGAGTGAAGCATGGGGGTGGATCAGTGATGGTTTGGGCTGCCATATCATGGCATTCCCTTGGCCCAACACTTGTGCTAGATGGGCGCGTCACTGCCAAGGACTACCGAACCATTCTTGAGGAACATGTGCATCCAATGGTTCAAACATTGTATCCTGAAGGCGGTGCTGTGTATCAGGATGACAATGCACCAATACACACAGCAAGACTGGTGAAAGATTGGTTTGATGAACATGGAAGTAAAGTTGAACATCTCCCATGACCTGCACAGTCACCAGATCTAAATATTATTGAGCCACTTTGGGGTGTTTTGGAGGAGCGAGTCAGGAAATGTTTTCCTCCACCAGTATCACGTAGTGACCTGGCCGCTATCCTGCAAGAAGAATGGCTTAAAATCCCTCTGACCACTGTGCAGGACTTGTATATGTCATTCCCAAGATGAATTGATGCTGTATTGGCCGCAAAAGGAGGCCCTACACCATACTAATAAATGATTGTGGTCTAACACCAGGTGTTTCAGTTTCATTGTCCAACACCTGTATATATATATATTTTACACTGTTTTGAAGATGAAAGTTTAAACAATAAAGTTTGAAAAATAAAAAAATACAAAGAATTGACTAAGAGGGGCTAGATACAGATGCTTGCCACAGTATTCCCTTTTTTTTTCTTTATACAAAATTTTAATAGCTTTGTATCATTTTACCTCTTATGCCACTGTTATGCTCTACTATATGTTGGTTTTTCACATTAAAAATTTGTAAAATACATTGTAGTTTGTGGTTGGCAAAATGTGGAAAAGTTCAGAGGTATGAATACTTCTGAAAACTGAGGGAAGCAACCTAAGCTTTGGATCTGTGTCACTGAGTTTCTGGATTTCGTTTCTGGAAGTTATTCTGGATGATCAGGCCTATCTTTGTTCTGAGGATTCTTATCCTGTCATCTGCCTGTGTTTGGATTCGTATCAAGCTGGCATTTTTCTGTCCTCTCCGTCTCCTGAACCAAGCCACAAGCGTACCCTGTCCACCCTCCAACATAAACGACCACACATCAAACTTGTTTCTTTGTTCCGTGCTCACACAGAACAGCACCAAGTGAACTCTCTACGGATATCCCTGCTTAAGACCTGGATCCTGAGTCTCATTCCCCCTGGCTACCTGACCACCATAACCCAAATTTATCCTTCTACTCGGTACGAGCGAGCAAGAGGATATAGGGAGTTTAAAAATCTCTAAAAGCTCACTGTTGGAGAACGGTAGCAAAGAGCAGCATCTTGGGGTCATCAGGTCTTCAACCAACAGCCACCATAGTGGCCATTGGCTAACAGAAATGGGTCACTGTGTCGCGTCATAATTATGCCCCAGGGAAACTGACAGTTGTGGATTACTAACTTGAGGTTACTGGAGTGTTAAGCATAACTTTAAAAAAGCTTTGTTTTTTTTGTTTTTTATTTTAAATGGATTGTTAAGAGTGCCAATGATTGTGGCATATCTGATTTTGGGGAAGAAAAAAAAAAAATCCTACTGAATAATACTCAAGTTACTGGTTGGCCTTTAAAAAAACATTTCAGTGGGACATTATGCTGCTGCACTAAAAGATTAAGTTTTTTTCTAAGGCTTTTTACACATCTTAACACATCAGTGTCTGCAAGTTTCTCCGTATCTGCGCAGGTTTAATGACTATTTGAGTAATTGCCCTGTAATATAAAATAAGTGAAATACTTCTAGAGATACTGCTCTAAAAAAATAACATGTTTAAGGTCATGATGCCTATAAAAACCTCATTACACAAGTAGAAAGTAAAATGTTAAGCTGATTCCAGTGATTTTAACAATGGCTTTAATGCAAGGGAAAGTTCATTTATCATAATGGAATGGGATTTTTTTTTTTTTCACTTCCCTGACCTTATTGCTGGGAAAATCTTACTTCATTGCTCCTCTCTTTTGAGAGAGCCACTTTATAAATAGGCACACTGGAAATAGACCTCCATTCTCAGAGGATGCCTCTCAGGAGAGGTCCTGGACTGATGGCCAGATTTCTACCGTTGATATGTGGGCCAGAACGTCACCGACATCTGGATTCAAATCTTTTGTGAAATCCCTTCACTATTTTAAAAGAGGGAGTAGCTGTAAGCAGAAGTTGATAATATTTGGAATCAGCATATTTCCTATATAGGACACTTTGCTACCAATATTTCATGATCTGAAGTTGTGTCAGAGACTGCTTCTTTTCTTTCTGCAACATCTATTAATTTACTAGCAGTTTGCTCTTTGTCTCATTTCCTGTGTGCTGTGACAACCATAGTTGTTATCTAGAACAGTGTGCAGGTCTGTTTATTTGTTCTTCTTAATCTCTGCTCTAAATCATCTTGTTGTAATTGGGTTGCGCAAGAACAGACTCGTTTTAATTCCCAAAGAGTAGGGTGTTATTTACAAGGCTCTAATGAATTATGATCTCAGAGTATGTTTATAACTCTCTAATGAAAGTACAGCCCCTGGGTATAACATGTGAACATTTTCTGCACAATCTTAATGGACTTTACAGACTGCCTTGGAGCTTTCTGTTGTTTGAGTCACAGTTTCAAATTTAATGTTTTATACACTATTTTTGTAAGTCTGTCTTTTGTCAGAGAATTTAAGGAGAATGAGGACCTTAAAAATCTAATGTAATTAACATAGTTATGCTTTCATCAACAAAGTGGTCTAATAAAAGTATTCTAAATGTTTTACCCTGGAAGCTTATTTTCTTCTGTTTACAGCAAATCTAAAGTCTAAAGTTGCTAGAGACTATAGCACACCCTTCAATCAAACGAGGTGTGAAAATTGTGACAGGTGGGCATAATGGGCTCAAAGGTGGGCGAATCTAGAATCAACCAATTAAAACAGAGGGGCATGCTTCAGTGTTTGTTTTAAATACTAGCAGAAAACGCTGCAATTTACTTGCAATATTCGCTGGAAAAGAACCCTCGTTGAACAATGGTTAGAGTTAAGAGAGTTTTTGTCTTAACTCTCTCTTTTCTCTCTGCAAGGCGTGTTGAGATGATGAACAGCCATCTACATCATCTACTTCCTCATCTGAGATACCTATCGGAATTCCTATCATAACATACTCTGCAGATGATGATCCAACTTCACCAGCAACAATGGATGACAGACTCCTCTTCACAATGGAGGGCAGCAAACCTTGAGAATGTATGGAGCATATAGGAAAACACCATAATGGGACCTCTACAACCAACAAGCAGAGACCCTCTTCTCTCCTGAGCATGGTGAAAGCTTCAACACTGGACCGAATCATCCACCTTCTCCAGAACTCTACTCACCAACCACCTCATCGTCGCAGCTCTCTGAGTCCCTCTTCAGTCCAGCCACACCTACAGGATACAACAGGATACAACCTCAGATCGTATCATCTGCCTTCTCCCGACCTCCACTCACCGCTATGCGCGGCTGAGTATGTAGACACAGATATCCAACCTGAAGACAAAAGGGTGGTCGTGGAGGACGAGGCAACTACCAGCTACTCACCCTCCCCACAAACTCCGGAACCGATACCTGCTCCTCAGCCTTCACCGGATGATGAGAGTAATCAGGGGGTCGAAATTGACGGCTGAAACTCAACCGCCCTCATCAATACGGTGAAAACAGCGATACTTAATTTATTCAACATAACCTGTTTGAACTATGTCAAAGAAACCTGTTACGGATGTATAACAAACCACCCGAGTCAACGACAGCATCAGTGCCTGGAGATATTGGAGGAGGAGTATTACCAAATCAACTTTCAACGCGTTGTGCAACGACTCATAAACCCCAAGCTCCTTCTTGCTATTCAGAAACTTCTGACACTTCGACGCATACAAGCAGATGACTCCAGAGTGAAAACGATTGCAGAGACTGTTTTATATGAACTGAAATCGGTACAAGGCTTCCAAAGTGCAATCACGGATATGTACGATAAGATGAGCGGTAATGACTGTCTCAAGTAACTTAACTATGTTTCAGAGTGCTACGATCCGATCTCACATGTTTGATGACTTGTTTTGTCTTTTCTGTATTCTCTCTCGGCTTTCTAGTGGTATACATAAATATATAACTTTTGTTTAAAGATTGCAGTGTTTGAATTGATCTTTATTATCTGAATGTGTTTTTCTGTTTTTCTATTAAATACAAGTAAAAAAAAAGAAGAATAAATATACCCTCCAGTGTTTTTTTCATTATTTAACAAGTAGTCATCAGAGTGAGCATAAGACTGGGATGTCTGAAAGAAGCATAATGAAGAATGTATATTACAACCCATCAAATCCGGGAAGTTTAGGGGGTATAGAAAGGTTGAGGATGGTTTTGCAAGATGAAACGGGGAAGAAGGTAGCGGTTGACAAAGTTAAAGATTTTTTATCAGGAGAAGATACCTATACTCTACAACAATAAAGTTCCCGAGAAACAGTTTTTGTCACCAGACCATTGAGACAGTTCCAAGCCGATCTCTGTGACATGCAAGCTCTGGCCAAGGAAAATGATGGTTACAATTATTTATTAACAGTAATTGACATCTTTTCAAAGAGGGCGTATGTACGTATGTGCCTTTCAAGTGTTTCAGAATTTGTATGGTGTTACCTCCAACAGATATTGCAGGGCCTCCGTGACAATGTTTAAACAAGGGGATCTTGTCAGAATATCCAAGGTACATGGAGTGTTTGACAAAAAATACAGAGTTTTACGGATGAATTGTTTACAGTGTATGAGCGGATACCCCGATCTCCTCCTGTATACAAACTCATAGATTTGGATGGAGAACCTATCGAGGAATCTTTTTACGCAGAGGAACTTCAAAAAGTAAAAATATTTAAGGACAAGATGTATCAAGTGGAGAAAATATTAAATCGACGCACAGTCAAGGGTGTCCAACAGGTTTTTGTACGCTGGAAAAATTGTCCTGAGAAATTCAACAGTTGGATCAGGTTTGATGAACTTCGAGACGTATAAAATCGGTGTGTGCTAAAACCTTACGATTCATACAGCATCATGGACAGCAGGCAGAGGATGCCGGTTTTTACGTTACCCTTCCCTTTAACGCTAGCAAGGAAGTTTTTAAAAATAATACCAGTTCAAGTTTCCATGTAAATTTAGCTCAACATATTGATTTAGAAGGCCAATGGATGGTTGCATTAGCCGAGATTTCATACCCTCATACATGGCATAATTTACCGGATCATGATGCCTACTTTGAATGGAGGAAGGTTGGCGATGTGGAGATCAATACGCAAAGGATCAGAAGTGGCTACTATAACGTTATTCAACTCGAGACAGAGATGGACATGTTTTTTAACAAAATAAACTCGGATTTCCGCATGAAATTCAGCAGAGTTCAAAAGAGATTTGAATTTCAAGCAAGTGGTCGGTATGAAATACGTTTCTTTAGCACTCTAGCTTATATGCTGGGTGTGAAACCAGGGGAATGGATTCATGTAGCTGAACCAGCACTGGCTCCTTTTCCGGCAGATATAAAGGCTGGTCTCTATCACCTATACAGCTACAGCCCGCAAACAGTAGGCGATGCTTTTGCACCTTTGCTGCAGAACCTCAAAGTACAAGGTGACTTCAGTGATATGGTTATTGTTATGGTTATGACGTTTAACTTCGCCCACTACCTTCCAGTCTCCAGAAGACATATTGAAAATATCCATATAGAAATTAAATCAGACCAAAATATTCCTGTAAATTTCGTCTACGGAAAGACCGTCATAAGACTACACTTCAGACCGGTGATATCACAACGTAGCCTGAGATACATTTTATGTGTATAAACTATTCCAGAGATATATATAACGTCTAAGTCCGATTGGTTGTCATTCATATTCCCCTGGTCCATTAACACTGTGCACCTAGCAGGCAAGAGAGAACATGGCACAGCAAAGTCTGAGACGTGACCCTAATCGCTTTGTACATTACAATGTAAGTCAATCCGGTGGTAATCAGCCAGGGTTTTATGGGGCCCTTGTCATGTATGGATGCGGAATTGGATCATTATTTTCAAAATTATTTTGCTTCATATCCCCTCTGGTTAAAAAAGGATTTTCTATTGCAAAACCCCATCTGAAAATGGATGCATCAAATATCGCTTCGGACTGATGATGGGAAATGAGAAACATCTTATGCAATGTTCTGGGAGACATTATCTCCTGATGATTCCACCCACCAGATTACCGATCAAGGGGGCAAGAGCCATTAGGATGGGGAGAATAAAACCACCTCCCTGGTTTTTGAGAGCCAGCTGTTTACGTTTGATACCGGTTCTTTTATCAGCCAACAGCCTGATGATTTTTCTCTGCTTCTTCAATTTCCGGTGTTGAGAGGGTGATAGTTTAATGTTACCTTTTAAAATATTCAGAGCAATCTCACACAGAGCCTGAAGAAAGTCGGGTGAGCAGTGTGCGAGAATATCTTTACGTTTCTTAGGAGTGGCTTGGTATAGAGCCCTGAATAAGGGGACATTCCTTTTTATACACGCAGACTGATGACTTACTTTGTTTTGGGCACGTACACAGCAGGCCACTGGTGAGGAAGTATGCCCATTCTCAGTCTGAAATGTTCTGGGCAGGTAGGCGTGAAATCGATGATTAAATAACCATGAGCATCTCTCGTTGCGTCTTCAAAACTCTCCAGGAAGAGACCCTTTTGCGATGGAAACATTTGACGGGCCAGTATATTCAACTGCAGTTTATCTCTCGGGTTTTTAAACAACACCATATAATTATTGTTCAAACTAATGGTGCGACTGTACTTTCCCTGGTGAAATACATTCTGAGTCAACAGCATGATGCTCATTTCAATCTGAAAAGACTCACAGAGAGAGGGTTTGCAATTAGAAAAGTTTTAATGATGAGAAATTACATGGTTATTTCTTTGGCGCTCGGACCCGGGAGTAAGACATGAATGCTGAGAATGATATGAGCTAAGATGAACATTTGTAAGGCTTAGATTTAGAGATGACTTCCCCCACAAAAAAGGTTGAGGACGTGACGAGGCCTTATTGAGTACGAGAGGGGACATCTATCAGGAGAGTGGGATGAAATAAGAAAGGATGAGAGAAGCGTAAACTGCAGAAAAGATTAAAGCAGAAAAGAGAAGTTTGAAAATATGGTATGAAGCAAGGAAAATAATTGAGTAGCAGAGGAGATAATAGACATGCCGATTAGGCGGTGCAAGGTGATAGATATACCGTTTGGTAATGCTTGACTATTATGCTTAGATCAGAGTAAGGTGATAGATATGCCGCTTGGCAATGCATGATGATTGATGCTTAAATACCAGAGCGAGGTGATAGATATGCCATGATGGCAATGCGTGATTATTTTGAGCTTGGAGCAGAGCAAGATGATATATATAAGAAATGAGCCATGAAGCGAGGCGAGCGCTCCTACGAGCGGTAGGGGAGGAAGGATTATGAGAGTCTGTTACGAACAGTGTGAGGAGGCGTCAGAGTCGTAGATGAGCTCAGCTGACAAGCGAGGAGGAACACAGCCGAAGGTCCTTTAAAACAAGGCGTCGGAAGGTGATTGGATGATGAATTAGGCGGACAGGATGCTGATTGAAGGGCCGGGAAACGCACAGAGGAGTCATTGGACGGCAGAGACGGTGAGGGTGAGTCTTTCATTCTGAATTTTCGTTTGAACTCCATATTACGATGGTGACGAAACTGTGTAAAGACCTTCATTACGTTTTCATCATCTGAGGCTTGGGCAATAACATCATCTAAAATAACCAGATGATTCTGATCAGGAGGAAACAGGTTTTCATCTTCAAAAGAATGAGGCAATCCTTCCACAAATTTAATATTTTTATTCATCTTCTGCAATTCAGTATACATGGGCTGAAAAGATGTGTCCATACAATATTTTCAGGTGCAACATCCATGACATGGTTACAATTTTGCAAAACACTTTTTACAAAGAAAGTTTTCCCGCAGCCGCTGGGTCCTACAATCATACATGAGAAAGATGCTCTAAATCTAGGATCAAAATCAATCTCCTGTAAATTGGCAGAATGCAGCATTTTCTTTTTTTTAAAATCTTTCTTCCTCTTCTTATGCTCTAATAACCAAAAGGCAGAGTTGTCCAGTCAGAAAAAAGGCGTCTCTTGTCATACACCAACTGAAACCTTTAACAAATGCAGCATTTCTTAAGTGGAATCTCTTTTTATCCCTGCTGATCGTGTGCTGTGGAATTTCGATGACACCCTCACTGGATCCTGTGAAGTAGCCCTCAACCCACTCTTTGATGCTGTCAAAATTGACCCTCTCGCTGCATTCATGCATCTGAGTGATACCTTTAACACGTATCACTACCTTTTTTTGGTTTTTGGTTTGGTATGCATAACTCTTGGGTCCTGTTGATGCAAACTCCAAAATGCTGTCTCACCCTAGCTCGTCTGTAAGATCACCCAGATAATTTCCCAGTTCCAAAGGAGTTTCACCACTTTTCATCACAAACTGAGGCTATCTGTGTCAATATAAATCAGTCTGTCTTGCAATTGCTCCATGCTGCTGAGAAGATTTAAACGTGCATAAGCAGTGGTGAATGCAGCAATAAACACATTGATTACCTTGCTTGAGGGAGAGATGACACGTTTGCTGTAGTTCCACTGCACTACATACATTTCAGGTTTGAAGAAATGGAAGTAGTTAAACCTATACAGGTCCTTCTCAAAATATTAGCATATTGTGATAAAGTTCATTATTTTCCATAATGTCATGATGAAAATTTAACATTCATATATTTTAGATTCATTGCACACTAACTGAAATATTTCAGGTCTTTTATTGTCTTAATATGGATGATTTTGGCATACAGCTCATGAAAACCCAAAATTCCTATCTCACAAAATTAGCATATTTCATCCGACCAATAAAAGAAAAGTGTTTTTAATACAAAAAACGTCAACCTTCAAATAATCATGTACAGTTATGCACTCAATACTTGGTCGGGAATCCTTTGGCAGAAATGACTGCTTCAATGCGGCGTGGCATGGAGGCAATCAGCCTGTGGCACTGCTGAGGTCTTATGGAGGCCCAGGATGCTTCGATAGCGGCCTTTAGCTCATCCAGAGTGTTGGGTCTTGAGTCTCTCAATGTTCTCTTCACAATATCCCACAGATTCTCTATGGGGTTCAGGTCAGGAGAGTTGGCAGGCCAATTGAGCACAGTGATACCATGGTCAGTAAACCATTTACCAGTGGTTTTGGCACTGTGAGCAGGTGCCAGGTTGTGCTGAAAAATGAAATCTTCATCTCCATAAAGCTTTTCAGCAGATGGAAGCATGAATGCTCCAAAATCTCCTGATAGCTAGCTGCATTGACCCTGCCCTTGATAAAACACAGTGGACCAACACCAGCAGCTGACACGGCACCCCAGACCATCACTGACTGTGGGTACTTGACACTGGACTTCTGGCATTTTGGCATTTCCTTCTCCCCAGTCTTCCTCCAGACTCTGGCACCTTGATTTCTGAATGACATGCAGAATTTGCTTTCATCCGAAAAAAGTACTTTGGACCACTGAGCAACAGTCCAGTGCTGCTTCTCTGTAACCCAGGTCAGGCGCTTCTGCCGCTGTTTCTGGTTCAAACGTGGCTTGACCTGGGGAATGCGGCACCTGTAGCCCATTTCCTGCACACACCTGTGCACGGTGGCTCTGGATGTTTCTACTCCAGACTCAGTCCACTGCTTCCGCAGGTCCCCCAAGGTCTGGAATCGGCCCTTCTCCACAATCTTCCTCAGGGTCCGGTCACCTCTTCTCGTTGTGCAGCGTTTTCTGCCACACTTTTTCCTTCCCACAGACTTCCCACTGAGGTGCCTTGATACAGCACTCTGGGAACAGCCTATTCGTTCAGAAATTTCTTTCTGTGTCTTACCCTCTTGCTTGAGGGTGTCAATAGTGGCCTTCCGGACAGCAGTCAGGTCGGCAGTCTTACCCATGATTGGGGTTTTGAGTGATGAACCAGGCTGGGAGTTTTAAAGGCCTCAGGAATCTTTTGCAGGTGTTTAGAGTTAACTCGTTGATTCAGATGATTAGGTTCATAGCTCGTTTAGAGACCCTTTTAATGATATGCTAATTTTGTGAGATAGGAATTTTGGGTTTTCATGAGCTGTATGCCAAAATCATCCGTATTAAGACAATAAAAGACCTGAAATATTTCAGTTAGTGTGCAATGAATCTAAAATATATGAATGTTAAATTTTCATCGTGACATTATGGAAAATAATGAACTTTATCACAATATGCTAATATTTTGAGAAGGACCTGTATTTGCTTGAGAACATGAAGCTAAAAAACTCATCGGGGTTAGTGATGACTGCGGTCTGAGACAGATCACTTCGCTGCGCAAACCTTCCCCAAAAGCTGTTCAAACACAGTTTTTCTACCTGTCTTTTGGCAGGGTTCACCTCAATTTTGCCTGCGTCTAATTGGATACCCTGGTGGAGTTTGTAGCCTGTTATATACTTTGACCTGCTCTCCTCATCCACCGCTTCAGAAGGGTAGCCTGAAGCCTCCTGCTTACCCTTTAAAAAGCAGTGAATGTAACCTTTAAAGATTGTGCTACTGCTCCTCTCAAAATACCAAACTTCAGTGATTTTAGCAATAAGGCGATAACCACACTGCAACGCTTAACAAAAGTCTACACTCACCCACACACCCGTCAGAGCTCTGTCCTCATCATTATGCCTGCAGGGACCTGACTTGTTATTTATTTCAGCACATGTGCGGCAGAGAGTGAACACTAGTTTACCTCTGGAGGTTCTGTAAGGCAAAATGGGGAAAAGGAGACCTCGCGGGGGGTAGACCACAGTTTTGGTGATGACAAAGTAGCTGCTGGAGTCATCAAATCTTTGTAAATGATGGTGGGGTGACCGAGGGGAAAGACGCAGTTAGCATTTACAAAGGGGTACAGAGATGTGTAATCCACATAGTGTACAGTTTCACCCGGCCCCGCTGTGTACCTCAACCTCATAGGGCAGGTGCGACCACCATACAGAGCATCTCGGGGTGATAGCGGTTCGAGTGAATTAACGTTCTCAAGAAAGCTGATCACCCCCGGCTGTGATTTTTTTCATTTCAGTCCACTCATGCTCCCAAATAACCTCGAGACGAAGACCATACACAGTTTCGAGTACCTTGCTTCTCTCAACAGTGGCTATGTAAAACTGTTCAAATGCTGCCCCTCTCAAAGGACATATCTCATGAGGCGAATAACGCAATTTACAGCCATGGAAAAAACAGCTGTAAAATTCGAACGCAACCTTTCCACCGTTAATCTCCGCAAACCCATCCACAGAATATGGACCGATTTTCTTTTCCCCCTTGTTTAATGCATGTTCGATGTCTATGTTTCTGCTGTCTGAAATCCAGCTGAGCCATTGAATGGACACAGTGGAAAACGTTTTGCTGCTACATCTGTAGTCTAGAGGTGAGGGGATGGCTAAGGTTTTAGGTGGAAGGGAATTGGTTACAAAAACCTACATGCAGGCTGAGGCTATCGTGACGCATTTAAGCGGATCCACACTTGTCTCCTTAACAAACTCATCCCTGAATTTAACACAACCTTGAAATAGAATTTCCACATCATTTTTACAATAATGAAGAGCTTCCTTCTCAAAGTCAAAGACCCCTTTGCTCACTTCTCTGTTCCAGCTGTTAAACACCTGTTGTTCTTGAAGACTCATGCGTTCGACAGCGTAGCAGGATGGAGGAGGAAAGGACCCCACATACTGGAGACGTTGTTCAGAAGAGAATAGGCGGGGGAAAAAATCTTTGGTCTGATCACTAAAACCTAATGCTTTCAGCATCGCACTCAGCTTCATACACATGAAGGACAGGCTATCAATGAATTTTAACCTGTTATCAGTGTCGGTTAAACAGAGAACTTTATTTCCTTGCATGATGAGATGGGGTTTAATGACTAACTGCAACATAACTGTGAGAATCAGGTAGCTATCATACCCATGTGCGTTATGAGCTATTAAGGTATACCATCTGTACATTGGTTTCCTGTGTTGGGACCCACAGCCATGGAAACAACATTGAAACTCCGGTACAAACTTTTCTGGAATTTCAAAATAAATTGCATTAACCTACTTCCCGCACAGCCAGGAAACGGGGTAACTGCGGATTTCCTGTGTCCAAATAAAAGCACCGCTCTTGCTTCATCCTCCCTCTTCTACGCGGGTCACACAGGGATCTGGACAGAGAGACCCAGCGCGCTAATGTCTCTTTGCTGACAAAAAGACATAAACTCTTCAAACTGGATCCAAGGGTGTCATATGATTACGCGATCATATGCACAAAGTTAAGTACTGATGAATTACTTTTGAAAGAATCCGGTATTCATTCATAAAAAGGGGAAATTAACTTTCTCTCTGAGGCCTGCAGAAGTAAACTGTGTTCCAGAGAATCCCCCGCAGAGACGCAGTCTCTACAAGCCGAGTCTGAAGGAAGGACAATGGCCCCACATCACCGTGGTTACGGTAATGTGCAGTTGGTTGAGCGAGCCGTCTTTCACCCACAGCTACGGAGGTTAGCTGGAAGCTAACCCTTTGTTCACGGAGCTTTCTTCTAACTTCGTTGTCGCCTGGACAGCTTTTTCTCAGCATGGTTCAGAGGTTAGGTTTGGGCAGAGTAATAGAGAGATATTTAGGATGAAATGATCTAAACATTTTTAATTTTATGAAGTTTGGCTTTGTTTGTGTTGAACTCTGCTATCTTGGTGCTAGCAGGCTATCTGCAGCACACGTGCTCAGCTTTGTGTTCTGTGTTGTGTGTTTTTAAAGTTAAGATAAACTTTATTTAAAGGGTGATTTTAAACACAGAAGATCAACCATAACGCGCCATCCGCGCTCATGCATTTTAACCCTTTTATTAATGGTATTTTAAAGGTGTGTGTTTGATTCTGGTGCTAAGCTATCATCTTCTTTTGTTAGCTTTCACTGCTAACAAGCTAAGAACATGTGCTTACCTGCTAAAGAATATTTAATAGAAAGGTTGTTAGTTTTCAAGCTAGTAAATAATAGTTCCCTAAACATTATTTTACTAAATCTGATAACTAAGTAAACACCATTAGGCACCATTTCTCCAGAAAGATTTGGCTCTTTTCCAAAATATTCCCTTAATAATATTTCTTTAAATATTATTTAAATAAATAAAGGCAGCTAATTAGACACCGTTGAGAAATGGTCATTCAGACAGTTGGTTTTATTCAGCAGATTTTCTTTAAAACATTATTTAATTAAAATAATATTTTATCTGATCTTGCATTGTGAAGGGTTGTCTAAACGTTTGCTGATTATTGCCTAAGTTGGTTCTAAGACTAACTTAACTTCACTTCCAGATTCTTCAAGATAATCCTTGGTTCTCAAACATAAACATTGTATGGTAATGTTGCATCACTCTTTTGGTCATGATTCTCAATCATCTTTAATCAACGTGTTTATATTGTACATAGCCCATTAGTCTTCATTATTCTTTAATTTTGCTTGGTAGTTCAGTTGGATTGTTTTAGCATAGTAAAGAGTTTGTTGATTGAAATATGTTTGACTTTGAGTTGACTTATTTTTGTTGATAAATTCTTGTATTTTAAGAAATTGTGTGAATTCATTCCATGTATGCGCAGAGTTTTGCTGTTCAAAAATGTCAGAGGATGGTTCACCCTTTTCTATTTTGTCCTAATACCATCGCCTTACTGGGCTGATATTCACAGGATAACCCTTAACAGACCGAAATATTATTTGATAAAATATTAAAATATTAATATTAAATATTAAATAATATTCTCAGATTCATAATCACAACACCCGAAATGAAGAAGAAATTTTTGGGTGCAATTCAATCCATAAGCATGCCATTCCTCACCTTTCAGCGTTTTAACACAGACCAGAAAGGGGATGCGCACACCGTTCTCGTCGATGAAGCATTCAAAATCATAAAAAATCAGTTTATCATCTAGCTGTTAACAGGGTTTGCCGGATTGAATGTAGCACTGATGTTCATCGCATGTCACATCTAAACCAGGAGGTATATTCTCACCGCAAATACGACAATTTACAATTGTGGTTTATCCTGTTTGCTGATTGGAATAATGTATATCCTTTTGCACACCTGGCACAGTTTTACCAACGCACAGTCACTCATAGGCCTGTCAGTACTAGGTCTGTTGCGGGGTTCCCTGTGTCTGCTGAAACATGAAGAGTTACGACAAATTCTGTGACAACCTGCACAGGTGACAGGTTCGTTAATTCCACGCATACATTGATATGAGTGATAAACCGGGCAATAGCCTTCACAGTGGTGTGTGTCTCGCTTTTCATAGCTCCTGTAACAATATGCACAGATGTATCTTGACCCTATAAAACCCTTAAGATTTTTTATCCCATAGTAGTGACCTTAAAATAACAGCAGAAAGAGAGGGTTTGATCAATCAGGGAAACTGGTCTCAAATTTACACGGAGCTGTAGAGCCTGCAACGGTTCTGTGAAACACTACAATTTTTCTCTTTAGAATGTTTTCAAATTTACCAATGTCACTGAAAGTTACTGCTGTCTGTCATCTAAACCAGCCCTGTGTTGCCACTCCCTCCCCAGCTCTAAAGCCTGATTATCAGTAAGGTTAGAGTCAGAGACGTGTGCGAGACTTATGGCAAAGCATAACTGATTACCGGTATTATCTACAATATACAGGTCCTTCTCAAAATATTAGCATATTGTGATAAAGTTCATTATTTTCCATAATGTCATGATGAAAATTTAACATTCATATATTTTAGATTCATTGCACACTAACTGAAATATTTCACGTCTTTTATTGTCTTAATACAGATGATTTTGGCATACAGCTCATGAAAACCCAAAATTCCTATCTCACAAAATTAGCATATTTCATCCGACCAATAAAAGAAAAGTGTTTTTAATACAAAAAACGTCAACCTTCAAATAATCATGTACAGTTATGCACTCAATACTTGGTCGGGAATCCTTTTGCAGAAATGACTGCTTCAATGCGGCGTGGCATGAAGGCAATCAGCCTGTGGCACTGCTGAGGTCTTATGGCGGCCCAGGATGCTTCGATAGCGGCCTTTAGCTCATCCAGAGTGTTGGGTCTTGAGTCTCTCAACGTTCTCTTCACAATATCCCACAGATTCTCTATAGGGTTCAGGTCAGGAGAGTTGGCAGGCCAATTGAGCACAGTGATACCATGGTCAGTAAACCATTTACCAGTGGTTTTGGCACTGTGAGCAGGTGCCAGGTTGTGCTGAAAAATGAAATCTTCATCTCCATAAAGCTTTTCAGCAGATGGAAGCATGAAGTGCTCCAAAATCTCCTGATAGCTAGCTGCATTGACCCTGCCCTTGATAAAACACAGTGGACCAACACCAGCAGCTGACACGGCACCCCAGACCATCACTGACTGTGGGTACTTGACACTGGACTTCTGGCATTTTGGCATTTCCTTCTCCCCAGTCTTCCTCCAGACTCTGGCACCTTGATTTCCGAATGACATGCAGAATTTGCTTTCATCCAAAAAAAGTACTTTGGACCACTGAGCAACAGTCCAGTGCTGCTTCTCTGTGGCCCAGGTCAGGCGCTTCTGCCGCTGTTTCTGGTTCAAAAGTGGCTTGACCTGGGGAATGCGGCACCTGTAGCCCATTTCCTGCACACGCCTGTGCACGGTGGCTGTGGATGTTTCTACTCCAGACTCAGTCCACTGCTTCCGCAGGTCCCCCAAGGTCTGGTATCGGCCCTTCTCCACAATCTTCCTCAGGGTCCGGTCACCTCTTCTCGTTGTGCAGCATTTTCTGCCACACTTTTTCCTTCCCACAGACTTCCCACTGAGGTGCCTTGATACAGCACTCTGGGAACAGCCTATTCGTTCAGAAATTTCTTTCTGTGTCTTACCCTCTTGCTTGAGGGTGTCAATAGTGGCCTTCTGGACAGCAGTCAGGTCGGCAGTCTTACCCATGATTGGGGTTTTGAGTGATGAACCAGGCTGGGAGTTTTAAAGGCCTCAGGAATCTTTTGCAGGTGTTTAGAGTTAACTCGTTGATTCAGATGATTAGGTTCATAGCTCGTTTAGAGACCCTTTTAATAATATGCTAATTTTGTGAGATAGGAATTTTGGGTTTTCATGAGCTGTATGCCAAAATCATCCGTATTAAGACAATAAAAGATCTGAAATATTTCAGTTAGTGTGCAATGAATCTAAAATATATGAATGTTAAATTTTCATCATTACATTATGGAAAATAATGAACTTTATCACAATATGCTAATATTTTGAGAAGGACCTGTACAGGTGACGCTTTTTCTTATTAATCAGTTCAGTCTAACATTCCTTTAACCTTACATTTCGACCCTCCTGCAGGGTCATTAACTACCTGTAGAACATATTCCAGGTTATTATCTGCTGGCATTTCAGCGTTGGAATGTACTAACTCATCTAAAAAATCCTCGAAAGCAGGCAGAATCATATTTCCATCATCGGTAACGGTAAATTTAAGGTTACGGTTACAATGTTTAATTAACAGAGTCTGGCATGCAGCCAAAATCGTTAAGGTTGACGCTTTATTACGATGGTCACGTGAGGCAAGAGAAACTCTCTGTCTGTGCTGTTGGTGTCTGGGTCTGGATGGAATCTGCTCTACCATCAACGCTGCGTCTGGAAAAATTAAAAGGGATTTTATTGAAATATATGAATTAATCGAGTAGGTAAAATAAGAATTAAACGTACCATTCATTAAACCTCTAACAAGCTTCACCCTGGTATACAGAGCAGAGAGTCGCCGCCTTTTCCTCAGTGTAAGATATTCTGTGAAACAAAATAAAGTTACCTTACAATGCGGGTCTTTCGAAAAAAAATTGTTTTCTGTTTTCTGTGAAGATTTGGAAAGAACAGAATTTTACCTTTAAATTGGAAAAACTGCATGTTTTTTTTGGGTGTAAAAACATCTAAAACATACAATTACATAGTACAGTTAAATAATACAATTAAATAACAGCCTTAAACAGACCTGTCTGTTTTAATTGGTTGATTCTAGATTTGCCCCCTTATTGACGACATCCGATCAGCATGCAAGGTTACGCACCTTCCAGTTACACCCCTTCCGGCCACGCCCCCGGTTACGCCACATCCGGCCACGCCCCTTCCGGTTACGCCCACCTGTCAAAAAATTCATACCTTGTTTGATTAAAGGGTGTGCTATAGTCTCTGTTGCTCAGCAATAATAATGTAAATGTCATTTTAAAAAGGCTTAGAAAAAAGAGTTAAGGCTGAGTCAGAGCATTGACCTTAAATGCATACCACACATTTTAGGTTTTTATTTGTAATAACATTTTGAAAAATCAGATATCAATTTCATTTCTGGTTCAAGACTCAATATTTTCCCCTGTCCTATATACTTTTTTTACTTCTCATTCCATGGTTTTAATTATTTACATTGATTTTCTAGTTTGGTCCTGATTTTCTAGTTATGGATCTGCAAACTGATCATCCTCTTCCTGATGTAGAAGAAGCTCAACCATAATGGATTAATTTGAGTAAATTGAGGTCGTGGTTGATGTTGATAAATCCTACTAGCGATGAGATAAGGGTGGAATGAAGAACAGTACAGAGTCAACAATCATCTACAACACCAGACAGAACCCATGCCTCCAAAGATGAAGACAGGCATGACCAAGTGGTTGGATTTATGTTCATAAACGTCTGTGCTGAGTATAGGCTGTGAGTCCCAGCGTCAAAAGACAAGACACTGACAGTGTTATGGAAAATAAAAGGGGGAGTTCCAGAATCAAACTGGTAGACAAGTTATGGCTAACCAACCGTGAATTATGATGGTCAGGGTTAGTGTTAGATAGATGTCACGATGGAGAAATTCACTTGTTACAGCAGCTCCTAGTAACACACAAGTTAGGAAAATGTGCAATCAAAGAAGAACAAGCTAAACGTGCAACACCATTAATAATAATAGAATAAAGGTAACGTATGTACAATAAATGGGTTAGGGTTAGGGGTTAGGGTTAGGGACCAGTCCAGCAACCAAATACCAAATAACAGCAACTTCACAAAGAAACAACATGAAAAACAAAAGAAACACCAAAGGCTTAAATGAAATGGCACTGGTCATTGGAGCCATTTGAGTCTGTTACCCCAAATTTTTGAGATTCCCCTAAATGGCTCAGTTATGGTTGAGGTGCAAACACACCCTCCATTTCTGCTACTTGTATGGCCCCTTCTCATTTCCAGTAGTTTTAGTCAATCTGACAGAGAGAGGTATCCCATTTGTTGTGGTTTGTAGTATAACAATGGCCATCAGTGGGCTCTAGATGGACAAACTGCCTACTTTTAAGGCTAGGCTTAAAACTTTCCTTTTTGATAAAGCTTATAGTTAGAGTGGCTTAGGTTATCCTGAGCTATCTCTGTAGTTATGCTGCTATAGGCTTAGGCTGCTGGAGGACATAATGACCACTTTCACCCTCTTCGCTACATTCTCACACTACTCTCCAATTTTGCATTATTTGCTGTTATTTCAGCTTTTAACTTTGTTCTCTCTCTTTTCTCTTCCTAGAAGCTACACCTGGCCTGACTCTGTGTCTACTTGTGACACCTGCCTGGAGAGGGGAATCGTCTAAGCTTCTGCTGGCAACAACTTGATGTTGTTACCAGCTACCGATAATCCACATGGCCCTGTCTTTTAGTGTTTAACCCTTTCTCTCTCCTAGACATGGCAATTGACTGAGCTTTTACTGTGACTAACTCTGTGCTCTCTTTCAGACTCTAACCTTGAAAACTGGCTCAGAGTTTATCTGTTCTTTCTTTCTAGGTGATACGACTAAAGGAGCTACATCCATTAACATTTACTTTTCCTTCCCATAGAAAGGTCTCCTGGATCACTGCTTCTTTGTTCTCTTTGTGTCTCTGCTGTGTTTTCTCAAACCCCCAGTCGGTCGTGGCTGATGGCTGCTCACACTGAGCCTGGTTCTGCTGGAGATTTCTTCCTGTTAAAAGGGAGTTTTTCCTCTCCGCTGTCGCTACATGCATGCTCAGTATGAGGGATTGCTGCAAAGTCAATGCCAGTGACTGTCCACTGTCTCTACATGCTCATCCGAGAGGAGGGAATGCTGCAAGTCACTGACTGGATGCAATCTGCAGGGTTTCCTTAGATAGAAAAACTTTTTATCCAATTTGAATAAATAACTCCGACTGCACTGTTCAATGGTTAGGATTAATTGGAATTTATGTACCTGACTTTTGTGAAGTGCCTTGAGACAACGTGTTGTGAATTGGCGCTGTATAAATAAACTGAATTGAATTGAATTGATTTCAGAAACAGTTTCAAAGATCTCGGTGTAGAACCTTAAGAGCTCCCAGGCCTCTAGTTAAGGAAATGTGTTAAATTTAGACACCTACATGAAAGTGAGCCATACAAGATGCACCATGATGTGGACAAAGGTTTTTTCACTCTTTTGACAAGTCTGTAGAGTTATGTAGAACTGTAAAGCTCTGTAGAAGGTATGTTTTGAATCTCAAGTATATAAAAAAAAGTTTTCATGCAATTTTAATTTGGAAAAGTTATAAAGTGTCACTATTAATAATTCTCTGGGATGGACCTGAGTGAAAGGCCACCCAGCATTAGATTGCAATTGTTTGGGAATCATTAGGTATCAACAGCCTCCAGCATAAAGTGTTTTATTATCTCCGCCAAGAAGATCATATTTTCACCATCGCTGGTTTGACTGTGCGTCTGTCTAAATATGACCTAAAGTTATAAATGGATTTGGATGAAGCTTTCAGACAAGGTGCGTATTGGGACAAGGGAAAGATCATTCGATTTTGGTGGTGATGCAGAGAAGTATCTGGATCTAGGATTTTTTTGAAGGATTCTTTATCATAGTCAGGTCATGGTGTGACAACTTGGAATTCCCACATGGTTCTTCACCCTGTCACACACGCAGAGACCAGAAGTCATCCAGAGTAAAGCTCATCAGTACAGAAAAAAGATGACATGCATCAGTGACCCTACTGCCTTGGCAGAGGTCTGAGCTCTATGAATGCTTTTCTAGTTGACTCTTTTTTTTTTTTTATCGGGCCATACTGTAAAACCAAAGACTCATTAATGAAATGCTTCAAGACTAATTTTGTAAGAATCATTGCAGAGGTCTTTGATAGGGCAGAGCCAGTTGGTGATAAGTAAGGTAAGGTAAGGTAAGGTAAGTTTATTTATACAGGTCCTTCTCAAAAAATTAGCCTATTGTGATAAAGTTCATTATTTTCCATAATGTCATGATGAAAATTTAACATTCATATATTTTAGATTCATTGCACACTAACTGAAATATTTCAGGTCTTTTATTGTCTTAATACAGATGATTTTGGCATACAGCTCATGAAAACCCAAAATTCCTATCTCACAAAATTAGCATATTATTAAAAGGGTCTCTAAACGAGCTATGAACCTAATCATCTGAATCAACGAGTTAACTCTAAACACCTGCAAAAGATTCCTGAGGCCTTTAAAACTCCCAGCCTGGTTTATCACTCAAAACCCCAATCATGGGTAAGACTGCCGACCTAACTGCTGTCCAGAAGGCCACTATTGACACCCTCAAGCAAGAGGGTAAGACACAGAAAGACATTTCTGAACAAATAGGCTGTTCCCAGAGTGCTGTATCAAGGCACCTCAGTGGGAAGTCTGTGGGAAGGAAAAAGTGTGGCAGAAAACGCTGCACAACGAGAAGAAGTGACCGGACCCTGAGGAAGATTGTGGAGAAGGGCCGATTCCAGACCTTGGGGGACCTGCGGAAGCAGTGGACTGAGTCTGGAGTAGAAACATCCAGAGCCACCGTGCACAGGCGTGTGCAGGAAATGGGCTACAGGTGCCGCATTCCCCAGACCTGGGCTACAGAGAAGCAGCACTGGACTGTTGCTCAGTGGTCCAAAGTACTTTTTTCGGATGAAAGCAAATTCTGCATGTCATTCGGAAATCAACGTGCCAGAGTCTGGAGGAAGACTGGGGAGAAGGAAATGCCAAAATGCCAGAAGTCCAGTGTCAAGTACCCACAGTCAGTGATGGTCTGGGGTGCCGTGTCAGCTGCTGGTGTTGGTCCACTGTGTTTTATCAAGGGCAGGGTCAATGCAGCTAGCTATCAGGAGATTTTGGAGCACTTCATGCTTCCATCTGCTGAAAAGCTTTATGGAGATGAAGATTTCGTTTTTCAGCACGACCTGGCACCTGCTCACAGTGCCAAAACCACTGGTAAATGGTTTACTGACCATGGTATCACTGTGCTCAATTGGCCCTGCCAACTCTCCTGACCTGAACCCCATAGAGAATCTGTGGGATATTGTGAAGAGAACGTTGAGAGACTCAAGACCCAACACTCTGGATGAGCTAAAGGCCGCTATCGAAGCATCCTGGGCCTCCATAAGACCTCAGCAGTGCCACAGGTTGATTGCCTCCATGCCACGCTGCATTGAAGCAGTCATTTCTGCAAAAGGATTTCCGACCAAGTATTGAGTGCATAACTGTACATGATTATTTGAAGGTTGACGTTTTTTGTATTAAAAACACTTTTCTTTTATTGGTCGGATGAAATATGCTAATTTTGAGAGATAGGAATTTTGGGTTTTCATGAACTGTATGCCACAATCATCCGTATTAAGACAATAAAAGACCTGAAATATTTCAGTTAGTGTGCAATGAATCTAAAATATATGAATGTTAAATTTTCATCATTACATTATAGAAAATAATGAACTTTATCACAATATGCTAATTTTCTGAGAAGGACCTGTATAGTGCTTTTCAGTAACGAGACACTCAACCGCTGTACATACAATTACAATACAATCACAAAGAACACAGAAAAACAAATCATATGCTAAGAAATCTAAAAATCTCTGGTCAGTATTACAATGATACAGATAACATTAATAGTCCTTTGGGTTTTACTGGTAAGAGCTGGTTCTAAACCAATCTTTCTAAAGGTGTAATTATATCATTAAGTCCTCTATGTAGGGGAAAGCATCTTATGCTAAGAAGTCTCATCATTCCACTGAATTCTAATTAGTGAAGCTGAGTCACTGGTACAAAACAACTTTTATCCACATTTTCAGGTGCTAATAATATATTGCTTTTACTGGTACTGAAGTTGAATTAAGTAATCTAATTAAGAAAGCTGGGTCATTGGTGTAAGAGCAGCTAAAGTCCAAGTTACTAATAATGTTTGGTTTTTGCTGGTAAAATCTATGAAAAGTAATGAAATCACACATTTAGGTAAAGTAAGATAGGAGGGAAAAAAAATAAGTGTGTATGTTACTATGACAACGTAATCTAAGTTGACTGAAAACATCCTAGCTGCTTCCAATAACCATTGTCCTGATTCTCACTTCCTACTGTGATGAGCGCTGTGGACATATGAAGACAGCAGGCACTAAATGATGGACTTCTATTTATGACACCACCTTGTCACAGTACATCACATAATCTCTTTAATCCCATTAAAGGAAAAACAAATATCTAAGTGTTCATGGTAGCATCAAAGCCCTCTATCATCAGCCTAGAGTAAATTACAGATTATGAGTGATTGCTGGTTTAAATAAACTTCATTTGTGGGCCAAGGTGAAAGAGCTCATTATACTTTGTCATTAGAGGTTCAGGAGGTGGATCCAATGATTCTCTGAAGTTTTAATGGCAATTAACTTTCTACGTTCTGTAATTCAGTATATATTGAGAGCAACTGTTTCTGAATTAAACTTGATATGTGGTTTACTTGGAAGCAGCAGCAGTCAACAGTGTTTATTAGTGTCTTATAATAATAGAAAACACAAAAAGTTACAAGAGCAGTCTGAACAAAACTGCTCACATTTGATCAAAACCTTTCAAATTTCTTTTAATTTTATAAGTTTTATTACTATTTTAGATATCTCTGGTTCTCTTTATGCCTTCATTTTGCTGCAAATTTTCAGAGTGCGTTTTACTTCCAGACATGACCAGGCCTCTGTCTGCTAACGAGTTTTTAATTAGTCTTGGATTAATTCTGCTGGGATCAAGCGGAAAATTGTGTACGGATCGCCTGTATACTCCCACTTGTAGATCTGCAAATCATTCACACTTTCACTGAATGTGCAAAAATCTAATCAAAAGAAGTGTTTATTCACAAGAGCTTGTAGGTACAGGAAAAACTGTAAAACTACAAGTTGCCTTAGCTGATTTCTTTGGATAAGAATAGGCAAAAAGAGAATCCAAAACAAATTACTTGGTTTTTTTAATGAATTATAATTTTTATCCGACTGACTGGCCACTGTATTAAAAACACTTTCGGCCAGCAGCCTGAACCATTAATACAAGGCAGGATAAATCTTTGCTTTCATTTTAATGCCAAATTCTGACCCAAACACCTGAATGTCACAGCTGATATTAAGACTCATTGGTCCATGCAATGTTTTTTCCAATCTGTCATTGTCCAGTTTTGGTTAGTCTGGGTGTATTGTAACCTCAGTTTCCTGTTCTTATCTGACAGAGGTGGCATCCATTGTGGTCTTTGCTGCTGTGACCCACCTGCCTCAAGGTTCAATTTGTTGTGTGTATAGAGATGGTATTCTTCATGCCTTGGTTGTAAGAAGTGGCTATTTAAGCTACCGATGCCTTTATCTCATCTCAAGCCAGTCTGCCAATTCTTCTCTGACCTCTAACATCAACAAGGCATTTTCGTCCACACAATTACTGCCTAATGGAAATTTTCTCTTTTTTTGAAACTTTCTCTGTGCACCAGAGAGATTATTGTGTTTTAAAATTCCATTAGATTAGCAGTTTGTAAACTATTCAGGCCTTTCCATGTGGCATTAACAAACATTCCATGTTCAAAGTCTCTTAAACCCCTTGTCATCCTCGTTCTGATGCTGAGTTTAAATTTCATCTAGTGATCTTGGCCAGGTCTAGATGCCTAAATGCATTGTTTTGTTTCCAACCTTCAATCACCCAAACCCATTTCACTGTAAGTAATAAGATTCTTTTACCAACTTCAGCCAGCATCTTTGCAAGGTCTTTTACTTTTGTTCTGGGATTGATTCACACTTTTCGCACCAAAACACATTCATCTCTGGGGCGCAGGACCCATCTTCTTCCTGAATGGTTTGATAGCTTGATATTTCCATGTTATTAATACTTACTTTAATTGTTTGAATAGATGAAAATGGGACCTTCAGGCATCTGGAAGTTTAACACGAGGATGTTTTCTTGCCTTATTTCTAGGGGTGCACTGATTGCAGTTTTCTGGCCAATCATCGATCTTTAAAAAGACTGACCAGCCGATACCAATTTTCTTTATAACTGACACTGTCAGGTGTCATAAGTCACAAAGCACCTTCAATGTTCCAAGCTTATGTTGTCAACAATTGTGAACCGTGCATGTGCAGACGTAACCTGGTGGGCGGGTCTGTAAGTCAGCCCTCTCTCACGGCAGAGCAAAAGGGGACTGGGTGATTTTCAGACCTTTGCGGAGGTAGATAAGATCGGTTTCACATGTAAGTATTTGCTGGCCAATCAATCGGTGCACCCCTAATGATTTCCTTAAAGATTTCAACAGTGTTACACAAGAAAACAGTGGGTTAAGGCATTTGCCTTCAAACACATCCACAGGTGTGTCCAATTAACTCAACTATTGAGACTTTTACCTATCAGAAGCTTACAAAGCCATTACATCACATGGGCTTTAATAAATTGTTTAGTGGCATGGTCATCTTAGGGAATGCTAACTTCTGTATTTGAAGAAAATAATACAAACAATTTCAAAAAAAATGTTTTATCTCGCTATTCTTCTCAATCCAAATTGACCTTAAACATGAAGATATTTACCCTAGTTTAATATCTCAGTGACAAAATGGTTATGTGTCTTTTAATGCAGTGTAAGTAAATATCTTTCGTCTTTCTGTTTTGCTGCTGTTTGCTTCACTTTTCAAGATTTGATGAGGTTTGTTCATTTCCATCATCTTTAATAACCCAGTCAGCAGGCCTTTTAGATGCAGATAATTGAAAACCTGTTAGCTAGCCTTGCACCACCTAAGACCCACTCAGCTTGTTTGTACTGGTAATTTATTTTTTCCGCTTCTGTATGTTTTGGGCAATTTGAAAGTACTGTCCTTAAAAACTAGAAAAAACAGGAAGCAGGTGAACATCTTTTGTGCCACAGCTTTCTGACTTCGCAGTGACAATCAGAAGCCAGAGGAATAATGAAGTCAGCCTTATGCAATACATCTACATCCATCACATTCTCCTTAAAGCTTTTAAGCAAATTGTTTCTCATCCAGGTTGTTCCAGCATTAACGATACAAGAAGAGGCTAATTAAAATGTTAATACCTTTCCTTTCAACAGACCTGCCTTGCACCTAAAACAAGTATAAACTGAGCTGGCTCTGCTGATAGACAGACATGTGGTGGATTTGAATTATGTCTTAATTTCTGCGTTTGGTGTCAAGCTGGAGCTCCACTTGCTTCCCGACCAAATAATTATGCTGTGTAAACCAGCATTAGGCATGCTTCACTGTCTCCTATATTTAGAAAGAGTCTTTCCAATCTCCCAATTCACAGTGCAATAATTCATTCAATTAAACAGATTGTTTGAGAGTTCAGGCAGGGATAATCAGAACACCAAATATAATCAATTGAGTGTATTCATTACATTCTGAGAATTTGCTAATAATGGCCCTACATGTTGAATTAAATACTTACAAATAACCGGATTATTATTAGAAACCGGAGTGTACGATTTAAAATGTGAACAGCAAAGAGGTGTAGATCAAAAACTACATTATCGGTGTTAGAGAAGGCGTAGGCTTTGATAGCAGAAATGCAGAACTGACAGGTTCTCTGAAGTCAGGCAGCATCTGCTTTTAAAAAGAAAAAAATTATTTGTTCCTTTAACGACTTGCTGGTATTAACACACAGGACATTGGCTACGTTCTCTTTTCACTCAGCATTATTGTGAATCTTACCCATGAATTTAATCTCATATAACCCCTCACACTCACACTTTGTCACATACAGATGATATTTCATATCTACAGTTGAAATAAAAGCCATGTATGATGGAACAACCTTGAGCACACACACCATTAGGCACACACATACAAAGAAATGCAAATGGAACTCATTACATTTGGATGTCACTGACATGAATGTCACTATTATATAACAGCTATTTTTCCTGCACTACTAACTATGACAAAAACTATTTGTTCTTACTGATAAAAGAGGAATAACAGAAAACAAAGATAAAGTAGGACCTCCATGAAGGATTATTTTGTAAAAGAAAATTAAAGTTGTAATCTAGTCTCGCCTTTGAAAATAGTCAAATTCAATTCAGATACAGTTAGTCACCTATAGATCAACATTTCGTTGCCAGTTCTTTCTATTAGTTTTGGCAGTTTGTTATCAATTGCTTTTTATTCAAGATAAAAATCTACCCTCCCAAATGCAAGCTGCCCCAAGTACATGACCCTGATGACATCACATAAGGCAAAGGCTGATAATCCACAGTTCTTTTGTGTCATTTTGCTTTTTCCTCCTTATTTGAGTGTTTCTCATCAGTTTCATCCTTGTGTTATGTATGGCTGCACCCAGGTATAGATTTCAGAAATATTTTGCATCAATAAAACACATGTAAGTGGTTTTAGAATAGGATCAGGGCAAGTTCCATTATAAAGTGATCATTTCAAGCCACATTGTTATAAGAAATATGTGTTTAATGCGTTTCATCAAGATGATTTTCAAGTGTTATTGATGTTTCCTGTGAAAAATGCTGCAAAACTCACTACTTCCTCTGAAAATTATCACCAGGCAGGCAGACATGGGTTTTGGTTTTCTTTTGTGTTTTTATTTTGATCATTTCCTTGTCATGTTCTTTAGGTCTTGTCATTTTCAGAGCATTTCTGAGTTCTTTTTTTTGCTAGTAAGATGTTGTCGTGCTTCTGTGTTTAGTTTCTTAGTTTTTTCCTGTGTTGTGTCCTTGTGTGCTATTGGATTTATTTCTCTTAGATCTCTGTCTATACCCCATGTTTTGTAATTTTTTTATATCTCTGTTTAGCTCCATTCATGTTATTAAGTCTCCCACCCACAGCCACTATGCAATCAAGTAGATTCTGCTCACCTGTACCGCCTCATTTACTCTATTAGCCTGCATCTGTTTCTTCACCCATATAAGCTCTCTGTTGGTCATTGATCTCCATTGGAATCTATTGTTTCTGTTCTGTTTGATTGACCGTTACCATGCCTGTTTTTCTGCCCATTTCTTCCTGTTTTTTCATCCATGCGGCATGTCCTGTTTTCCTCGTGCCATGTTGAACATTTTTTGCATTTTGTTTTTGTTAAAATTCTTCAATTTATTAAAATCCTTCATTTTGCTCCTGAGGTTCTGCCTGCACTTTGGTCCAGCTACAAAACCATACTTTTGACAAGATGTTTGGGTAAGCTAGAGTAGTCTGTGTTCAGACTGCATGCACTGTACAGGCAAACTCCCTTACTATTTGAGATTTACTGAATGAGTATGAGTGGCGAATATGCACAGAAATCAGGAATATAATATATATAAGCGTCATACTGGTTGAACTTTTGGAGATGATTACTATCACTTTGGCCATTTGCTTCGCCATCCACAGCAATATATGTTGTGGCTTGAAGGTCATATAGGTCAAATTCAGGTTCAAAGTCATGTTAAACATCTTACAAATGTAACTTGAAAGCTTTAATGTTCATGTCAAAATTTGTCAAAACGTCACTTGTCTGCTAAAGTGTTGACTAATGTTAGCGGATCAGCTCGCTTCTTGTACCTTTTGTGATGTTATTGTCCCAACTAAAGGTCTCCGTGTCCTGTCTGACAAAGTAGCTCTCAGAATTGTTGTCTGAGTGCCAACAAGAAGCCCAACAGATTTACTTTTACAAGTGAAGCTTTACGGCTATTGTAATAATGCTCCGCTTTATAATGACATTAGAACTTTATTAGAAATTGCTTTGGGATTTTTTTAATGGAATGGGCACAGAGACTGAAACGAAAGGGAAAAAGAGAAGCAAGAAAGGGAGAGAGGAGGAGCAAAAGGGTAAAAGGGAGAGAAGGAGATAAGAATAGAGAGAATGAAGGATAAAAAGAATACAGGATAATATCCTGGAAGACTGCTTCTACACCTGCAGAAACACATATAGCAGCAACAATGTTACTGAAAAGAACACGGTATCGATGAATGCAAGATGTATTTAATGGCAACTCAATATAGAGTATATCTGTGTATCTGTAAACACTTGAATCCAAACACCTGTGGGTGTATGTGTGACCGCGCTTGTGTATATAAGGTTTCTCCATAAGCATATTCAATACCGGGTGTGAGTAGCCACAAACCCACCCCCTAGGACCAGAGACAGACACAGAGGAGACTGGAACCACCGGCCCGGAGGGCCCACAGCCGGGACTTCTATGAAACCAGAGACCTGAGACCAAAGGGCACACCACACCCCAACAGAGGCCCAAAAGAGCAAGCAGCCACCGGAAGTGAGCCGGCACACACCAAAGCACCCAGCCCTGGACACCGAGAACCACCAAAGACACCAGCCACCGACAAGGAGTGTGGCAGGGAGGAAATAGGCCCCACATAACACTCACATCCACACATCCAATGTAAAGACACACAACAATGGAAGTCGTACTGTCACTCACACTGTCACTACACACTTTATACTCCCAGGTCCAGGTACCGATACCCATGAGGGCCAATCAGGAGGTGGTCCCTTTCATTCTGGGGAGGATACAGGCAGACTGCCCGAGCCACCAGTCCCGACTGGCCCCGGCACCACCCGAACCCGAATGACCCCGGCCTAGACCCTGACCATGACCCCCCACCCCGAAGACAGATCCATATAGCGCAAGCTCCATACACAGCCCCTCCACCACTTGTACACGTTTCAAGTTCTGACAAGAAATCTTTGATTAAAACTTTGCTGTGTCAACCATATGAATGATTGATGTAATGAAAGCAAAAAAAACTCCTGTAATCTCTTTCAGTTGCATGGTAATGCCAGGGTTTGATAAGATAAGGGGATTTGGGGGGGGTGGCTTTGCATTTTAAACATCATTATAAAGAGAAGGTTCTGCTATTTTTATCTCCCATAATGTTTAGAGAATAGAGGTAACACTGCTATACCATGTTCATTAACCATCAGTGTTTGATTTAGATTTGTTTTTAGAAAGTAGGCTTTAATACACTGTTTGGGTTTACATAATGTGACCAAAAAGAAACTATTGGCTATTGGTTCGTCAAAGGAAAAGCTATCTATGAGTTTAGGCAGATATGACAAACAGTGCTGCAGCTTCATGAATGCTGTCTGGGTTTGAAAATCTCAGCAGCTCAGTCTGCTTCAACAGCTGCCTGACAGCATGGCAGCTCTGACTCTGCTCTCATGTTTGTTTCATGACAGCAGATCAGATTTATTCGTCTCTCTTCAGCCCGCCTTAAACTGAGTGCAAGACCTGAGCAGGAAATGTGGCAAACCTTGTCCATTTCTCATTGACTCTTCTGCTGACCCAGGGATAATACTGAGTAATCCATACTTCTGTTTATCCTGTCATTTCAATTGTTCAATGCTAAAAAAAACTGGCGGGCAGATAATTGCTTAAAGAAAAGCATATCATGGCTGATTGTGTAGATCTTATATAATCCTCAAATATCCTCCATATTCAGGCTGCATGAGCAGAGGAATGACAATCTGTAATCCTCATACAGCTGACGTAGTTCTATAAAAAACACCAGCTGCATTTATATCATTTTTGTAGATTTTCAGTCAGTTATCTTTATTGGAGAACAATGACAATGGCAGAAAAACAGCTTAATGATAAAAAGCACTAAAACACTCAAAAACAAGACATTGTTAAATTCCACTGAGCCAAGAATTGTGTGAAGGGAAGCAGGAAATGTGAAGAAAATCTTCAGATTCAACTTCTTACATATGAATGTTTTCTCACATAACATGGCCTCTGCTGCTGCGTGAGCCATCGCTCGCCCTTGTGTGAGTGAGTGATACTTTAACCCGACAATCTGACAGTGGGATTTCCTACAAGCAACTGTAGTGTGTGGGCTGCTGTGTTGCAGCGGGGTCATGTGTGGATGCGTGGGATGCAAGGTACAGTATGGTGTTCTAAGTATATTCACTGGCACACAGCATGGACTAATAGAAGTGTTGGGGATAAACACTTTGAAGGAAGTAAGAAATGTTTCAGATTCTGCTTACATAAACAACATGCCTGCGTGTCTTTGTAACAAGGCTTTTAATCTGGAATATTCCTGAAAACACTAACTGTATACACTAAGGAGATTATTTTTAGTTTGCTGCAGTGCAAATTGGTAATAGTTGGATGCCATCTAGTGGAAAGTGAACATGGTCCTCGAAGGGCAAGTTTAAAAAAAAATTCAAAATCATTACTGTACCACCAGTTCAATTTCATTTGTTAGACTTTCACTTAATGTCTGTACATTTTAGAGTTGCAGAAAACATTGAGGTAATTGACAAAATCCCAGAGGAAGTGCAAAGGCACCAATTGCTATGACAATAGTACACAAATTCTGTAATATAGTGGTTACATTTCTTCATTTTCATCTTTCTTTATGAGCAGCATTATTATGGTGGGTTTTGTTGGTATAATCATCAAACTAAAGTAGTCTTTAAAGATGCTGTCATTAATATATGCTGAACAGTAGCTTCTCCCTGTTGGTCTTTATTGAGAGAAATTTATTTTCGGTTGACTTCACAGGATTTCTTTTAGGCCATGAACTATTTTCTTTTTTAAAAAAAAGACATTTAACAACGCAAAACAAAGAAAATCACTTTAAAACAAAACCGATTTTAAATAGGGATATAAATCTAAACATTGCTCCTGTGATTTTTGTAAATATCCTTTGTCAGTATATTCTCTCAGTAGCCCAAAGTTTTTCTATCCTTAAAGTCATGGCAGTTTTTAGCAGGGGTGGAAAACTGTTTTTGTGTGCGTGTGTGTTGTTGTTGTTGTTTGCAGGTAATGATAACAAGAAGTTGGTATTTTACAAGCGTGTTCCATTTGGCTGGTCTTCGTTTCGTTTAAAACTCGTAGGCTACTTATAAAGGTTACAGAAAACACAGAGGTAGTTGCCAAAACTCCAAAGGGACCACGAACGCACCAGTTGCCATGACAACAGAACACAAGTCTCGCTCGAAATGTCAAGCCATCCTCCGTTTTTAAGCGATTAAGAGCAACATTTTCCAGCGGTAGGTTAACTTTTTGTTATTTCCACCAAGCTTAAGAAGTGTCCTTCATCCTGAGCAGCAGCTTCTTTTCTGTTGGTTCTTCAGAAAAACAGCGAAAAAGAGAAATTAAACTCAGGCTAGCTTGGCAAACAGAACACGCATTTAGCCAGCACTGTTAGCTCTTGTGTAAGGTGTTTCAGACACAAAACTATTCCCTTTCGAAACAGAGGGAATAGACTGTATAAAACCTACTTTAGTGTAAAACAAATAGCTATCTATGGGTCTGTTTTTTGGGGTTTTTTCTCTTTTTATTTTTTATTTTGCCATTTTGTCCTTCGAATGTTTTAATCATCAAATTAGTTTTACTATCAAAAAAGATAACCTATGTCAAAACAAAAACGTTTTCAAACAATGATTTCATTTTTGAAGGAAAAAAACCTATCCAAACCAAATTAGCCCCATGTAACAACGTTATTGTCATAGTTAAAAACCGAGGAAAAGCTTTAACTAGCTACACCCAGACCTGATTACTGTTAGACCTGCTGAATTAAAAAAAACAACCTTTAATACAACATGTCTGACAGCATGAAGTAGGCTAAAAGCAACACATCAGGTCTTGACCTTTAAGAAGAGATGAGAAACAAATTCATTGACAAAATATTTTTCAGGAAAGAGTAAAAAGGTGTTCCTAAGGCTGTGGGACTCCAGGGAACCACAGTGAGAACCATGTTACATGAGGATGTAGCATTTATGAAGAAAATATTTTACAAAAATGAAATTTACTATATTGCCAAGCATCAAAAACATAACACAAAATAAAGTTATTCTTATTGCTCAAAGCTGGTTTGCCACCAAAAAGAGCAAACAAATAGGCTACAATTATACAAACTCTAAAGAAAATAAAAATAACAAAAGCAACACAGTGCAAATAATACTTTTATTAAAAACACTGCACACGCTACTCTTGACAAAACCGTTTTTCCTTTTTTTTAAATTAGAAAACATCTTTTAAAGCTTTCTCTGTCTTGTGCTTTTTGTGTCTTTTTAAACCTATTGTGAAATTGAAAGGTGGTGTAGCTCCGGACAACAGAAAGAGAGATGTTTTCACCACATCCTTGTACGTGTCGGGTAGGATGCCAACAGTTCACACTTATAATATCAGCACACCTACTGTACCACTCTAAATACTGTGTTTTCAGCTAAAGGAGCAGACAGTGCTATGGTTCCGGAGGCTGAGGTTGCTGCCAAATTACAAAAAGCAGGTACAAAGTCACAAATATGGAGAGTATAAATAAGATGATGACACTACTAGAAGCATATGAATTTTCTTTACTTCATTCCTGTGTGTAGAAATGAGGAGGAGGAGGGCACAGCAGAGTCCATACAAAATGTCAAACAACACCATTTTTGCACTGAGTGCAGAGGAAACGGTGGGCCGAAGAGAGGTCTGTGTGTGCTTCATCACAGCTGTTTACAAATCCAAGTTTCCCATTCTCTGCAGTGCACCTGCGCTACCATGTTTGCAGCAAAAATGGATTTAGTCATGTTGAAGGCATGCTTTTTTACACCCCTTTTTTTTTTTTTTTTTTTTTTTTGTTGGTGCTTAGGAGATGCGAAGATTTCTGGCGCTGCCAATTGAAGAAAAGTCAACCCACACTGCTAGAGCGCTGGCCAAGCTGAAGAATGAGCTGGTGGGAGAACTGGAGGAGGAGAAGAGGGAGGAGGAAAATGAGAAGAAGAAAAGTCTGAAGCAAATCAAGAGTAAAGCAGCTCTCCTTATTCAAAGACCGAGCACACGTGAGCTGAAAAGTACCACGACGAAAGGAGCTAAAGGAAGGAAAAGTAGAGAAGTGCAGATATTTATAAAAGGTTATTCAGTTATGTATGTATCTATTAGCACTTGTGGTAAAGTTGTGTAAAAAGCCTTAAAAATCTGTCTTATTGCTGTAGCAAAATCTTACACTGGAAATTAAAAAAAAAGAAAAACGCTTAATGTCAGGGTACTGATTCAGTGGAAAAAATTCCACATTCGGAGACATTTGTTTTTACCAAAGTCCTGCCTCTGGCCTCTGGCACGATTACTGGGACCATAATAATGTAACGTCTCAGTCATAAAATAAATGTAATTTAGGTGTTTTCTGTTCTTTCTGCTCCACTTAACTTTGTTTCCTTGAGATTGACACAAAGCCCTGTTTTTTAACCATTTGCCTGTAGGCTAATTATTATTATTTCAGCATTTACTGTGAACAGAATGGTGAAGGAAGTAAGGAACTCTGCAAGACTCACTGTTAGACATTGTTAAATGCTACAGGAGTTTTACCTGGATTGTGTGCTTTGGACACAAGGTCCACTTTCATTCATGGCCTTGTTGGTAACCAGCCCCAGATCTCAAAGAAAACCTGTGAGGTGAGCCTAAGAGAAGAAAGGACATATGACTGGGCAGACAAGAGAGATGGAGATGTCAAGAGAAATAATCAAAGATCCCTTTCTTGGTTCTCTGTTTTGAGACTTTTTATGCATTTTACCATGGATGTCAACAAGTTTTTTCACATCTGTTAAAATGTGATTTGCAGCTTTGTGACTTCATGTAGAGTTCAGCTGCCATGTTTCCTCTTTCTACAGAACAAATCACAAAAGAAAGCAAACATGACTTAATCTTCATGGAACGACAACAAGCAGTCTTGGAGGTGAATTATTTGGAAATGTTGTGGAGATACACTCAGAGTCTGTCTAGTCCTGATGTCAAACAAAATCATTGCTGTTTTAGTTTTGATGAAGGGAACATTTGGGTTCTTAGGTAAACTGTGTGGTCCCGAAAAGACTTCAGGTTCTTCTTTCAGATTTGCCTTAAAACGTTTCCGATAAATGAAAAATGTTTCTCTCACCAGAACTGAAGGTCTTAGAATGTAGGAAATGGTTATGAATTTACTTACGTTTCACAGAAAATAGAAGACATCCTAAAACAGATTGTTGCCAAATTCTCCAATTTACAAAGAAACAATTGAGGCAAGTTGTAATTCTTTCTCCTTATTTGTTTTTTAGTTATCTCTGATGACTAAAAGGTCTGAGATAGTGAGGATGGAGAAGACCGTTACAGAAGAGGAAAGAAAGCTGAAACAGCTTGAAAGGCTCATCGAGGGAGACAACCACAGGTTTGAAGAGTTTCTCAGGGAGAATGAGAGGAAGTCAGTTGAAGCCAGAACGCTGTGAGTTTTACTATAAATGGTTTCTTTATACAACAAATAACACAATATGCTTTAAACTGTGTGAGTCTTGTTACGTTCTAACCACCATCATGGTTTCAGTTTTGAACGGGAGGAAAAATCCAAACAGGAGAAGAATGTTGTGATTAAGAAGCTAACTGCTGAAATAGGGACCATTGAAAGGTAGCGGTGTTTGTTTACAGTGACTTGCAAAAGTATTCATACCTCTTGAACTTTCTCACATTTTAACACGTTACAGACACATCAGCTCTGACCAGCTTCCCTGCCTGCATTCCTTCAGCATGATGCTGCCACCAAAATGTGTTCAGGGTGATGTACAGTGTTAGCTAGAGTTAAGAAAACAGAGTTAGGGGCCCAAAGACAACTTTCAGGACTTCTATTTGTAAAGAAAAGATGACATTAATATATTGTTTTCCCCTGTGTTGGTTTATCACAATTCCTGATAAAATACACTGAACAAAGATATAAACAAAACATTTTGTTGTTGCTCCAATTTTTCATGAGCTGAACCCAAAGATCTCTAACTTTGTCTGTGTTCACAAAAGGCCTGTTTATCTCAAATAGTGTTCATGAATCTGTCTTTGTAGAGATAATCCATCCACCTCACAGGTGTGGTATATCAAGTTGCGGATTATTGTACAGGTGTGCCTTAGGCTGGAGGCTGCTCGGTGGCGCAGTTGGTAGCACTGTTGCCTCGCAGCCTTCTTGCTGCGAGGCAACAGTGCAGTCCATGCAGAAAGACCTCCGGCCTTTTTGGCCCCGGAGTTTGCATGTTCTCCCCGTGCATGCGTGGGTTCTCACCGGGTACTCCGGCTTCCTCCCACAGTCCAAAGACATGCCTGTTAGGTTAATTGGTAACTCTAAATTGCCCTTAGGTGTGAATGAGTGTGTGCATGGTTGTTTGTGTGTTGCCCTGCGATGGACTGGCGACCTGTCCTGGCTGTACCCCGCCTCCCACCCATAGACTGCTGGAAATAGGCACCAGCTTCCCCGTGACCCACTATGGTATAGAAAATGACTGACTGACTGCCTTAGGCTGGCATAACCCCACCACCACCATGAGCCACTCGATCCACAATGATGACGTCATCAAACCGCTCACCCACACAACGCCATACCAGCTATCTGCTATCTGCCCTCTACAGTGAAAACCGGGACTCATCTGTGAAGAGAACCCCTCTCTAAAGTACCAGATGCCATCGAATGCAAGCATTTGCACACTCAAGCCAGTTATGATGAGAAACTGCAGTCAGGTCGAGACCCTGATGATGACAACGTGACTTTCCTGAGACAGTTTCTGACAGTTTGTGCAGAAATTCCTTGGTTATGCAATATGATTGTTGCAGCAGCTGTCAGGGTGGCTGGACTCAGACAATCTTGGAGATGAAGATGCTGGATCTGGAGGTCCTGGGCTGGTGTGGTTACACGTAGTCTACAGTTGTGAGACCAGTTGGGTGTACTGCCAAATTCTCTAAGTGCTTTTGGAAATGCCTTATGGTAAAGAAATAAACATTCAGTTCAATTGTCTACCAGAGCCAGTTCGCAGTGGACATTCCTGCAGTCAGCATGCCAATTGCACATGCCCTCAAACATGTGAAATCTGTGGCATTGTACTGTGTAATAAAACCGCACATTTTAGAGTAGCTTTTTATTGTGGCCAGCTTAAAGCACACCTGTGCAATAATCATGCTGTCTAATCAGCATCTGATATGCCACACCTTTGTGGGGGATGGATTATCTCAGCAAGACAGATTTGAGAACAATATTGGAGAGAAACAGGCCTTTTGTGTCGATAGAAGAAGTTTTAGATCTTTGGGTTCAGCTCAAGAAAAATGGAAGCAACAACAAAAGTGCTGCATTGTATTTGTGTTCTGTGTACATTGAAGTTTAAGAAAATATGAAAACGTTCCTGGAGAATGAATACTTCTACTGGGCATTGTATGACATGATTTAGCACATGAGAGTATCTAAGAAGTGAAAAACTAAAAATAAAGGCCTATATGTGCTTTTTTTTATTTCACAGTGAACTTGACAAGTATGAGGAAGCTTTGATAGACTACCAGAAATACAGAGAGTTTCTGTTTAGGCTTTCTCCTCCAGAGTGGCAGGAAGAGCAGAAGACCAAGTCCTCAAAGACCAAAAGCTCACCTGGAAAAGACGGAGAGGAAATCCAGAACAAGGGACCTATGGAGATGGGTATTTGGAATAACAAGCTAGCATTGGTCAGATTAATGTCTGATCTCATTATTTTTGCTATTTCTTTTTGTGCCTCCTCTCTGCTCCATATTGCTGCCTCTCATAAACAGTTTTGGAGAAAGGGATTTCTATTTGTGTGTCTCCTGTTTGCCTATCCACAGGGTTGGACAGGAAGCTGTCCAGCTCAGGAAGAAAGTTGGCTCCTGTCAGAGTGACAAGGTTGTCGTCTGCTCAAAGTGACACACTGTAAGCATGCTTAAACACACTTTAAAAAGTCTGGACGCAACGGTGGTCCACCGCGCAATGCATGTATGGAGGCTACAGTCCTCAACACAACTGTCATACGTTCAAGTCCCGGAGAGAAAGAGTGAAACAGCCCTGTACCTCACTGCAGAACTGGAAGCCAGCTTTAATCAGTGCAGCTACAGAAATGTGTTGTTTCATGGTTTGCTACAACTAAACCAAAAGAAAAAATATATAATAAAACCCAACTAGGTTTATCTTTCTACTACATTGACCATAATCTGATTAAACTGACAAACGAGTCTCGAAAATGGAGTCTGGAAAAGAAACAAAACTTGTGAAGGTAAAATTCTGCCAGTAACTAAATCTGCCTTAACTTTGTTATAAATCAGCGAAAAGTTAGTAAATTGAATTGACAAGTAAGTATAGGACACATTTACTACGTTAGGAGATTGGGAAGCTTTCTAATATGCAACAGAAACCTAAATAGGAATTTATTTTACTTTTACTTTAACTAAACGAGCAATAAAGAAAACATTTTCTGTTCTCACTGATAATTACATTGTATTTGAAGATATGTACATTTTTGCTGCTACCAACACGATCGTAACTTGGAGGAGAAATGGGTTTATCATTACCCTAATTCACAGGTAAAATGGGGTCTACAGGTCCTTCTCAAAATATTAGCATATTGTGATAAAGTTCATTATTTTCCATAATGTCACGATGAAAATTTAACATTCATATATTTTAGATTCATTGCACACTAACTGAAATATTTCAGGTCTTTTATTGTCTTAATACGGATGATTTTGGCATACAGCTCATGAAAACCCAAAATTCCTATCTCACTAAATTAGCATATCATTAAAAGGGTCTCTAAACGAGCTATGAACCTAATCATCTGAATCAACGAGTTAACTCTAAACACCTGCAAAAGATTCCTGAGGCCTTTAAAACTCCCAGCCTGGTTCATCACTCAAAACCCCAATCATGGGTAAGACTGCCGACCTGACTGCTGTCCAGAAGGCCACTATTGACACCCTCAAGCAAGAGGTTAAGACACAGAAAGAAATTTCTGAACGAATAGGCTGTTCCCAGAGTGCTGTATCAAGGCACCTCAGTGGGAAGTCTGTGGGAAGGAAAAAGTGTGGCAGAAAACGCTGCACAACGAGAAGAGGTGACCGGACCCTGAGGAAGATTGTGGAGAAGGGCCGATTCCAGACCTTGGGGGACCTGCGGAAGCAGTGGACTGAGTCTGGAGTAGAAACATCCAGAGCCACCGTGCACAGGCGTGTGCAGGAAATGGGCTACAGGTGCCGCATTCCCCAGACCTGGGCTACAGAGAAGCAGCACTGGACTGTTGCTCAGTGGTCCAAAGTACTTTTTTCTGATGAAAGCAAATTCTGCATGTCATTCAGAAATCAAGGTGCCAGAGTCTGGAGGAAGACTGGGGAGAAGGAAATGCCAAAATGCCAGAAGTCCAGTGTCAAGTACCCACAGTCAGTGATGGTCTGGGGTGCCGTGTCAGCTGCTGGTGTTGGTCCACTGTGTTTTATCAAGGGCAGGGTCAATGCAGCTAGCTATCAGGAGATTTTGGAGCACTTCATGCTTCCATCTGCTGAAAAGCTTTATGGAGATGAAGATTTCATTTTTCAGCACAACCTGGCACCTGCTCACAGTGCTAAAACCACTGGTAAATGGTTTACTGACCATGGTATCACTGTGCTCAATTGGCCTGCCAACTCTCCTGACCTGAACCCCATAGAGAATCTGTGGGATATTGTGAAGAGAACGTTGAGAGACTCAAGACCCAACACTCTGGATGAGCTAAAGGCCGCTATCGAAGCATCCTGGGCCTCCATAAGACCTCAGCAGTGCCACAGGCTGATTGCCTCCATGCCACGCCGCATTGAAGCAGTCATTTCTGCAAAAGGATTCCCGACCAAGTATTGAGTGCATAACTGTACACGATTATTTGAAGGTTGACGTTTTTTGTATTAAAAACACTTTTGTTTTATTGGTCGGATGAAATATGCTAATTTTGTGAGATAGGAATTTTGGGTTTTCATGAACTGTATGCCAAAATCATCCGTATTAAGACAATAAAAGACCTGAAATATTTCAGTTAGTGTGCAATGAATCTAAAATATATGAATGTTAAATTTTCATCATTACATTATGGAAAATAATGAACTTTATCACAATATGCTAATATTTTGAGAAGGACCTGTATAATGAGAACAAAACAGATGATTCCAAACATGTTGTCTCTTGTGTGCAGCGCCCTCTTGTGGTAGAATACAATACAATATAAAATGATAGATTCTTGATATTACAGTAATAACCCTATTTTACTGTCACAAACCCATATGTTTAAGCATCTTCTTTAGTTGTATCACATGCTTCTGTGAAAATACACATTTAAAACCATTTCTTTTATATTTTAGAGGGATAAATTGTACACTGGATTACAATAGTTCAGAGGTCAGTTTCCCTAAACCAGAACGTTAGATTTCTAAGCAGAAGTTGGAATATTTATTTACAGTTTTTACCTTGCTGTTATCCCCATTTAGGATGAGCCAGAGCTTTACTTCACCGACCCCCAGCAGCTACTGGATCTGATGACAGAGCTGACAGAGCAGAACCTGTCCCTGATTCAAAACTCTGCAAGGGTGGAGGAAGCGCTGGAGGAGCTCCGACAGGCTGTGGAGACAACTAGGGGGAAGATGTAAGCAGTGTGCACAATAACCTAGAAATTTCTCTGTTTTCTTTCTTCCAGCATGATTTTAACAGTTTGCTAAGCTTAGAATTTTCTTTTTTGTTCTACAATTTTTTTCATAACATCCACGCTTGCTGTGTGTCTGAAGTGAAAAAGAGGAGGAGAAGATAGCCCTGCAGATAAAAAAGCTGAACGAGAGACTCCACAAAGAGAAGGCGAGAGGCGTGAAGCTCGAACAGATGGTTCAACTTCATGTTTCACTAAGCTCAGAGGACCAAGTAAGGACTCTAAATATACAGATTTTACTACATTTTTATTCACTGAAAACGCAGCAAATTTGCACTCATTCCCAGCAGGGGGGGGGAGCCTGATCGCTAGATGTAGTTGTGACCCAGATCAATTGGAACAACTTCATCCCTGCAGTTGGGTAATCATTGTTGTTCTCTAATCCAGTAAAATCCAGGGGATCATTTGCGCATCAATTAGTCTTCTCCCTCTTGTTCTGCTTGGACTCAGCTGATGGATTTTTAATATTATATGTGGGATTAAATCATCTTCCCACATCTGCTCGTGACATTTTATGAAAAACCTACACAGGACCATTCATCTAGATAACAGACATGTATGAGATTCTCACAGTGTGGTTTAATAACCTTGGCGCTAAAAAAATCACATTGTGTTTCATGGTGTTATGGTGTTAACAAACAAAATGTCAAACATAAATGTATCACATTTTATTTAGCGCAGAAAAGCAAGATTTATTCATACTGCTGCAAAAATACAAAATATTGATATCTGCTATAATAATATCATCCCTTAAATTTATTCACTGGTATACTGATTTTGACAAATAAGCAGAAATACATCATAAACACCACAACCAAGTTTTGTAATAGCTGTTTTCCCCATATAGAATTGCCTACCATCACTTCAGTACGACATCTGAATAACCTACTGTGCAAAGTGTAGATCTAAAGCCAGTCGTTTGTCTTAAATGAAGCATTTAGATGTTTAATCTCTTGCTGTGTTTGATTTACAGGGTGTTATGTTGGATGCTCTAGGTGAAAAGGTGGCAGAGGTTTATAGCAGCTGTGTGGAGAACAGGATAACCAATCTCAGCACCTTGGAGAAGGTGGCAAACATCGAAAACTGCATCTCATCACTGCTGCAGAGCCTTGAAAGCATGCCTGAAGAAAGACTGGCGATGATTAAGAAGATCAAGGACAGTGAGAAGAGGAGCAGGTAAAACTGAGTGAACATGATGCGCAGGAATCCAGATGTTTAGGCTTAATGAAACATGCTGGAATATACTTTTTTTAGACCCTTTCTCATGACACTATGATGCAGGATGCGTGAGGAAAAGCTGATGGAGCAGAGGGAGAAACAAAAGGAACGGATGAGGAGGTATCTGGAGAGATCCTTGGCTGACTCCAAGAAAATAGTATGTCTTCATTTTGGAATTAAATCTAAACTTCTCAATTTTTTATTAGTCAGAATATTGTTGCAGTGATATTAAAACCATCCTTTGACACGTTCCACAAACGCATAAGAAATTAAGGCTCGTGACGTGATTTCTATTTCTAGCCCTTTTTTAAGTTAATTTTGTTCTGTTTTTCTTCCAGAGTGGGAAGAAGCTCATGCCAAGATACATGCCTGCTGTCAAGAGAGTCGAGGTCCCCAACGTGGACAGCGTACCTGCTGAGGATAGCATGAGTGAATACCTCTTTGGCTCTGAGGACACAGAGTAAAAAAAGCGAAAGAACGTGATGCAGGGGAATAGATTTTAGAGTTGAGTTTTTTTAGAAAACAATTTTGAAATTCTGTTGGACTTATGGAACGTTTAGCATCTTTTCTGTCTTTTATTGTTTGTCTAAGTTTTTACTACTCTTTCTGAATTTAAAACAATTGTAAAAACCAAAAAGGTTTAGAAATCATGCGTCTTACCAACACAAAGTATTGTGTAATTGTGAAGTGGAAGGATAATCATGTATGTTTTTTTTTTTTTTTTTACAATTAAACATCTGAAAACTTTTGCTTCCATTGGCATTTTACCACCTGTACTACATGTGTGTAATTTAATATCAGTATAAATCCAGCTGTTCTGTGAAGGTCTCGGAGGTTTGTTACAGAGCACTGGTGAACAAACAGCATCATGAGGAATAAGGAAACATAATACGCCCTTTGCTTTTCTCTATAAAGATCAATAATGTGTTTAAACATGTAAAGTATACAAGTGGAGGTGCAGATGATGGGGCAATTTGGTGATGTAGAAATTACAAAGAGCTTTTAATGAGATAGAAGGCCAAGTTTTAAAGTTAAAGACAGGAGCATTGAAAACAATTTTTCTGGCAGTGTTGAGGGTTGAAACAGGAAAATAAATACCTCAAGAAATTAGGCGGACACCGTTGGTAGTGAATTACTACGTTAGTTTGCAAATTCACCGTCAAGAACATCCAACAAGAGAAACGTTGCAACCTTGCTGGAAGAGGGAGAGGAGGCAGACAGGAAGCTTTGGATGGATGGATGCAACCAAAAGGAACAGAGCTTAAATTGGATCAAATGAATTTTACCAGCAATCTCTCCTGGACATCCTGATGCCACAGATTTTACATGGATGAAAAAGAAAAAAGAGGGTAATCTTATCAACTGATAAAGACATACGTCAGTAGTTATTACAGTTATATTCACATATATACAGACGCATCCAGATGTTTAGGTGATAGGATGGGCTGGGTATTGCATTTAGGTCCCAGAATTTCATATCAGAGTTAGTAAAATAACAAATGATGAGTTGTCAGTATACACTGCAGAAATGTTAGTAATATTGCTGGCATTGCAATGGGTAGAGGAAATAAGACCATATATATGTTCAGACTGAATTTCTTCATTAACCGGTGTACACAACAGTTTCTTAGATAGATCAGATGTTCTGATATAAATGCAACAAGTATTACACTGTATTCATACAATGGGTACCAGCATGTAGGAACAGCACATACGGTTGCAAAGGAGCCATCAAATAATAGATCCATTGGCATGATGGTTAACTTCAGTAAGACAGAACGTAAAGGTATGATTAAACAGAGACTGATGGAAAGGTGGCAAAAGCAATGGGAAGAAGAGAGGAAAGAAACATGGTTTTATGGAATTCAAGGGAAAGTTGGAGAAATGCAGAAAGGAACAGGAAAGAGGGAGTAATTATTTCATGACTTAGATTTGAACACGCTGGATTATATGATACTCTATTAATGTTAGGGAAAACATATTTTAGGCAGATGCAAGTATTGTGGACAAAACGAATCACTGCCAGCAGAATCTGGAGGAAAGACACGACTGAAAATCTCAGCAAGGTAGAAATTAACTTAGACTCACTGGACGTCTTACAAAATAATTCATAAAATGACTGTTACCAATATTTATTGCAATATCTAATAACGACAGGCGTATTCAGAAGAATATAGTTTTGGGTCTTTTTTCTGCTCAACTTACTAAAATATTTGCCATTCTAAGACACACTCCTTCCCAGTTGGTGGCGGTACTGCATCAAATATCTGAAGCAGCCGCCAATAAACCCAAGAAGAAGAACAGTTTTTAACCCAGGTGGAACAGTAGGTGGTGGTGTTGAGGTCGTTTTGGTTGGCCGGAATCCTTAAAACCCCACAGTGTCACAGATGATTTACTTTTGGAAGTGGCGGTAAAAGGCATAAACTGGTATGTGAATGGTTCAGAAAAGACACACAGGAAGTCAATATGGACGCCAGTAAGTAGAGGGAGAGGACGGGGAAGAGGTAAAGCAGAAGAAGGAAAGATGTTTGACAGCCAGAGAAGTAAAAGAGAGTTGGAAGAAAACAGTTCTGAAGAAGAGAGAGTAGTTAGGAGGAAAATTGGAAGGGAAGAATGTAAAATAATATTAAAGATAAAAATGAAGAAGAAAAAGAGAACCTGAGTCCTATTTCATTATCTAGAGAAATTAAAAAAAAGATAAGAGATGTTGAAATGGTGAAGGTATTGAGAGATGGAAATATACTGGTGTTGTATAAAACTGAAGAACAAAGAAGAAAGGCCTTACAAGTTGAAAACATTTGCAAGAAAACGGTGACAGAGAGGAAGATTATAGGAGAAGATAAAATTATTCGGGGGGTATTTTATGGCATTCCTCTGGAGGAAGATATAGACAAGTTAAAAAAAAAGCATTGTTGGTGCAAAGATAAAAAATCTCAAAAGATTGACAAAAAATGTAAATGGAGAAAAAGTAGGAAGCCTGTCAATTTTAATAGACTTTGAAGAAACAGTGTTGCCACAAAATGTCAAAATAGGATATCTGAGTTTTCCTTTGAGGCCTTTCATTCCTTCACCACTAAGATGTTATAAATGTCAGAGATATGGTCATATAGCAGCTGTCTGCAAAGGAAAACAAAGATGTCCAAAGGGTGGAGAAGACCATCGAATTGAAGATTGTGGGGAAGAAGTGCAGGAAAAATGTTGCAATTGTGGAGGGCAACATAGAGTCACATTCAGGGGATGTGAAATAAGGAAGAAAGCAAAAGAAATTCAACAAATTAAGATGACTAAAAACATAAGCTATGCTGAAGCAGTCAAAAATGTCCAGAATGAAAGATCAAGGGATGAAGGTCAAGTTAGGATTCCAGATTATCAACAAAGAAAAGTAGAATCAGAAGAAAATGTCACAATGTCTGTGGAAAAACTGATATTATTCATAGCTTATGTCATTAACTGCACTGAACAGGCTAAACACAAAACAGAAAAGATTAAAATAATAGTCAGAGGAGCAGAAAAGTTCTTAGGGTTTAAAGAAGGATCTTGGGAAAACATTAATAAAAAGTTGGAAACAGATGGGAGGCAAGGAGGAACCCCAGCTGATAGAAATATATGATAATATTACAGTGGAATGAAAGAAGCTTAATCGCTAATGAACAGGAATTTAAATGGTATTTAGATGGAATTAGTGAAAAACCAGAAATTATATGTATACAGGAGACATGGTTAAAACCAAACCTAGATTTTGTGTTTAAAGGGTATAATAGTATCAGAAGAGATAGACTAGAAGTGGAGGAAGTTTTATATTTATAAAAGAATGAATACAATATCAGATATTAGGAAAAGGTGAAAATTTAGAATACATAGTAGTTGAAATTTATGGTAAAAAAGAAAATGTAAGAGAATAATTTTTTATTGTCCATGTAAAATATTATCATTCGAGCTGATGGATGAATTAATGGGGTATTTAGAAGGAAAAACAATCTGGTGTGGAGATTTTAATGCTAACAGCACATTATGGGGAAAATGTAATGATACAAATGGACAAATTATTGAAGAAATAATGGAAATGAAAAATTTGGTATGTATAAATGATGGAAGAGGAACAAGAATTAATGTAAAAACGGGTACAGAGTCTGTGATTGATTTAACAATAGTATCAAATTGTTTAGCCAATAACTGTGAGTGGGACATTGACAAAGATACAACAGTAGGCAGTGATCATTACCCCATTAAAATCACAACCGGAATATTAATAAATAACAGGAATACAGGGTTATATAAAAGAAGGAACTTTAATAAGGCTGATTGGAAAAAATTTAAATATTTAAGTCAAAAGAAATTGGATGAAATAGATTTGTCGATTGATATAAATAGTTTAAATATAAATATCTGTAAAAAAAAATCTTACAGGCTGCAGAAGAGTCAATAAAAAGAAGAGGAAGAAAGAACGATAAAAAAATTGTGCCATGGTGGACAAAAGAATGTAGTGAAGTAATAAAATTAAGAAATAAAGCATTTAAAATGTTAAAAGTAACCCAATTTATCAGAACTTAATTGAGTATAAAATAAAACAAAACAAGCAAAGGTAAGAAAGATCATTAAGAATGCAAAAAGAGAATATTGGAGAAACCTTTGTAATACCGTAGGGAGAGAAACAAAAATTGACCAAATTTGGAAATGGTTTTCGAAAAGGGAGAAGCACAAATGACTCGGCTTTATGTTTAGAATAGGAAATTAGGAGAGCACAAATAAACAAAGAAAATGTAGTAGCTGTATTTTTTGATATAGAAAAAGCATATGACATGATGTGGGTTGAAGGATTATTAATTAAACTAAATAAAATGGGTATTACTGGAAAAATGTTTAACTGGATTAAAGATTTTTTATCAAATAGAACAATACAAGTAAGAATTGGTCAAGAATTGTCAGGAACATATATAGTAGATAATGGTACTCCTCAAGGAAGTATTATAAGTCCGTTATTGTTTTCTATAATGATAAATGATGTATTTAAAAATATTGGTAAAGAAGTTGGTTGTTGACTATTTGCAGATGATGGAGCTATATGGAAAAGGGGTCGTAATATCAAACTTATTGAAAATAAAATACAGTATGAGATTATTAGAATAGAACAATGGGCAAATCAATGGGAATTTAAATTCTCAGTGGAAAAAACAAAAGTAATTGTGTTTACACAGAAAAGCAAAAGAGAAAATATCAAACTAAAATTATACAATCAAGTTTTAGAACAAGTAAAAAGTGTAACATTTTTAGGTATATGGTTTGATGAAAAAATTATATGGAAAGTGCATATAGAAAGAATCATAGATAAATGCAAAAAAATATTAAACATTATGAGATGTATGGCTGGTATTGATTGGAGAGCAGATCGGACAGCATTAAAAAGAATTTATATAGGATTAATTAGATCAAATATTGATTATGGAAGTATAATTTATTGATCAGCAGCAAACACTCATCTTATAAAATTAGACAATATACAACATCAAGCTTGGGCTGCACGGTGGCGCAGTTGGTAGCACTGTTGCCTTGCAGCAAGAAGGTCCTGGGTTCAATTCCCAGCCTGGGGTCTTTCTGCATGGAGTTTGCATGTTCTCCCCGTGCATGCGTGGGTTCTCACTGGGTACTCCGGCTTCCTCCCACAGTCCAAAGACATGCCTGTTAGGTCAATTGGTAACTCTAAATTGCCCTTAGGTGAATGAATGAGTGTGTGTTTAATGTTGCTATTACCAGAAGCAGTGGTGGATATGGCATTGATGGAAAAGAAAAAGGATACAAAATGTAGTTTAGATTCAAGTATAATACAAGAATATATAAACAATTACTATCAATATGTCCAGATTTACACAGACATCAAAAACAGATGAAAAAATAGGAATAGTATTTGTAATACCAGAATTTAAAATAAAAGTAGGAAAAAGAATTACAAATGGATTATCGATATATTCAGGAGAATTATTAGCCATATTTCTAGCAGTGCAGTGGGTGGAGGATATAAAACCATTAAAAACAATCATTTGTTCAGACTCAAGTTCAGCATTATTAAGTTTAAAACATAATCATTCAGAGGGTAGACCAGACATTGTGTTGGAAATAAAACATACTTTATTTAGAATACAAAGAATGGGATTAATATTAGTATTTTTATGGGTACCGGCACATGTAGGAGTTGGAGGGAATGAGATGGCGGACAGGATAGCAAAGAAGGCAACACAAAACAACATTAGCTTTATACTTAATATTAGTAGGTCAAAGGCGAGAAATATAATTAAACAGAAAATCAAGAAAGAGTGGCAAAAAAGGTGGGATGAAGAAAGGAGAGGAAGATGGTTTTATAGAATCAACAAGATAGTAGGAGAAGTAAGAACTGGAAGAAGGAACAGAAAAGAGGAAAGATTAATTACAAGATTAAGAATAGGACATACAAGACTTAAATCTACATTGTTCAAGATAAAGAAACATAATACAGGAAAATGTGATTATTGTGGAGAGGAGGAAACAATAGATCATGTAATATTGAAGTTTCAGAAATATGAACAAGAAAGAACAATTTTGAGGAGAGAATTTGTAGGTATTAAAGAAAATTTTAATTTGATAGACACTTTGCAAAGAAGTTTAGGTAGCAGAAATATTCAAATCATAGTTAGATTTTAAAAAAACAACTAAATTAATAAATAGAATTTGATTGTTGTAATAGTAAATAAGATTTAAAACCATGAAGAACCACACTCCATACCAGTTGGTGGCGGTAATGTACACCATAAAGTTATTTGCCAACCGCCAAAAAATAATACAAGAAGAAGAAGGTGGTGGTGTTTTCTCTCTGCCCAGTGTGTTAGCAGCCAGAGAGGAAGAAGGATGAGGAAGTGGTTGGTTCGGAGGACTGGATGTGATGATGTCGCTGTGATGCACCAGCAACCTTCAGTGGAGCGCTAGCTGGGCAGCCAGAGACCGGTGATACCTGACAATGAGATGGGAAACTGCTGGACTTACTGCGTGGGGCTCTTCAGGAGGGAAACTAACAGGATCCAGAGAGGAGGCGGGTGGGTAAAGCGAGGCATTAGCTGCTGAGCTAGCTAGACTGTAAGCATCCTCTTATATCCGGTTACTGATAACCTAGCTAGGTTTAGTCGATTAGTGACACCGCAGCATCTGGATGAAGACTTCAGGGCTGCCCTGTTTGTGTCGGACCGGCTGTATATCCCAGTTAAACATAAAGACTGGCCAGTATATGTCTGTTAGTGTTTGTTTAGTGTGTAAACAGCAGCTAGTCGGTCGGTCTCAGAAGGAATGAAGACCCCACCCCTATTGTTGACAGCCTGGACACAAGGTGTAGATCAGTCTAGATCAGTGGCTGGACTAACGAAGCTGGTTGTTTCTGTGTTTAATCTGATCTCTAACGCACAAACTATCACTTATCTGTTCTTTGTGTTGCTCTCACGCTGTGCTGTCACCAAACTGAGTGTAAATAATTGATGTTTTAGCCCCATGTCACTGTCTGCTTTAAGATTAGGGAGAACTCTTATTCCTCCAGCTCGCTGGTCCTTCTATTATAGAACCTGCAGTAGTTTTATTTCATATCAATAAGCCTCTATTTGTAGAGTAGATTAGATGATGATTTAAATCAAGACGTCTTACTGGAGTAATAAGATGTAAATTAAGTTTTCTTTTTTTTTTTAATCATTGATTATTAGTTATAACTTAATACAACTTTAAGAGAAGCTTAAAATGATCAAAGTAACAGAGTTTGTTTTCAACCTATTTGCCTTATCTAAACATAATATCTTTTTTCTATTTCCTCTAAATATGTTTCAGGTCAAAGTACTTCCGGAGTACTACTACAGGAGAGCATTACACAATAGAGGTATGACTTGGGTACTTAATTTATTAATGTCCCTTGAATCATGATTTCTTCAATGCAAGTTGACTTGTGTGTTTTTCATTTTTTCAGTTTGAAAACCTGGTAGAAAGTGATGAGGTAAGTCAGATTTGGGTTTTTTGGGGGGTTTTTTTTAGCTCTCGGTATTAAATACAGTGCCTTGCAAAAGTATTCCATGCCCCTCGAAGTTTTCCACATTTTTTTACCTCCCAACCACAATCTTTAATCCATTTTTGGGGGATTTTGGGTGATAGACAAGCACTAAGTGGTGTAATAGTGTAAAATGTAAGGAAAATTATGTTTAATAACATTTTCTGTAAAAGAATAATAAAAAAAAAGTCTGAAAAGGTTTGGCATTTTGACTCCTCTAGACAATACCTTGTAGAAAATAACCCTCCCTGGAATTCATATGCTGGTTTTTTGGTGCATGTTTGGTAGATTCTATGTTAGATTTAGGACTGGACTTTGACTAGGCCATTCTAACACATTATTATGCTCTGATTTAAACCGGTGGTGCCATAAAGTTAAGAGCAACAGCAGGCCACAGGAGTTCATGTTTAGTTTTACAATTAAACGAACAAAAACATTTTTATTTATTTATTTACCTGCTCATTAATAGAGTAAACACATAAGATTTCACAGTAGAAAAGGGATCTGTAAATCATTCTAAATCCAAAACATAAAAAGGATCTCGAGTGTATGCCGTATTGAAAGGGAGGGATGCAATTTCCTTCATTTTTTGAGGGTTTGGTTGTTTTCTGCTTTTTGGAGCTAGTATGGATATGGGTCGGGGTGCGCCCGAGTCTGCTTTGGAGTAAAAGTCGTTAAATGTGTGTGGTCCCATTTACTATGAAATTTAAATGAAAGCAAAAATACCTGGTAACTAAAAAGGCCTGTATGCGCACTACCTAACGTTTCATTTAAGACATATTTAAAGTTTTTTGCATCTTTTTCGTCAGACCTTGCATCACTGAACATCTCATCCTAAAAATGTAGGAAAAAGACAGTCCCCACCTGCATTAAGTGCATGTGAAGGTGGGCCAAAGTTGTGTCATTGTTGAATCGGTGTGTTCAGAGATGTGCAGTGTTCTGTCACACACAGTAGGTCTCATCTTGTTGGAGCGCCTTCTTCTACAGGACCTTAAACGGCTTTCTTTCAACAAAGTTTTGTTTCTTCTTGCCACTTTACTGTAAAGGTCAGATTTTAGAATGCAGTCTCTTGGCATGTATTTTATGGAGAGCCCTTTCATTCAAAATTAAATAAATAAATATATACTGCTATTGATAAATTATTAATAAATATTCCATGAAATAAATAAATATCCCCATGAAATAAAACAAAATAATTGTTAAAAGAAATTTTTATCTTGTTTTTATTTAATTCATTTCAAGATTTATTTAATTTACTTAAAAGATTTATTTATTTATGTTTTTATTTCATAACACAGTTTTATTTTGTGCTATTTATTTCCCATCTGAAGTAAATACAGCCACCTTATGTTATGGGTCTAACACTGTTTATTAAATATAAACCAATAAAGACATCATCATTTAAAAGTAACAGGCTATAACAATAATGACATCCTGTTTGCCGATAATCAGCATTGGTTTCCACAAAAACAGCGTCAACCGCCGTGGCAACATGTTAAAAGGCTTTTACGGCCGGTCTGGCACCTTCTGGCATCCTCGCAGAATCCCCTGGCTCCCTCCAGCAGGCCGGACTCAGCCACGAATTGAGCTCGGCCCTGATGTCCCAGCGCCGCCCAGCAGATAAAACTCCGCCCCCTCATTTGAATATAAGAACATGAAATAAAAAGAGCTTAAAATGAAAAACGGGGTTAAAAAGTAAAAGTCACTGAAATACGTAAAGTATTTTTTACAAAATAAAAGTGTCTCAAAATAAAACTGCATTATGAAATAAATAAATCTTCAAGTAAATTAAATAAATCTTGACATGAATTAAATAAAATAAGATGAAAATTTCTTTTAATATAATTATTTAGTTTTTTTTTCATGGGGATATTTATTTGTTTCATGGAATATTTATTAATAATTTATCAATAGCAGTATTTATTTATTTATTTTATTTTGAATGACACGGCTCACCATAGTATTTGAGTATCGGAGTAAAGGTCGCTGAAAACAAATGTAAGCCACACTTTTCAGATTTTTATTTGTAAAGAAAACAATAAAAATAAAAGATGTTTCTTCATCTTCTCAATATCTTTTTATGGGTGTTGTTTTGGTCTCTGATAAAATCCCAGTAAAATATGTTGAAGGTTGTGTTTGCATTGTGAAACTATACTTTTGTGAGGCACTGTATATATATTATTCCTCAACTCACAGATTTACTACTTGTGGAGAATTTCATTGCGACAGACTGAGTGTCTGATTAAAAGCAGAACTATGCAGGTTGTCCTAGGGGCTTTTTACTTTCACACTATCATCAGACTTTCTCCTGATCGTCATTTGTGTTCATGGTAAATACAAAATGATGCCATGGATCAGAGCAGATGGATTTTTATTCTGGGGTTTTAAAACTAACTAAAAATCTGTCTGTTGACTTGCAGGCTGAGAGCCCAACACCATGTCCAAGGTATGGAGTCAGGTCTGAATCTAAAGTCTCACCAGCAATCCTGCAATATTCAAATTTCGATCTTTTGTTTCTTCCCTATTTCATTTTTAGGCCCATCAGTGAAGACGAGCTCAAGAACCTCAGAGAAAATCGCTATGCTGCTATCTCAGACAAGCAAGTCCTGATAGACCAAAAGCTGCAAGTTGAGGTGAGATGGTTTCCTCATCGCTTTCCTTAGAATTCCTGCTTTCGTTATTTTATTTTATGCTTTATTCTTGTTTTGGCTTCTTTTTCATTTGCAGCATTGTTTTATTTTCTGTTTTGTAATGTTCTTTCTGTTTTGTGTTTGTTTAATTTGTTTATTTCTGCTCAGTTAGAGGCACAGGAGGAGAAGTTAAGGCTAGAAGAGGAGGCTAGAAATGTCGCCCAGCGCAAGGCCGCCAAGCTGGCTCGTGAGCGAAAAATGAAGGAGGTGAGGCGGCCCTGAGCGCTCCCTTCTGCTAATTTACCTTTACTGCCTTGCTAAAGCAACATCTCTAACCTGGTGTCCCTCTAGGTGGGCCATCTTGGCATTTAAAGTCCTTCTCCTCTTGATTTGCGTTTTTCTTTTTTCTTTCTTTTTAAGCTGTGTTTTTGTCCTCATCAACCTGCAGCCTTTGGTGAAACATGCATTCTTTCTAAATAGAAACATCTGCTTCTCCTGGAAACGAGAACGATTTTCAACGTTAAGCACCAGAGAAATTATGATGGTGGTTATTTGTTTTCTAAGGACATTACTAAAAAACGTTTTCGGGCTTTGTTTGTGCCATCGTAAAGGTAAACATAATGAGAAACCTGCATTAAAATCAGACCAAATGGAGAAGCATGGTGGAGGAAGTACCATGATTAGGGATTGCCTTTCTATCTTGAAGTATTCGGACCTTGCAGTTCCTGAATAACATATTAAATTCAGCGCTGCCAGCTTGATCGAGTTGGGTTGAAAATATTACTGAAGTGAACAGTTGTTGTCGGGAACGATCCAGGAATCTGTTTCATGAGCAGTGACAAGAACACTGCTTTTTAGGATTAAGATTATTTGTGGAGGATTGCCCAACTGATTATTACTCAGGTCAGACTGTGTACGTACATTTTTTGGGGGGATTGCAACGGTGTCCAAAATAATTCAAACTATTTCCTGAAACCATTTTCACAAGTGTGGAAACTGGCTTCATTTATTAGTAAAGGCCTTTCTAGGATCTGCAGCTCCATGATTTGCACCAACCTTCATGAAAAACCATTTGGACTCTCATCTGAGCAGAGCTGAAGCATAAATGTTCCTATTCTTCCGTTTTATTCTCCTCACATTAGAAAGTCTGAATGTTTTCAGCTCATTCCCCATCCCGCGGCTTCTCTGGTGCTGCTCTGTTTATGCTGGGGACAGATCTGCTCACATGTTGCCTTCGTGTGACCACCATTCAGATAAATGAACCCTGCTTCTACTTTGCTCATACTGAGGTATTTGTGTTGTTTTGCATTCGCAGCTTTCTGCCCAGAGGACACGGGGGATTGCAGACGGCTCTGGCGCTGAAACGCAGCAGAAGTGAGTCTCTGAAGTTCTGCTGCCACCAGGAGAGTTACAGAACTGCAGGGCACAAATGTACAGACTGTAATCATGAGGTTCTGCAGAGGTTCCTGGGGTAAAATAGACATTAAAGGGGAAATTATTTGACAACAGCTATCTGTAGCACTTAATGGATGGAGTGCAGTGGCTCTCAAAAGTCTAGACAAAAGGTGCTTCCACAAAATACTAGCTTATAGATGTGAACATGTATGCAACAGGTTTATTGCAGATTTTAATTACTTATTTCTTCTTAGACGTTTTGTAGTTTTTCCCTTGAATTGTTCAATTGCTTGTTCAGAAATCACAAATCAACCAATCACATGGCAGCAACTCCATACATATAGGCATGTAGACTTGTTGGAGATGACTTTCTGGGGTTCAAACTGAGCAACCGAATGAGGAAGAAAGGAGATTTAAGCGACTGAACGTTGGTGCCAGATGGGCTTGAAGTGCAGATATGCTGAGATTTTCTCACACAACCATCTTTCTGGTTTAGAGAATGGTTGTTAAAACCAAGGTATGCAGAACACCCTATCTGGACACAAGAAACCCGTCCAACCTTGAAGCAGATGGGCCAAAGTAGGAGACTACCACACCAGGCGCCACTCCTGTCAGCTAAGAACAGAAAACTGCAGATACAACTCACACAAACCAGTGACAGACTGGAAATATGCTGCCTGGTTCTGGTCAGAGTGTGGCATGAATAACATAAAAGCATAAGTCCCTCCTGGCTTTCATCAAGAGTTCAGGGTGGTGGTGGTGGTGGTGTAATGGTGTGGGGGATATAAGAATGGTTTAAACACCACAGAGTATAGTTGCTGAGCATATCAACCCATTTATGACAACATCCTGTACCCACCTTCTAAAAGCTGCTCCCAGTAGGATAATGCACCATGTCACAAAGCTCAAATCATCTCAAACTGGTTTCCTGGAAATGACAATGAGCTCCCTGCACTCCAGGGGCCTCCACAGTCACCAGATCTCGAGTCAACAGGGTAGCTTTGGGATGTGATGGAACAGGAGATTCACAGCTGACATGATGTGGTGCCATCATGTCAGTATGGACCAGAATGTCCAACCTGGTATTAGTTAGGTGGGCCTATTAAAATGGCTAGTGGTGATTGTCTTCCTGGCTTTTCGCAGACAAACCTCTGGGGAGGATTTCAATGTCTACCTCCAGAACATCAAAGCCCAGTCAGATGCTTTCAGGAGCAACAGTGAGTGACGTGTTTAAACCTATGATGTGCTAAAACGTGATGTGAGTTTAAGTCTGCAATATTCTTCCACTGTCTTTAAGAAGAGAAACGTTTACTGTGTGCTTTCAGGACTTCCTTCTGAAACAAACACAGTGACTCCCAACACAGAGTACAGCTGGGATTTCACCACTAAGACCCGCTCCACCAATGATGACGGGACCTCGCTGGATTTAGAGTGGGAGGATGAGGAAGGTAAACTATTTGGCTGCCTGTTTTAAAAAATGCAAGCTTCATTTTTAACTCGAAATTCACACCACATCACAGTGTATCATGTGTCTTCAACTTCACGTGTACTTTGTCTTGGCCTGTCATTTAAATGTTCGATTAAACACTTTGCTTGTGGTTGTACTGTGACACAATGTGAAAAGTTTAAGGCCCTGTAGGTGAAAAGAAAATATTTTTTCTGTCTGAGTTATTTCTTTGGCTTTTGATTGGGGGCATAATAAAGACGGAAAAGGAAAGGGTGGTCTGAAAGGGGCTGAGTGAAAGATGTTGTCCTTCCTTCCCAGGAATCAACCGAGCACTCCCGGCCTGGGAGCGCTCTCGGACCGAGGAGGACATCTTACGAGCGGCTCTGAGGCCCGGCAACAAACAAATGACCAGTGGGCCGACCTCGGCCTCCGAGGACTCCAACGCTCTGGAGTGGGAGAATGATTTCGTGAGTACTCACCCAGAGGACAGCGGAGACGCAGAATTCGAAGGGTTTGTCAATCCAGTCTTAGACACTCCCTCGGAGGATGCGTCGGACCCTGGCCTCAGGTCGGACAACCAGGACAGATAGTGTCCAGCACCAAAGGAGACGTTTGTCGTGGCCTCACCAGCTTTCTGCCTCGTGAATCAGAAATGTACTTCATCATATTCTGTAATGAATCTCTCATGCTGGAGAGACTGTTAATGGATCCACCATAGTGCAGTCTGAAGATTTTATCAATCATGTTTTTTCAGTGCCTTCATCTGCTACACTATCTGACCATTGAGCATTGTAACTCGACTTTCTTCACCGTTTTAAACATTGTTCAGTAAGTGCTTTTCTTTTTTTTTGGATGATCAGTGCTCGAGTGGCCGGACTAAAACCAGATTGTTGCCAGGAAACTTTACCATGACCAGTAACTGTAAAAACAAAAGGATGCCTTAGGAGCTGTTCAGTACTTTCACGTGAAAAGGGTGACATTTCACGAGGGGTTAGTTTAGCAAACAGGAAGGCAAGGTGTCATTTTAACATCTCAGTGCCTGGGGACCAAATGCAGCTCAGAGTCCAGACAGAGTGGCACAAATGCTTTGGCTTTTTATTATTTATGAGGACGAAATATTCAAAAGCAGAAATGGAATCTATTGAAACTGGGATCTTATTTTGGTTTTACCCTTTTTAATTTTGTCGATTACAGCAAAACAGAAACTGAAGTCTGTATTCTAGAGATGCAGTTAAAATCAGATACAAACACTGTAAAAAATGTCGGACTAAACTCTTCCTGTTTTTAGGTCAGTGAGGAGGATCAAAATTATTTACAAATAATTTGCCAAAATGTCATGAAAATGAGAATCTTTTGAGATTTTGTTTTAACTTACCGTAAATTCAGAGGTTTACATACATTTCCTTAGTATTTAATAAAATAGCTTTTTAATCCAGTTGACTTGGGTGAGATGTTTTCTCTGGTATCCTTCTAAAAGCTTCTGACAGTGGTTTGGCCCATTCCTCCTGACAAAGCTGCTGTTACTGAGTCAGGTTGGTAGGCTGCCTTGCTCATGCACAACTTTTCAGCCCTACATCCATGTTTTCTATGGGACTGAGATCATTGCTTTGTGGTGAACGCGTTTGCTTTGTTGGCCTTAAACCATTTAGTAACTCATTGGCTGTATGCTTAGGGTTATTGTGTATTTGGTAGACCTATTTGCACCTAAGCTTTCCTTCCCTGGCTGATGACCCAAACTGTTGCTTCAGTGTTTCCACATGAATGTTCTTTCTTCTTGGTGCTGTTTATTTTGTAATGTGCACCGTTCCCTCCTGCAGAAAATTACCCAGGATGTTGGGTGCACCATGCTTCAGTGGTGATGATCTTCTCAGGCTGGCAAGCTTCCCACCTTTCCCTTAAAATGTAACAATGGTCATTGGAGCCAAATACTTCTACTGATTTTAGCTCCTTCAGACCACAGGACATGTCTTCAGAAATGAAGCCATTTGTTTCCGGTGTGTATTTGCAAGCTGTAATCTGTTCATGTTGATTTTTGGAGTATCGGCTCCTTCTTCTTTAAGTGGCCTTTCAGGCCCCCTCGTTACAGAATGCCTTTCATTGTGGATGATGACACTCCTTAACCAGCTTCAGCCAGTATCTTGAGAATGTGTTTTGCTTTTCTTCTTGAGTTGATGCACACATTTTGTATAAAAACGTGCACAGAACCAGCCTCCTTCCCAAAGTATTTATACTTGCATGTAAGTGTTTGAACAGATGAACTTTCAGCTTCAGGAATCTGCTGATGGCAGTTAAGGATGAACCAGACTTGTGGAGGTTCACCACCGTCTTCCCCATATCTTGGCTGATTTTCTTATGACTTTTGCAGGACCTCATGCAGGTGACATCACAGCAGTTGGTGTTATAGGCCACGACATCACCATTGGGCCTTTTTCTACATGGGTTTAAAGGCATAGTGATGTTAGTGTATGTACATTTCTGAATCTGAAAGAAAATCATAAATGAATCAAAATTCTCTCTAATGTTATTCTGGTATTTTGCATTTAGATATAATTTGTGCAATCCTACCTAACCTAAAGCAGGAAACGTCTAGTTTGATTTAATGTCTGACAAGTAAAAAAAAAAAGAAAAGTGTTCTTTTTAAACATTATATCTATTTTCATCTGTAGGTAGCGTCTATTTGTTCTCTTTCTTTTTTGCAGACATCTAAACATACAGCCTCTGTACCTGGGACGCTTTGCTCACTTGTTTAGTGTGGCTGATTGCTGCCAATTCTAGCGGACCCTCAACATAATTGCACAAATGTTCTCTACGTCAAGTTTGCGCATTCATGAGTAAAACGAATATGGTTACTGTTGACATTTTCGACGAGCTATTAGCATTTTCAGACAACTATTTAGCAGAAAAAAATCGATAGATGTAAAATTCCTCCATGACCAAGAAGATTGTGTTTTACATCCAACCCAAGTTCATGGAAGAAAAAAAACGCTGCTCTGACAATAAAACGTACCCGTTATCAAACAGACTATTTTACTGCAACACTTGCATTCAGCTGTGCTGCTGAACACCACACATTAACTGCATTCAGTCCCGTTTTAAACCGGCGTTGATTGATGCTCTCGTGGAATCAACAGTGGAAAAATGTTTCAAACTGTAAAAACTTACAATCCCAACCATACCATCAGTGTTTGTGCAAACATCACCAGGGTTTATCTTTATTATCACAGGATGATCACTTCTTATCAGGACAAAAACCTTTCCACAGTAGCCATAACCTATTGGATAACTGCACATCCATTAAAAAAAAGATCTTCCATCACTAAATGCCAGAGGTTTAACTGGCTAACACTGGGGACACTTTATGCATGTTCTTTCCTTTCAGACTGTGTGCCACATATTACCATGTTTCTCCCTTTTAGGACTATTTCTCAATAATAAAATCGATTTCAAGTCACAAAAACCCATATTTAAAGTTTTTTGTTGATGAAGAAAGTCATAGCGGTGATATATAACCAGAAAAGGTTGATGGTTGGGGGAAAAACCGATAGAGGTTGGGTCTAAGTAATCCTTAAGTTTTACAAGGCTTTTTAAGGGTCTTATTCGGTTAAACTGGTCTAGTTGCAAACTTAAAGTGATTAATGTGGGGGATTTCTATTGCTTCCAGCAGACAGATGTGCTTTATTTTTTTCTAAACGTTAAAATTGACCACATAATGTCAGTTTCATGTCTGCGTGGTTTGAGGGCTTTTACTTTAAAGTGGCTGTGTCTGAAAGAATCTTACATAATTGAACTTGCAAATATTCATTCTGCAGATTGTTCTTCCAGAGCAACCTGTGCGCAAAACAATCCAATTGCAGTACTGTATGAAATCCTGGCATAAACATGCGTGCATGTATACATACTTGTGTCCTAGTTTCAGGTTACAGGGGGCTTGACTTTGTCCCAGAAATCAGTGGACAGCAGGCAGGATAGTAGCTTTATCAAGTAGAAAAAGGTCTCAAAACTCTTTAAAAAAAAAAAAAAAGTCAACAATTTCCATGAAGAGGTTTTAGGTTTTGTCTGCACTGTATCTAATCTTTGTGACTCGTTTGGCAGTGAGCATTCATCAGCACGGCATGTTGGCCAGCTACAATCAGACATGGTGTACCCACAGCGCATGCACTCTTAGCAGAGCAGCTTTGCTAATAACAGTGACCTCAAATCAAAAGGGCCTGTGTGACGTTCTGAATGTCGGCACCATTAAATATAAAATTCTATGTTTAACTTGAAATGCGTTTTGTTGTTCTTCAGCAGGATCTTTTGTTTCTGGCCTGTAAACATTGAAGCAAACAGCCTGAGCGTGATTCCACCCTCTTAAATTAGTCTTTGTAGGGTAATGGGAGAAATCCAAAGCCTAGCAGGTTGGTAATATTTAATGCCAAAGTGAGGTAGAAACCTTGTGTAATATTTTTTTTTTACTCTAATAAATATCCAGGTTACTCTGAACTGCAAACTTTCATTAATCTGATTCTTGTGATGTGTGAACAGGAATACAGTTGGCATGGCCTAAACTGTTGTAAACAACATGAAACTGATCACAATTGTTCCTATATTATCACATGTGGAAGGGGTTTCTCACATATTTCACTTACTTTGCTTTAATCAGATCTAGCACATAGGTTGCAGCTGTATGTGGGGATTTTAGTGGATCCTGAAGAGAATATTCACTGATGACTGTAGGGTGGAGGAAAATGATTTGAGGAAGGGTCACCATGGAGTGTGTGGAAGAGACACGAGTTCACTTTCAGATTCCATCAGCATCATTTTCAACACCATTCAATAGTATGTTTTGTCATGATTGTTGTTTTGACATTTGTTTAATCTTTGAAAATTCTGTAAAAAGAAAAATTATAATTCAACATTCCTTGTCACAATGAGCTTGAAGAAGAAAATAAAATGCATAGTTTTAAAAACACTTGCTTCCTGTATTGTGTAATGAGTGCAGCCCTCAGTCTAGAGCTGTGGGGAGCAGTGTTGTGTTGAATGATATTTTGTATAGGAATCATCATCAGATAACCAGCATTGATAGCTGAAAGGATGTGGAACACAGATCAGCTGCTGTCTTGAATGTTTTCGACTTTCAAATGATAATTCTCTCTTTGAATCCGTTTAATAATAGTCTTAAAACCCCTTCCTTGATTCAAATGTAGCTACAGTTGCTTTTTTTTTAAGGTAATTGCGGCTGTTTTTCCTGCTTGGCATTGTGTCAACACACACCTAACTGCTCGAGAGCAGAAAACTAACAAGACTCTGGTGCATTATTGTAAAGTGGAAAAAAAAAATGAGTTTCTTTAACATTACAATCAAAAAATTGTGGCATGCATGTGCGTTATTTTCCCTTTATCTAGTGCAACAAATTGCTTTCAGAAGTCAGTTCATGGAGTCCATCTGTGTATTATTTAATGTCAGTATAAATCCATCTGTTCTAAAACGGCCTCAGGTGTTTGTTAGAGACCATTAGTGAGCAAATCGCATCATGAAGACCAAGCAACACACCAGACATGTTGCAGATAAAGTTGTTTAGAAGTTTAAAACAGGATTAGCCTGGACAAGAGCCTTGTGGTACCTCTGGAGGAGCTGCAGGGATCCATAGCTTGAGTTGGCAAATCTTGCAGTAGGCCAACAATTAAAAAACTGAGGTTCACCTTTCAGCAGAACAATCACCCTCAACATACAGCCAGAGCTACAAAGGTTTCTATCAAAGCATCAGCCAAAGTCCAGACCTAAATCAAATTGAGAAGGTGACAAAAACGTTAATCTCTAGACGTTAATCTGCAGCTGTCCAAAATTTTGAAAATCTAATTATTTCCTTCCTCTTTATGTTGATCCACTAGTTTGTGGTGGTCTATTACATTGAATTTCAAAACAATAAACACAAATGTGTTGTTGTAGCACGACATAACGCGAAACAGATCAGCTGGTGTAAATACTTTAGTAATATACTGTACACTTGTATAAATTATGCACATATCTGAATATAATTTTGCATGAATCATATCTTTCAGTGATCAGTTACCTAGTTCATGCATGCTAACACTGCTTGGTTCTTTCCACACCTGCAACACCCTTTTGAAATTGAAATGCTTTGTCTTAGCTCCCGTTTCTGGAAGGCCGTTCTTTTGAAAGTGCTAATCGGCTCTCATTGGCCATGTGATTAATCAAAACTAGTGAAAGCAGCTGCTCATCCTTTCTTTGAGCAAACTGCCCACTAGACAGCCATTATTCAAATGGTTTAACTAATGAAAGAGAAGAATGGAGGACAAACGAGGCAATGCAGACAGCCGAGAAGGAGCATTTTCTGTGGGAGACAATACCTCCCTCTAGCATTAAAGGGGGTCCATCTAAATCTAAGTCTTTCCAAGCCAAGATGGATTAAAGATCTCAATTCTGACCAGAATTCCTACAGAGAACCATGACTTAAGTTGATAGGACATCTATCTTGATGCAAAATTGCAAAGAACTTTGATTTTTTTAAACTGTGTGAATTTCTGGCTTAAAATCTCCAAGTGAAATGTGATTAGTGACAGCGCATCAAAAACTGTAATGCTACATCGTTATAATATAGCCACACTTAACCTATATACGATAAAAATGAGATTATATCTGAACATAAATTGCTGATTTGTACTGGAGCTTTGCAGAGACATTTCCACCCATGTAAACAGCCTCTTTTGCCAAACTTGTTTCTTTTACGAGAGAATTGGTCAGTGGTCAGGCTGTTCGTTAAAGGTTTAGATACTTTTAGGGAACTTGAAGTATGTGTGTATTCTTAAAATACAGGGGTTGGACAATGAAACTGAAACACAGTACTTACTAGACCTCCTTATATAGCCTTGGTCTGTGATGTCAGCAGTATTCTGGAACTGCAATGAATGCTGGGAGGTGTAGTTTAATCAGTCCTTATTTTGGGTAGATGCTGGCCCAACCTTGAGGATAATGATACAATTAAATCTGATTTCAGCGTAGATAAATTAAAATGTTTTAACACGTTTAAAATTTCAATTTAAGATTTAAAGGAATTGGGAAGTTTACTCCTTAGATCTCAGGATCGTACTGAAAAGTGCAAAGAATAATCTTTATTGTTCGATTGTTGTGTTAATATAGTACACTTTGATGCCACAAGTTTAATCTTTTCTTTGTGTTTGAGCTCAATGTGTTCACAAATACATCTCAGCAAATAATAAGCAATCATCCGGGATACAAAATATTAATGTAATGAGAAACTGTTAGTGGTGGTGATGTTCTTAACAGGATGAGAGGCCCCAAATCAAGTTCTGCTTAAGGCCCTCTACAACCTTGGGCCAGACCTGTGTGATATACAGGGGTTGGACAATGAAACTGAAACACCTGTCATTTTAGTGTGGGAGGTTTCATGGCTAAATTGGACCAGCCTGGTAGCCAGTCTTCATTGATTGCACATTGCACCAGTAAGAGCAGAGTGTGAAGGTTCAATAAGCAGGGTAAGAGCACAGTTTTGCTCAAAATACTGAAATGCACACAACATTATGGGTGACATACCAGAGTTCAAAAGAGGACAAATTGTTGGTGCACGTCTTGCTGGCGCATCTGTGACCAAGACATCAAGTCTTTGTGATGTCAAAAAGCCACGGATCAAGAGCCACGGTATCCAGGGTAATGTCAGCATACCACCAAGAAGGACGAACCACATCCAACAGGATTAACTGTGGACGCAAGAGGAAGCTATCTGAAAGGGATGTTCGGGTGCTAACCCAGATTGTATCCAAAAAACATAAAACCACGGCTGCCCAAATCACGGCAGAATTAAATGTGCACCTCAACTCTCCTGTTTCCACCAGAACTGTCCGTCGGGAGCTCCACAGGGTCAATATACACGGCCGGGCTGCTATAGCCAAACCTTTGGTCACTCATGCCAATGCCAAACGTCGGTTTCAATGGTGCAAGGAGCGCAAATCTTCGGCTGTGGACAATGTGAAACATGTATTGTTCTCTGATGAGTCCACCTTTACTGTTTTCCCCACATCCGGGAGGGTTATGTTGTGGAGAAGCCCCAAAGAAGCGTACCACCCAGACTATTGCATGCCCAGAGTGAAGCATGGGGGTGGATCAGTGATGGTTTGAGCTGCCATATCATGGCATTCCCTTGGCCCAATACTTGTGCTAGATGGGCGCGTCACTGCCAAGGACTACCGAACCATTCTTGAGGACCATGTGCATCCAATGGTTCAAACATTGTATCCTGAAGGTGGTGCCGTGTATCAGGATGACAATGCACCAATACACACAGCAAGACTGGTGAAAGATTGGTTTGATGAACATGAAAGTGAAGTTGAACATCTCCCATGGCCTGCACAGTCACCAGATCTAAATATTATTGAGCCACTTTGGGGTGTTTTGGAGGAGCGAGTCAGGAAACGTTTTCCTCCACCAGTATCACGTAGTGACCTGGCCACTATCCTGCAAGAAGAATGGCTTAAAATCCCTCTGACCACTGTGCAGGACTTGTATATGTCATTCCCAAGACAAATTGACGCTGTATTGGCCGCAAAAGGAGGACCTACACCATACTAATAAATTATTGTGGTCTAAAACCAGGTGTTTCAGTTTCATTGTCCAACCCCTGTATATTTCATATTTAATAATTTTTGTAATTGAAAAATGTCACGTACTGTATATCAAACATTATTGTCAGCTGTAAGAAGTTTATTGTTGAAGTTGATCCATTTTAAAAAGGGAAAACATGCTGAGATGAGAGCAGATGGATGTAAATGAGAAATTCTCATGGTAAACAGTTGACAAAGACCTATAAAAGCCATATAAACCAATAAATTATATTACAACATATTCAGTAAACATAGCATTGGTCTTTCTGGGTGTATTTCAAGCAGAAAAAGGCTCATCTTTGACCCACATTGCTGTGCTCGCTGAAGAAAAGCATCCCCATAGCATGATACTGCCGCCATAAGTCTTGCTCTCTGTAACACTTTATCATGCTACAACACACAATGTGACTGAAGAATCCAGATACAACTTGTTAAAGTACTTAACGCCATGAACAAATTTAATCAGGATCAGAATCTGCTTTATTGGCCAGGTTCGTGCACACACACAAGGAATTTGACTTTGGTTCCACTTTGATTGGCTGTGAAGACATTTAAAATATAAATATATAAATTTGGTGTGAAAAAAGAAGTAACTTTTAAATTTCCAATATGTGTGTGTATATATATATATATATACAGGGGTTGGACAATGAAACTGAAACACCTGGTTTTAGACCACAATAATTTTTTAGTATGGTGTAGGGCCTCCTTTTGCGGCCAATACAGCATCAATTCGTCTTGGGAATGACATATACAAGTCCTGCACAGTGGTCAGAGGGATTTTAAGCCATTCTTCTTGCAGGATAGTGGCCAGGTCACTACGTGATACTGGTGGAGGAAAACGTTTCCTGACTCGCTCCTCCAAAACACCCCATAGTGGCTCAATAATATTTAGATCTGGTGACTGTGCAGGCCATGGGAGATGTTCAACTTCACTTTCATGTTCATCAAACCAATCTTTCACCAGTCTTGCTGTGTGTATTGGTGCATTGTCATCCTGATACACGGCACCGCCTTCAGGATACAATGATGGAACCATAGGATGCACATGGTCCTCAAGAATGGTTCAGTAGTCCTTGGCACTGATGCGCCCATCTAGCACAACTATTGGGCCAAGGGAAGGCCATGATATGGCAGCCCAAACCATCACTGATCCACCCCAATGCTTCACTCTGGGCATACAACAGTCTGGGTGGTACGCTTCTTTGGGTCTTCTCCACAACGTAACTCTCCCGGATGTGGGGAAAACAGTAAAGGTGGACTCATCAGAGAACAATACATGTTTCACATTGTCCACAGCCCAAGATTTGCACTTCTTGCACCATTGAAACCGATGTTTGGCATTGGCATGAGTGACCAATGGTTTGGCTATAGCAGCCCGGCCGTGTATATTGACCCTGTGGAGCTCCCGACGGACAGTTCTGGTGGAAACAGGAGAGTTGAGGTGCACATTTAATTCTGCCGTGATTTGGGCAGCCGTGGTTTTATGTTTTTTGGATACAATCCAGGTTAGCACCCGAACATCCCTTTCAAACAGCTTCCTCTTGCGTCCACAGTTAATCCTCTTGGATGTGGTTCATCCTTCTTGGTGGTATGCTGACATTACCCTGGATACCGTGGCTCTTGATACATCACAAAGACTTACTGTCTTGGTCACGGATGCGACAGCAAGACATGCACCAACAATTTGTCCTCTTTTGAACTCTTTTATGTCACCCATAATGTTGTGTGCATTTCAATATTTTAAGCAAAACTGTGCTCTTACCCTGCTAATTGAACCTTCACACTCTGCTCTTACTGGTGCAATGTGCAATCAATGAAGACTGGCTACCAGGCTGGTCCAATTTAGCCATGAAACCTCCCACCCTAAAATGACAGGTGTTTCAGTTTCATTGTCCAACCCCTGTATATATATATATATATATATATATATATATATATATATATATATATATATATATACAGCATTAGTACAAAAAAAGAACAAGGTTGAACTATTGAAAATTAAATTTTCTGTTTTTGATGTGGCAAAAGTCTACTTTTTAATGCTGTCGTACATTTTCGAGGATGTATTTCTTATATATAGCAAGCCCAAGGCACATGCAATCTATGATGTTGCCTAAGGCCTCCAGGCCTGCAGGGGGGTCCCAGGTGTGTATGACGTCTCAGATAATACAGGTTCTTCTCAAAATATTAGCATATTGTGATGAAGTTCATTATTTTCCATAATGTCATGATGAAAATTTAACATTCATATATTTTAGATTAATTGCACACTAACTGAAATATTTCAGGTCTTTTATTGTCTTAATACGGATGATTTTGGCATACAGCTCATGAAAACCCAAAATTCCTATCTCACAAAATTAGCATATTTCATCCGACCAATAAAAGAAAAGTGTTTTTAATACAAAAAACGTCAACCTTCAAATAATCATGTACAGTTATGCACTCAATACTTGGTCGGGAATCCTTTGGCAGAAATGACTGCTTCAATGCGGCGTGGCATGGAGGCAATCAGCCTGTGGCACTGCTGAGGTCTTATGGAGGCCCAGGATGCTTCGATAGCGGCCTTTAGCTCATCCAGAGTGTTGGGTCTTGAGTCTCTCAACGTTCTCTTTACAATATCCCACAGATTCTCTATGGGGTTCAGGTCAGGAGAGTTGACAGGCCAATTGAGCACAGTGATACCATGGTCAGTAAACCATTTACCAGTGGTTTTGGCACTGTGAGCAGGTGCCAGGTCGTGCTGAAAAATGAAATCTTCATCTCCATAAAGCTTTTCAGCAGATGGAAGCATGAAGTGCTCCAAAATCTCCTGATAGCTAGCTGCATTGACCCTGCCCTTGATAAAACACAGTGGACCAACACCAGCAGCTGACCATCACTGACTGTGGGTACTTGACACTGGACTTCTGGCATTTTGGCATTTCCTTCTTCCCAGTCTTCCTCCAGACTCTGGCACCTTGATTTCCGAATGACATGCAGAATTTGCTTTCATCCGAAAAAAAGTACTTTGGACCACTGAGCAACAGTCCAGTGCTGCTTCTCTGTAGCCCAGGTCTGGGGAATGCGGCACCTGTAGCTCATTTCCTGCACACGCCTGTGCACGGTGGCTCTGGATGTTTCTACTCCAGACTCAGTCCACTGCTTCCGCAGGTCCTCCAAGGTCTGGAATCGGTCCTTCTCCACAATCTTCCTCAGGGTCTGGTCACCTCTTCTCGTTGTGCAGCGTTTTCTGCCACACTTTTTCCTTCCCACAGACTTCCCACTGAGGTGTCTTGATACAGCACTCTGGGAACAGCCTATTCGTTCAGAAATTTCTTTCTGTGTCTTACCCTCTTGCTTGAGGGTGTCAATAGTGGTCTTCTGGACAGCAGTCAGGTCGGCAGTCTTACCCATGATTGGGGTTTTGAGTGATGAACCAGGCTGGGAGTTTTAAAGGCCTCAGGAATCTTTTGCAGGTGTTTAGAGTTAACTCGTTGATTCAGATGATTAGGTTCATAGCTCGTTTAGAGACCCTTTTAATGATATGCTAATTTTGTGAGATAGGAATTTTGGGTTTTCATGAGCTGTATGCCACAATCATCCGTATTAAGACAATAAAAGACCTGAAATATTTCAGTTAGTGTGCAATGAATCTAAAATATATGAATATTAAATTTTCATCATGACATTATGGAAAATAATGAACTTTATCACAATATGCTAATATTTTGAGAAGGACCTGTATATCTCAAAACTTTAAAATTGGAAACTAATTTATCATAATTTAGAGCAGGGAAATGTAATGATTTCTTCTACTTGTGTTTGTGAATGCATCTTCTTTCGTGCACACTGTGACTCGAAATACATTTCAATAAACGACAATTATCTGGGTTTTCTTGTGAGCACAAGTAATAAAACTTGACCTCTCCTTCCTTAAGGAGTTTAGTCTGGATTGTTTAGTCTGCACCAAAAGAGTAAGTCAGGAGAAATAAACTTGCATTCATAATGTATTTACTGCTATTTATTTAGCAAATAAAATAAAGTAACTCATTTAAAGGTTGAGGAAAACATGTGTTATGGTCTGTTTTTGTTTATAGGCTTACTAATAAATTATAAAAATAGAGATATTTAAGAATAAAACATCACATTTAGCATTTAGACAATTTAAGAGACATTATGGTTAACTTTGATGGCTGGTGGGTGTGGTTTTCACTGGATTCTGCTTATGGCCGAATACAATCTTTGAATCGCTCTTTTTTTATACATATTTCAACAAATTTTCAAACAAGGAAAACTCAAACTCACAATTTGCTCATTTCAGTAACAGGCTGACACACGCCCACTGGTGGCCGATCCATAAATACCACCCTATTCGGAATCCAGAGACTGAATGGAGAGCCCGCATTCCTAACAGTACGCTCTCCGTGAGAAGAGTTTTGTCTGCGGAAACGGGAGCAAATCTGGAGGAGCTCGTTGGATTAATTAAAACTAAACGGATTAGCAACGCGGGAATTGTTGAAGTCTCGAACAACTGACAACAAAGGGCAACAATACAACAAACCACATAGCTCCAGACTGAGTGGAGCCAGCAGCAACTTGTGCGAGAGAGACGTTTCACAGCCTCAACACGACCACCGTAAGACTTCACATGCAACACGGAAACATACAAAACAAACACTACAGTTACGTTGTTGCTGCTTTCATGCATTAGTAGTATCTCAATGTCGTGTTTAAAACTATTTTAGCACTCATTTCTTTATAGATGTAATTGGAGGGAAAACGTTTAAGTTTGAGCACTCTGGATCATCCGCAAGATGGATCGACTAATATTATTTTTAAGTATGCCCCTGAACGTCATATTTTTATCATGATAATTTAGAGTTGATGTAGTTAATAGTAACTAGACTGTGTTATTTGGCAAAGGCGAATAATTCTCCAGTAGCAATACGCTAAAATGCGAACTAGTTCTCTTTTAGTGCGGCGGAGTGATATGCGTGTGGTCTTTCCTGTCTAGTTGTCTCCTGGATCTGGAGGACACGGCGTGAGGAGAGAAGAGTCAGCAGAACCGAAGCATAATTTACAAGTAGAGAAGTTGGGACTGTGGATTAAATATTCACAAGAACGACCATATGTATGGATTGTGAACTTTCTGTAATGGTATGTGGCTAAATGACAGTTTTGCAATTGAATTAAATGGATAGAAGTAAAGTGAGAGCGTTTCATCCGTGCGGTGCTGTGTCCGTAGGCTCGCCGCTCGGCTCCACTGAAGAGGTGCTAGGCTAACAGCTAGCACAGATTAGCCTTGCGTCACTTATTAGAAGTTTAAAAAGTTTCCGGAAAGAAGCAAAAGGAGAAAGACAGAAGAAGCGTAGGGTACCCGTCAGGAAGGATATAACAGCGTTTTTTATTAGTAGTTGTTTTAAAGACAAAATATAACTCATGAGCGGCATTTTTAAGTAGATATGGTCCTTTTTTTGAGGCGTCTGACATTAACTTTATGCTGAACAAGTACTGTTCTGTTGGAGAAAGCTAGGCTAGTTGGCATATTCCCGGGGAGGGAGGGTTTCGCAGTCATTTCTCTTTACCATATTGGAGTATTTTATTGTACTGTGGTTGTGTAAAGGTCCAGCAGCACAGTAGGACAATCTTATTACAGTTTGGGGTTTATTAAACGCCAGTTGGGTCTTTCTCCTTGTCCCTTAAGGTGCTCACCCTTAACCGATCCGTTGTTTCATGTTGTCTTTTTCCGGAACGCTGTTGTTGACCGATATTTCAGATACTCCGAGCAAAACAGGGAATTTGTCGGCCCAAAAGGTTTTTTTCCAGTTGTGACCATGCTTGCGGATTTTTTTTTCTGTCAGTTCTGTAAGGAACTTGAAGTGCGGCCTTATCTGTCATAAATCTGAGATAATTTGCTCTCTACTTGGCCACTCCACGAATTTCTTGACTTGATCTCTTTGGCTGTGGGGTTTCTATACATACGATTGTTAGAACTGCTAATCGTGTGACTGTAAATACAAAAAAAAATCAAGCTTGTACCTTCCTCTTGCTCAGAAATTCCTAATGATCTCTGCAAGGCCATGAATCATGTTATGTGGTGGTTGCTCTAAATCAGGAGATGAGTGGTATTTTATTTTCCTTCCAACCGTGTGTTTCATGATGTGCCCAAGTAAATGTCTAAGACTGATTTGATCTCTGTCTTTGTTGGTTAAAACACGATAAGCTATCCAAGTAAACTGTAAATTTGTAAAGGATTAGCAGTAGAAATGTACCTTACTTTCCAACACAGTTTAGTTTTTTTAAGTCTGATGTACCATTTCCCCTTTTGATAGTGTCTGTTTTTTCTCAGGACTATAATGCACAAAAGAAAACAATGTGCCACGTGTTCTTAGATAGGGATAGTAGTTTTAAATTAAATGCCAAATGAAGGAGTGCTTCATTTCCCCAGATACTGCAACTCCAGCATGTAGCTTTTAAGGCTGTCCTTATGTATGGAATCACCGGCAATCCACCAATCAAATTGGGAAAGGGAAAATTTGTTGATGGTTGCATCTCTTAATTGGTAATTTTTGTGAATTATCGAAATTACCATTGAATACCTTGTTAATTTCTAAGTCATATGTATACATTTTTTGCTTATTTTTTTTGGGTGGGGGGGGTCATAATAGAACACCTCACATATAGTATCATTGTTTCTTAACATGATGCAACTTATCTTTCAGTCTAAAAATGTCCAACCTGATCCACTGCTCGTCAGGCTCTGCTGAAACGGCTGCATCACGACCGGTCTAGTAAATGCAAAATAAATTCAGAACATTTGCAGGCCGATCATGTATGAGTTTCCTTTTGTGTCCTCCCACCTTTGGTTCCCTCTTGCTTCCATGTATACTAACAATGAGCAGTGGGAGTGGCGCACCGCTGTCGGACAGCTGTGGTCTGGGAGGGAGAAACTGGACAGAGATGAGATGGAGGAGGAAACAGCCCTTGTGGTCACATCCTTTTAGACCGAGCTAGATTCACAAGCCCCCAAACAGCTGCTTTTACTGCCTGAGACGACATGTGTTTGACCCCAGTTTGGTTGAACTGCATCATATGGAGTGATATATCATAGCATAGTTTGGCAAGACTTTTGGACACCAAGCGTCTCTACAGTAGCTGTAGTGTAACAGATGAGTTTTAGGAAGGGTATGTATTGGAAAATTTAAGGCTGCCAAGGTTTTTGGCAACTTGTGTTTTGTTTTCGCTTTTATACAAATATTGCTTGTGGTTCTGATAACAGATAATTGTATCATACACTTGTGTCCGACAAGTCTCAACAAGTGTGCAACTTTTCTGAAAAACACGGATCAAAAAAAGCACAAGGTGCTTTTTGATCAGTTAGGAAACATTGTTCTGTTAAATTTGATCACATCTTTCAGGAAAGAATTCAATCTTGATTTGTTTTTGCAGATGTTAGAAAAGGTGGTGTTGATGATCTCGGTAATCTTATGAAAATCAACGTATTCTTAATCTTGATTTTTGTCTGTTTTACGTTTGCAGAAGCGTGGGAGATCAGAACACTAACGCTACAGTGTGTGGGAAGGCAGCCTCCAGCGGAGCTGGGAGTGTTTGAGCAATGTTGGCTTCCTTTTAAAACGTGTGTCAGACATTTGCTGGTGAGACCTGCTGCTGCATTCTGATCTCAGCTCCCTCCATTTGCACCCCCTCCTCTTCCCATCATCTGTGGTGACCCTTCTCCGGACAGCTTGCTGGAGGGCCCTTCCTGACCAGGAGCAGCTGCGTCCTGCTTGCTGACTCCCATTCCTCCCTTGCTTCCTGTCCTTGGTCAGACAAGGCCTCCTCTCCTCTCACCCCACCCATCATCTTTACTGGCCTCCCGTTCTCTGGGACATTTGTATTCACACCCTCAAGCTGCTTGATTTGTTGATCACACTTGCAGCTTCTTTTAGAGTACGTTTGTTGTTTGGAGATCATCAGCAGGGGATTTTTTAAACACTTTGGACAAACCTGGACTGACCAAGAATCCTCCGTTTCAACTATTTCACAGCTGGCAGCATGACCTCTATGTCAAGTCTGTTCTCTTTTACCAGTCCAGCAGTCAAACGGCTGCTCGGCTGGAAGCAAGGAGACGAGGAGGAGAAATGGGCAGAAAAGGCAGTGGATGCGCTTGTGAAGAAGCTAAAGAAGAAGAAGGGCGCCATGGAGGACCTGGAGAAAGCCTTGAGCTGTCCTGGACAGCCCAGCAAATGTGTTACCATTCCAAGATCCCTGGACGGTCGCCTCCAGGTTTCACACAGGAAAGGTCTCCCTCATGTTATCTACTGTCGAGTGTGGCGCTGGCCGGACCTGCAGTCCCACCATGAGCTCAAGCCTCTTGAGGTGTGCGAGTACCCGTTTGGCTCCAAACAAAAGGAGGTCTGCATCAACCCATATCACTACAAGCGAGTGGAGAGCCCTGGTAGGTACTTGTGTTCTAACTAGATTTAGATACTGATGCGTGTTGGTCTGTCACAAAATATTGACGAAGAGAGTGATCTGAGAGACATGCACTCATCAGAATTTTATGGGCATTTCCTGATCTTTGGATTTTGTAAAACATTGACCTTTCCATAGCAATGGGCCAATTCTGATTTGGGTTTGAGGACTATAATATAAGAACTACATTTCTTTTTCTGACCGTGCTTCAGTTAATTGGCTTTCATTTATTTATATTTGGAGCAGAAGCACTGTGTGTGTGATCAAAAATGGCTAAAATAATCATGAAGTCAGGGCTTAAAATGGTCTTTAGTGTCTTCGCATTCTGACTGGAGGAATGTTACTGAAACTGCGGCCTTTGTATTTTTAAAGAATGACAAATCTATTTGCCAAAAGCTACCAACTAGGGCTGGACGGTATCAGGAGAATATGTCATGGCAGTACTGTAGCTGAAAGTTACAATGATGAAATTAGAATATCTCCTTCAATTAACTCTATATTTTCCTGACTCTGCAGCATTACACCATCTCCCCAACATTCTAATTTTATTGAGCTTTAGTATCTCAGCCACTCAATGTATACATCAGGGCTGGGCATTAAGGACAGTGAGTCTTTCAACTGGCCAAATGTATCATAATTGTGCAACGCATGAATGCAAGGCAATCAATATATCCTACCTATTGCAACATTGCACACACTGATAGTATTTGGATTGCAACTGGATACTTTGTGCAGCTCTGCCTCCAACCTATACAAATCCAACATTTCATAATAGGGTTGGGCGATATGTAACATTTTTCCAATATACGTCAGTCCAACAAATGACAATGGGCAATGTATTTGCGCAGGTGATGTTTGGACTTTTTTAGTTGGTGGAGCAATATAAACAGCCACAAACTGATTTGACAATTTAGAACACAGATGTCCAAAAATGGAGGTACTAGTTATCAAAAAAATACCAAGTCTCCTATTTGGGATTATTTTGGTTTTAAACCCGATGAAAGAGGTAAACCACAGGATGTAAGTAAAGGGGTGTGCCGCTTGTGCGGACGAATAGCGCCAGCAAATACCTTAAATACGATGTAGTTGCATGAGCATTTACGTGCTCACCATCCAGCTGAGTATGTGACGCTATCACTCGCATACTCGTGACTGTTATGTCTGCTCGCAACCTGCTGCTCGGAGCAGTGTGTCTCATATAAAACTGTTCGATGTGGATACTTTTTCCTGCCGAGCAGTTTATTGTGCAACACTGTGTACGCGGTCGTAAAAGTCCGGCAGACGTCTGCTTTGAGTCCACGCGGCCTCCACAGAGTCAAGTAAGCTACGCCCAACTATGTTTTGCCCTGTGTAGCCCAAAAAAAAAAAAACATAGCTCTTAAATAACAACAGTTTTTTTTAGGCTCAGCCTATCGCTGATGGTCAATAAATTTTGTCCAGTCGCCCAACCTTATTTCATAACCCCAAATGCTGAAAGCCCTGAAGGATTAAACAGATCGTCCCCTGTACTCTTTTAAAACTTTTATCATCTGAAAGTGTCACTCTCTCTCTCCCTCTCTTGCAGTCTAAATGAACCACAGACATGCCTGAACATGTTGTAGAACGTATACCTCATTTTAGATGGCTTCTTTCATCTCTGTACTTCCTCTGACTTCATTTTTAAACACCTCTCTGGTACTAAAAACGGTTGAGTTAAAATTAAGTATTTTCGATCCATGCTAAGCAGCAGCAGCATAGTCCAAAGGTGCAAGGAGAGCAGAGCCTCTGGGTGGTCCTCCAGTGTCTGCCAGATCTGACAATTATGTTGACCAGCAGAAACAATTTTAGGTTCATAGCAGGGCTGCAACTAACGATTATTTTGATAATCGATTAGTTATTTTTTCAATTTAATAATTGGATAGCATAAGGTGCTTAATAGGATATTTTTTACAGACTTTGAACCAGGTGCAGCGAGTTCTGAACAGAGCATATTTACAGACAGAAGGTTTTTCATCTTAAATACAAAATGCATATAATTGTTTGTAAAACTTTGGCCTAATTATTGGTCTGAGTGAGTTGTTCTTTGAGCAAATGGGGTGTTTTACAGTCTGTGTACTCCAGTTAACAATTATTCTATTACTAAATTAGTTGACAATTATTTTAATAATCAGTTAGTCTTGATTAGTTCGATTATTTGTTTCAGCCCTAGTTCATAGCGTGTTGAAGATGGTCCAGGGTAACACTTCTTGTATTTATAATACTAAATACATTGGAGCAGCCTGAACGAGGACGGTGAAACAAAGCTTAGGCAGATATAGCGGAAATTCCCTGACGAATATTAATTTTATTGATGCTCATCAGGTAAATACTGCAAGTTGATTCCAGCTGTTTTGGTTTTTTAAAACCCAGCCCTGTGGTCTGAAAGACCAGCTATTGAAATCTTGCCACCGTGACTTAAACTGTCGATTTTAATGTGCGTCACTCCTGTGGCTGCAAAGTGGATCTCAAATTTATCACAATTGCAATATCAGTGTGCACAAAATTAACCCTAGTGTTAAAAACTGCGTCAAAGTCATAAATTGCTACCTCGCCCCTTATCACGCCTTAGCAGTTTTCACACATACTGTTCACATATGACCCACACCCCAAATGGGTTGTTCAACCCACATTTAATCGAGCCATCACATAAAACTATACCTGGGACTACCCTTTTCAATCTTACTTCTGGTTGGAGTTTCTTTTTTTCCTAAATAAAATTTGATATCAAACTACCTGTTGAGTTTAGTTTAAATTGAGCCCTTTTACTGTATTTGACAAATCAAAATGGGACAAAATTTTATATATAAAAAAAACTATATTCTGAGAATAGCTGAAGTTTATTAAAAGATTTAAGCTTTTAATGTGAAAAAATATATAGTTGCGTATTTATGATTTTTATAGCACCTTTGCTATAGGGGCCTGTTTGGGTTCCAATGTGGGTTATTCTAAAATATGGCAAATTGATTGGATTCCCCTAAATATCCTCTCATATAAATGACATGCCTGTCACAAAGTCAGTCTGTAGACTTAAATATTTAGTGTAGCTAAATATGCTAATTTATTAGTGTCCTTATCCACTTTCCCACTTCTCTCAATATTCAGAAGTGTTTGTGCTGCTGTGTTACAAATATTGAGATTTATAAACAAATGGCAACATTTGTTTATGATCATCACCAATTTTTAGAAGAGGGGCCAAGCCCTGTTTACACGACAACGATCCCGCTGTCCCGTTTCTGTTAACACATCTACATGATGACGTTTTAATTATGATCTCCATTCAAACGGCAGCAGTAGAAACTTAAGAAGGGTGTAATTCCCGCACCACGGCTCTAGTTGGTAAAATGTACTTTGAAACTCAACAAAACTGTGCAAACACTTCCTGCTAAGAAAACGTTGCTGGAGAACCGTCATTAGATGCAAAAGAGTCAGCAGCACCAGTAAGTACTCTGCAATCTGCCGTTGTAAATGTTGATATCTTCTTCTGTGGGTTTTAAATTGATGGGCAGCTGTTATGTTGTGCATGTGCGCTTTAATTTGTACTGATCTCAGTCGTACTGCGCATGAGCCCCAAAAGAAAGGTTCAGTTTTCCCATCTACACAACTACAGAGACTGGAACCTAAAATTGTCATTTTCAGAGAAAAAATGCGCTATTGCCGTGTAAACGAACAGTACAAACGCAACTAAACTTTTGTTTTGACCAGAAAATGTGATGTAAAAAGGGCCTCAGTCTTTGCATTCTCATACTGTAGCCGTGTGTGTAGGTGGTGCTGTCCATCATCTAACAATGACCTCAATTTGAATAGACAGGAAACAGAAGAAACATGTTGCCCTTCCATTTATTTCTAAGATCACTATGACTGTAACTGTAGATACAAATAAAAGTACCTGAAAGGATTTCCTGCACATACGTTCACACATTAATAGCAGCGTCAGTGTCTGTTTTGAAATCAAGGTGATTGATCAATATAGACAATAACATTCTGAATTATTACACTGCCTTAATTTGTTGTTTATGTTTATTACAGAGAAACAATGATTCCGTTTTTTATTCATTTGGAACAAATGCATGATAAATTGTTTTCTGAGCTCCTTTAGAGCTTGGAATACTGAAGAGCTGGTAAACAAATCCACAAAGGTCAGCAGGCTGTGGACATGCAGGCCTGTTCAACCCTCCTCTTCCATTTCACAGAAAATCAATATCACTAGCTCTAGGAGTCTTATTAGATTATGTGCCTCAGGCACTCCAGATTGGGTGTGGCATCAGAGAGCGGCTTTCTAAATGCATAAACCATTCAGGCTAAACTCTCAGCACTTTCTCTACACAAGCCTCCTTGCTTGTCTCCTAATGTCATTCATACACCCCATAAATATAGTGAGGAATGACCCTGACATGACAGCCTTTCTGACACCAGGCTTGTTTGAGATTGCCAGCTCTTTATTGACTGGTTTGAGGATGTGGATCACATGTCAGTCAGGAGAGACTGCATGTTAAAAGCATTTTAACAAAAGCTTTCTGAAGAGATTCAGAAAGGTTTCCATGGTGGGGGAAAAAAAGACTCTTTTAGGCAAATGAGACAAAAACATGTTTCAATTTATAATCTCTGCTTAAGCTCCAGTTAAGGAGCTGCTTTTTTTTAATTTTGAGTTGAGTAAAGGTGTCGGTGATAAAGTCCTGGTTTGAAACATTTCTGACAGAAATCCCACTAGTGTTATTACGTCCAATATTATAAATCGGAATGTTGGTTGGCATATATGCAGTACACGTGAAAAACTCATATGGTATTGAATAGTTAACGTGCGCTTTAAGCTCTCCCCCTACACCGATCTGAGAGTATATTAAGACATGTAGAGATGATTTATGTGGCTGAACTCTGGTTTTTGCTAGTGATGCTGATTTTAGCTGATTTTATTTCTATTTAAGAATTCTAATGAAGAAAAACACATCTTTAGGTTTTCTTGTATTCCTACTGTAGGCAATAATTATATGGATTAGGAGCAGGGGAGATGTCACACTGTGTGAGACAGCAGTCAGTGTTAATCACAGTTTACTATTTTAAAAACCAACACAATAATTACTGCAGCTGGTATTACTAGCTGCAGTAATTAGTATTCCTAGAGAATATACACTTCTGGTCAAATGTTTTAGATACACTTTCTCACTTAATGGGTCTCTTTGTTTTCATGACTATTTAAATTGTTAATTCTCAACAGAGACAACAAACCTGGGAATGAACACACATGGAATTATGTAGTAAACAAAAAGTCTGAAATAACTAGAAATAAACATTTTTATATTTGGGATTCTTCCAAATAGCCACCCTTTCCTCTGATTACTGCTTTGCTCTCTTGGCGTTCTCTCCATGAGCTTCATGAGGTGATCACCTGGATTAGTTTTCCAAAGAGTCTTGAAAGAACTTCCCAGACGTTGATTGAGAGACGGCCAGAGGTTAATATTTCAGTCATTACAGCAAAGAGCAGCTGCTTTAAATATAACACATAATTAAAGTTATTTTACAATGTTTTTTCTCTGCTACATAATTCTACATGTGTTCATTCACAGTTTTGATGCATTTAGTGAGAATCTACATACAATGTAAATAGTCACCAACATAAAGAAAACCATTCAATGAGAAAGTGTGTCTAAAACTTTAACCAGTAGTGTATATCCTTACCTCAACTTGGAGATTTCCAAAACCATCATGGTCCAGACATCTGTCCAAAGCTCCTCAGGGAATGGGGATCAACTTTTGCATTTCTCCATTCTCGCTTATTTCTGCTTTAGTTCTGTCTTTCTCTTGCTAACTCACACCTCGAATGAACCTTGACACCTCACAGATACGGCAGTTTCCTTTTTAAGTAGCTTTTAACAGTGGCTTCATGCTTCCACTGACTTTATTTTTGCATCTTTGATACTGAACATAGCTCCCCACAGTGCGTTATTGTCATCTTGACATTAGGTATGCTGCCTTTACTGATCAAAAAAGATCATATTTCTCAGTTTCTTACCAGTCGTTGTCGGTCAATACCGATCAAGCTGAAAATTGGCATATTCAGGTCACCAGCTTATTTCTCTGTGCATCTCTCAATATCTTGCCACATGTATGAAACATGTATGAGTGTGTGTTAAACCTAAACTGTCTGTTTTTGCAACATTATCTAGTTATTTGTCTCAAAAACTCAGTGATTGTGGTGGTTTGCTGTATGAATGTGCTGCCTTTCTCTCTATCGGCATAAATTTGGCTTGATTGCTGATGAGCTTTGTATTTTTTTCTATGTTTATATTTTGTTATCAATTAGCAAAATTCATGTGAACTTGGAGCAGCGTTCAGTCGCATCTCAATTTGCAACGTATGCCAGTCTTTGGTCTCTAATTAGAGCAATAACAGAGTTAAGTCATAAGTATGTAAATGTTTTCTAGCCAAATGCATCAATATTTAGCAGTGGAGGGCACTGTTTCATTAATCCGCTAATAGGAGAACACATTTTTCGATTAGCGGGATAACGTTTTTGCTAACTTTGAAAACAGTTAGCTTCCTCTAAACAGTCCAGAAATGTTTTTCTCACTTTAATTCCAAAAGGAAAATTCAGAAGTTTGTTCCTGTCTGTTGTAGCCATGTCTCCAAGAGTCCGGGAGACACGCTATTGGCTTATTACTTGTACATGTGACAAGATGTTGACAAGATGTGCGACGCAGCAGCAGCTAGCTATAGGCAGTCTTCTAAAGGCGAAGAGTTGCGAAGTTTTCAGTTATTCTTCAAGTTATGGAAAGTGTCATCTTGGCGGTTAGCAGTTACCTTTAGCTTCTGCAAATTGTTTTAGCTGTTTAGCTAATATTTTAGTTAGCAGAATATGGGCTTTTGGTTAGCTGTGCCCACCACTGCTATTTAGCTTAAAACATTCTACATAATATTTTACAGGTGTATGCGTCTGTGTTTAACCCTGTCTTGATATATTTGTTTCCTACCATCCAGTGCTGCCACCTGTCCTGGTACCAAGGCACAGTGAATTCAACCCACAACACAGCTTGCTTGTACAGTTCCGCAACCTCACCCATAACGAGCCACACATGCCCCTGAACGCCACTTTTCCAGACTACTTCCCGCAGCCGCACAGTGGCGGCAATAACAGCAATGGAGGCGGCGGAGGAGGAGGTGGCGGCGGCGGCGGTGGCTCTTTTCCCATTTCTCCCAATTCTCCTTATCCTTCTTCTCCAGCCAGCAGCGGTACCTATCCAAACTCTCCTGCCAGCTCAGGGCCCTCCAGTCCATTCCAACTCCCAGGTACACCAAGCACACTCGTCTTCTTGACCCTGGGAAATATGCCAAACTATTGTTTTCCTGAACTGTCCCTGTTATGTTATGCAACCAGCAAAAAGCAAGGAATCACAACACATCTCACAGGAGTTCAGAGCATTTTAGATATGTTGGATGGAGATAAAAGTAGCCAAAATCTGTAAGTTGTTTCTTGTGTGTATCATTATTAACTGGGGTTGTCAAAATATTCTGATATAATCCGTAGTTAAAAAAAATTAATTCGTTAAAAATACAAATTTGTGTTAACATTTTTACAAACTGCTTTCTTCCCCACAAATTTGCCCACAACTTTAAAGTGCAGCGCTGTTGACGTTCTTCCGGCAGCTGATCACCTGAACTAGCATGGCTGGAGGTTTAAAACTCCAGTAACATGGCAGGAACGTCCAGAGAAGAGCCTCTATGAACCTGTAGTCAAAAAATCAAAATCGTTGTTCAGAGATACTTTACCTATGAGGCAGACAAACCGGAAGCAACCGTCGGCTACAGCAGGGGCTACAAAGCTGAGTAACACTACAACCCTGGTGAGGGATCTTAAAGACTGACACATTGATGTTTTGAGATGAATATAAAAGGATGAGTAAAGCTTCATTGTCTGCAACAGTGAACTCAGGAGTGTCCTGGATGACATAACCCTACATTATCTTTTGATATGATCAACTCACTGACAGCCCTATTTCAGTACTACATCAGTCTCAGTTCCCCCATCAAAATGTTTCCCTCCCAGCTGCATACCGATTCAGTCTAGGCTAATTTAAAAAACGAGCGAACGTTAAGCTGTTCACCCAGACTAAAGCTGACACATCAAGTAAAAACTAGTGGAGCACTAGATCTAGAACCTGTAGTAAACGCTCCCTGCTGACTGTAGTTGATCACCAACCAGAATATGATCCAGAATGACCAGAAACACAGAAACTGAACTTGGCTGAACTGAATTGCTGAGTACATTAGTAGGCAGCAGATTCTTGTTTACGATGTAAACGATGTGTTTCTGTTTCCAAGGTACATACTACAATGAAGAATATCAACACTTTGACACCTCTGCTATCTTTTTTTACTGTTTTGCTAGAAGCAAATATGAAATTTTTCTTTTTTTTTTAACTAAGTGGTTGCTATATTGCATACTACATGATGAGCATGTTATTACACTATAATTGCCTTTATTTGTCTGGTCTTTTGTTAGAATAACCCAGTTCCTTCTAACAAAACTTTCTGTGGTTTTGAGTATCCAGTGTTTTTCTTAGTATTCTCATCAAATTTGAACATTTTAGATCATGACAACCCTGTTAATAACAATACATTTTCTTTATCTAGCTGAGCTATAATTAGATTTTAACACTATGCTTTCAGATTCTTTTTTACCTATTAATTTTAGACTTAAGCAATGGTGTTTTGAAGCTTTTGGCAACTACTCTGACCTGATCAGTTTAACAATTCCATCCAAATCAAACCACCTCCCTTAATGAGAACAAAGGAAATGCCAGCTAAGCACGGTCCCCCAGTGCCAGGTCATCTGTCTGCAGCAATAGCACCACTATGTCCATCAGGAAGCCCTTTTCCTTCTGTGTTTATGAGAACATAGGATGTACATCTAACCTGCTGAATTTGGTTGTAATACACTGTATTGTTTGCATTGTACTTGTGTTTAAGTCTGTGTGTGGATGTTGCAGTGACTGCTGCTGTCTCTGCACGTTCAGTGAAAAGTCCAGATCTTCCGACATATCCAAAAGCTGTGGGGAGTCGAGTGGAAATATTTATTTTTAGAATATAAACTTTAAAGATTTAACAACCATGTCTACAGAAGTGTGTTGATAGTTGAAAGATGCTGTGATCCACGTCGGTTCTCACAGCATTTATTTTCTGCTGTATGCTTCAGTAAGGATTGAAATACCTCACTGCATCTCTGTCAGGAATGGGTTAGCATGTGGTTTAGAAGTGAGCCATACATGTAATCTGACACTATTTCCGGGGTACAGATCCTGTGATGATTGTCTAGGGAAGTGTGTGTGTGTGTGTGTGTGTGCGTGCGAGAGACCATTTGCCAGCAACAACTGGTCTCATCTCTTGCTAACTGCTCTTCATGTCTCAGCTGACACCCCGCCCCCAGCCTACATGCCCCCAGAGGAGCAGTTGGGCCAGGAGAGCCAGTCCATGGAAACGAGCAACAGCAGCATACCTAGAGGTGGGACGTGCACATAAGTAACAGCACCACTGTGCAATGGGGGGAAGAAAAAAAAAAAAAACAGATATAGGTGCATCTCAGTAACCTGGAATATTATTAAAAAAGGTAATTTATGTTAGTAATTCCAGTAGAAAGGTAAAGGAACCATACATTTATTGCATATAGATTGATTTATTTTAAATGTTTTGTCATTTAATTTTGATAATTCTGGCTTAAAGCTAATTTAGCCTAAAAATTCGGCTTCTTGGAAAATTGTAATACTATGTAAGACCATTTTTTTTTTTTAAAAAAAAGGATTTTTATACAGCGATGCTATTCCTCTAAAACGTATCTTCATGGAGGGGTACATTATATGCAATCATTACTTCTGTATACAGTTCTGCCTCAATGAAATGTTGCACCGAGATAGCCGGTTTGTGGTTATGCTGAGGTCTTCAGGAGGCCTAGGTTGTTTTAATAGCGGACTTCAGCTTGTCTACATTGTTGGGTCTGGTGTCTTGTCTTCCTCCAATATTGATATGCCGCTATCCATTAGCCTGTCTATAGGGTTGAGGTCAGGCCAATTTGCTGGGTATTTAAGGGCAGTGTTACCATGATCATTATACCTTTTACAAATAAATAGCAAAATTCACATCCATCTAAAAATATGACTTTGGACCACTGAGCAGCAGTCTGGTTATTTTTCTTCTGATGTTGTATCTGGTTTAGGACTGGCCTAGTCCAAGAATTGCAGCAGGTGTAGGCCATGTCCTGGATATGTCTGTATATAGTGCCGCCTGAACCAGCTTCACAGTGCTTTAAACAGTGAGTTCAATAGCGAAGCAAAAATGCTGGGCTTTGTCCCGCCCATCGGACGCTCAGCTTCTGCACAATGATTGGATGATCTGTCTGAGGCTGAATCCCTTTTTGATTGACAGCAAATCAGCGATCTTGAAATTGAGCTTCCCCTCCTTGAAAGACCAGCATCTGCCACTGCTACCCACCTACTTCTTTTCCCACCTATAAACAACCCATTTGATAACCACTGCATATCACTTTATTTTGTCTTGATTAAGTTCTTTGATAATTATGACAATAAATAATCAAAAATACTCAAATCTTGCATGTAATGTAATTCTGCTATGAATTATTTGTTGAGGATTTTATATTAACTGGAACTCTAAAATTCTGGTTTTCACTGAAATGGCAAAAAACATTTAAATGAGTGACCTCCTGCTCATAGATAAATAAAATCAATGGATATCAGGATAAAATAAAGTTTTAAAAGCTTCAAGAAAACACAAAATTTTGGCACCTGTGATAAATCCCGCACAGATTTCTTTACAAAAATCCACTGCTCTAATGTGACTATGTCCAAGTCAAAAAGTGCTTTGATTTGGCAAGAATCTTTGTAGAGACTCGGTCTTTAAAGACTTCAGTGTTGTAGTTTACTAAAAGCAAAACTGCATGTTATTCCCCTCCGTTTCCAGACGTGCAACCAGTGGAGTACGAGGAGCCGAGCCACTGGTGCTCTATCGTCTACTATGAACTTAACAATCGTGTTGGAGAGGCCTACCACGCCTCGTCAACCAGCGTGCTTGTGGATGGCTTCACTGATCCGTCCAACAACAAGAACCGTTTCTGCCTCGGACTGCTGTCCAACGTCAACCGCAATTCCACAATTGAGAACACCCGCAGGCACATCGGCAAAGGTACGAGGCTTGGGTTAAATAGAACGATATAATGGTTAGACATTTTCCACCTTAAGTTATTTACGCTTATTTGTCTGTTTACCCAGGAGTGCACCTTTACTATGTGGGAGGAGAGGTGTATGCAGAGTGCCTCAGCGACACCAGCATTTTTGTCCAGAGTCGTAACTGTAATTACCACCATGGCTTCCATCCCACCACTGTGTGCAAGATCCCAAGTGGATGTAGCCTGAAGATTTTTAACAACCAGGAATTTGCTCAGCTTCTGGCCCAGTCAGTGAATCATGGTTTCGAGGCCGTGTATGAGCTCACAAAGATGTGTACTATCAGGATGAGCTTTGTCAAGGTCAGGATATATTCGAGCACTTTCATTTTGAAACACATAACAGCAACAACAGGGGTCATGATTTATCTGTCTTTTTAATTTCTCAGGGCTGGGGAGCAGAATACCACCGACAGGATGTCACCAGCACCCCCTGCTGGATCGAGGTGCATCTGCATGGGCCTCTGCAATGGCTGGATAAAGTGCTGACACAGATGGGTTCACCTCTCAACCCCATCTCCTCTGTGTCCTAATAACAGACTTCTGGGAGATTAGAAGGCCTTTTACCTTTCTGTTTTCTTTTATATTGTTTCTTGTTTTTTTACCCACCCCCTCCTTTTTGCATTATTTGTAATTTAAAGCTGTCTTAATGGCTGAACTGTTTACACTTACCTTGGGAAGGGATCTAAAACTCTGGCAGGAAATGTATCAACAGTCTCAGCCAGAATCCACTTCATTTATATATAAAAAAAACAAGCTAATGTTGAAAGAAAACAGCTGGAGAAAGAGTGGAATGAGGGAACTCGTGTTACATCAACAACATGGACACACTACTGCTCCACAATGCTGCAATATTGAAGAATTTAGGCCTGAATCTCTCAAAGGATAATTACACTTTGGTTACATTGGGTTTTTTTTGTTGGTTTTTTTGAAAAATGATTTTTATTTCTTTATTTGTAGTTTATAATTAAGCAGAATTGTTTCACTACTCTGCTTTGTCTGCCGGAGAATTTGAAATTTATGAAACACTTTTCTTACATTGTTGTCTCTATGTCAGTTATATCAGTTAAGATATAGACACAATTATGTTTACCATTAAATTCTGATATAACAAATGCTTTTTTATAGTCTCTACTGCTAGAAATGAACACTGAGCTACTGCTTCTAAGAAAGGTCTGTATGCCAATGTGATAGTTGTTTTTTTCTTTTTATATGGGAGATCACTGAACAAGTTTAACATGCCATAAGCTAACATTGTTACATCTGTTGCCATAGAGGTAGGTATTGTGAAACCACAAACTGAGCACCATCATTATCGAGGCTTGTTTGTACTCTCAAGTTTAAGTAAAAGTGGCTGTATTTTCCAGACTCACTGTATTAATATTGTGCACTCATAGATTTTGTGGAGGCATATTAAATTTTGGCTTGGGTACCAAGGCATTATGTTAATTTACTTTATTGGCTCATTGAAATAAAAATGATATTTGTTAATTTTTGATCTGTTTTTGTACTCCAGTCAAGTTTAATTTCCTAATGTATGAATGATCTGCACAATACGTCTCTCAATGCACCTACCATTAATTTTTCTTGTTTATAATTAAATATTGACGTTTTTATACCACATGAACACAAGTCTACATCTGATGTCATGGCAGAGCCATAAAACTTCAATGGCAACCAATGGGACTTTAATGACCGAAATACAGAGTACACAAAGCTGAAAGCTTTTGTTTGCTGGGATCTAACCTACAAATATAGCTTCCTTATTGGCTGTTAGAGTGTAATTACAGTATTCTAGCATATGCTAAGTTTACCAGACATCTGTATGAATAATGTCAATAGCCGTAAAAACTGAGGGGTTATTTAATTCAAAGATAAGGAATAGGCAAATATGGAAATTTAAATGTTACATTGAGGAACTTACCAACAACAAGTAACCTTTAGTTAAATAGAATACTGTGATATCCCCATAAAGTGGAAAAGGATCCTGGGTAAAAACAGGTTAGAAAATGTTACAGTATTGTATGACATTGAATTTAAAGCAATTAAAGCTCAGAGACCTGACTAAAAGTGCTGCAAAAATAAAACCATAAAACAAAGATAAAATGCTTATTAGTAGACATTTCATTCTAGCGAAGGCCCGGTTTGATTTTGTGCTTAACCGTGTAATAACATTTCCAGTTGAACAATGGAAACATCAAATGACTAATATAATTAACATTTTAAGTATTGCTTTTAGTCAGGATTTTGCAGTTAATCCTCTTTTCATTAGAAGAAGATCATGAATCACTGGCTATATTTTACCTTGAGTTCTGCCCATTGCTCATATGGTTCTTGAAAATAATTGTATTTACACTGTATTTATTTGAGTTAGTCTTTATGAAGTTAAAGTGCTGTACATCACATTATGAGCTGTAGCTTTACTGGAGCTAAGATAGAAGTCAAATGAGGTAATGATAGAATCATAGAGGATACAGCTTTGGGATAGAAGCTGTTCTTCAGCTGTGTAGTGCATGTTTTCAAGTGCTGTATCTCCTCCCAGATGACAGGGAGACAAACAGTGAATGCCCCGGGGGAGTTATATCAGCATTGATAATCCTCGCCTTCTGCTGCAGCCGGTCAGTATGTACATTTTAGCCCCCGTGACCCTTACCTCCTGCCTGTATAGGATTCATTATTAATCCCACTACGACTGTGTCATTGGCAAATTTGATCATGGTGTTAGAGGAGTATGAGGACAGACCATCGTGTGTGAGAAGAGGGTTATATGAGGAGTAACAGTTCATGGAAAAAATAAATTTCTCACTACCGGCAGTGAGGTGACTCACAAAGTTATCCCAACATCCAGATGCTGCTGGTCTTCTTTCTGACCCTTCCTTTCTGGCATAAATGCAAACTCAGTCATTAAGAGAGTGTCCACTCAGTGTTGGTTGTGTAAGTGATTTCCATTGCCTGATGCTTTTCCTACCGTCACAACTGAATTAGTTTGTCTTCTGTCTGCCAAAAGATGGAAATGTGGAGAAACCAGTAGAGCGGTTCCTGCCCAAGATTCTTAAGAAAGGATATAGACCAGGGGGCATTCTCTCATGAGTTAAGGAAAGCTGTCCTAGTCTCTTTTTACATTTCCAACATATGTTGCTATTTATTAATCATACTTTGAAATGTCTGTTTGGTGTCCAGTAACAATGGTGCAGAATTCTATATTAAATACATTCCCTGTTGTTTCCCATATATCCTGTTTTTTACCATATGTCTCTATCAATTTCACAGTCAAGGTCTCTCTGGCAAGTGTCTCTCAAAACTGTTTCAAATGTTTTTAGTTAGATTGAGTTTTTGTAAAACGTGGATGCCTTGTGGTTAGGATGGCTTTGCAAATAGTTAACACTTGCCTAGTCTTGTTGAACAAAATGTTTTAACAACACATTTTCTAATTTGTAGATATTTATAGTTCATCAGACAGGGGCATCTCCATACAATTTGCAAAAGGATGGCCAGAAGTGGGCGATAAACAATCTTGAGGTGGCATACCAAAACAGGGAAAAAGAGCCAAGAATGAGTGCTAAACATTTAGAAATGACACAAAAAATGACAGAAAATGACATAATTATTTTTTTAAACGTGACTCAATGAAGCATGTCTTCTCCTATCTTAAATTCAAACTAATAAACGTTATTACACACCAAGATTCTCCAGCTGGAGGGACCAGTGGGGAGGCCATCAAATTATATGGGTGGTCATTGCCTCTCTATAATTATTTTACTCTACAGGTCCTTCTCAAAATATTAGCATATTGTGATAAAGTTCATTATTTTCCATAATGTTATGATGAAAATTTAACATTCATATATTTTAGATTCATTGCACACTAACTGAAATATTTCAGGTCTTTTATTGTCTTAATACGGATGATTTTGGCATACAGCTCGTGAAAACCCAAAATTCCTATCTCATAAAATTAGCATATCATTAAAAGGGTCTCTAAACGAGCTATGAAACTAATCATCTGAATCAACAAGTTAACTCTAAACACCTGCAAAAGATTCCTGAGGCCTTTAAAACTCCCAGCCTGGTTCATCACTCAAAACCCCAATCATGGGTAAGACTGCCGACCTGACTGCTGTCCAGAAGGCCACTATTGACACCCTCAAGCAAGAGGGTAAGACACAGAAAGAAATTTCTGAACGAATAGGCTGTTCCCAGAGTGCTGTATCAAGGCACCTCAGTGGGAAGTCTGTGGGAAGGAAAAAGTGTGGCAGAAAACGCTGCACAACGAGAAGAGGTGACCGGACCCTGAGGAAGATTGTGGAGAAGGGCCGATTCCAGACCTTGGGGGACCTGCAGAAGCAGTGGACTGAGTCTGGAGTAGAAACATCCAGAGCCACCGTGCACAGGCGTGTGCTGGAAATGGGCTACAGGTGCCGCATTCCCCAGACCTGGGCTACAGAGAAGCAGCACTGGACTGTTGCTCAGTGGTCCAAAGTACTTTTTTCGGATGAAAGCAAATTCTGCATGTCATTCGGAAATCAACGTGCCAGAGTCTGGAGGAAGACTGGGGAATGGGCTACAGGTGCCGCATTCCCCAGGTCAAGCCACTTTTGAACCAGAAACAGCGGCAGAAGCAGAACTGGACTGTTGCTCAGTGGTCCAAAGTACTTTTTTCCGATGAAAGCAAATTCTGCTTGTCATTCGGAAATCAAGGTGCCACAGTCTGGAGGAAGACCGGGGAGAAGGAAATGCCAAAATGCCAGAAGTCCAGTGACACGGTACCCACAGTCAGTGATGGTCTGGGGTGCCGTGTCAGCTGCTGGTGTTGGTCCACTGTGTTTTATCAAGGGCAGGGTCAATGCAGCTAGCTATCAGGAGATTTTGGAGCACTTCATGCTTCCATCTGCTGAAAAGCTTTATGGAGATGAAGATTTCATTTTTCAGCACGACCTGGCACCTGCTCACAGTGCCAAAACCACTGGTAAATGGTTTACTGACCATGGTATCACTGTGTTCAATTGGCCTGCCAACTCTCCTGACCTGAACCCCATAGAGAATCTGTGGGATATTGTGAAGAGAACGTTGAGAGACTCAAGACCCAACACTCTGGATGAGCTAAAGGCCGCTATCGAAGCATCCTGGGCCTCCATAAGACCTCAGCAGAGCCACAGGCTTGATTGCCTCCATGCCACGCCTGCATTGAAGCAGTCATTTCTGCCAAAGGATTCCCGACCAAGTATTGAGTGCATAACTGTACATGATTATTTGAAGGTTGACGTTTTTTGTATTAAAAACACTTTTCTTTTATTGGTCGGATGAAATATGCTAATTTTGTGAGATAGGAATTTGGGTTTTCATGAGCTGTATGCCAAAATCATCCTTATTAAGACAATAAAAGACCTGAAATATTTCAGTTAGTGTGCAATGAATCTAAAATATATGAATGTTAAATTTTCATCATGACATTATGGAAAATAATGAACTTTATCGCAATATGCTAATATTTTGAGAAGGACCTGTATATTTATTTAGAGTGAAATAATTATATGTTTTATTAAATGAATTCATTTTTAAATTACTTTAATTATGTATTATTTCATCATTTAAAGTGTATATTTAATTATTCAATGGTACATTTATTTATTTCATGGTACAATTATTTATTTTATGGAACATTCACATTTATTTATTTTATAATTGTGTCCCCTTTGGCCCTCCATACACACGCCCCCCGCCCACCCCTCCGACCTCCGCTTTGATATCCTGATCTAAACTCATTTCTTTGTGTGTCTAATGTTGATTGGAAATCCTGAGTGAGGTTTTCATAATTCTCACATTATATAGTTGAAAACATCAAACTATGTGCTGTTGAAAAAATAAATATAAACCCCAGAAAATGTTCATCACCAGTTATGAGGAAACATGCATGGTGTTTAATGTTCATTTGCTCTCTGAAATCAGCCGTGCGTGTTCATCTTATGTCGTGCAGCGGTTTATAACCCAGTGTTTCAAGTCTCTAATTCTTGAACACGGATGAGTAAATTGTGAGGCACAGCGTGCTTGAATGCGCCTCATTTGGCTGTAAGAGCCTGATAACTTCCTATTGGTCCACGTTGATATTTACCATAAAACTCAGAAAATACGAAACACAATACATTAACCCCAGGAGAAAATATAAAAATACGAAGACAAATGGCAAATAATAGCTAAATGTTTTTAACCCTGTCCTCTTCCTGCCCATTTGTAACGTAGTTATTATACATGAAACAGTGAGCGTGTTTGTTGCCCTAAAATAAAATGCTCCTGCGTGAAATTACCGTAGCAACCGGATGTGAGGTGGCTCGTACGGAGCAAGCCAAAGATAAACACGTAGACAGACAAATACGGGCGAGGAGAATTAATAGCTAATAATTGGGAGGGCACAGTGGCATGTTTGAGATGGAGTAGCTGGAGACAGCGTTAAGTTTTATCAGACGAGGAGGCGCCGCTGAACTAGCCGAGGAGTGAGTCTTCCTGCGGGTGTCGAGTCGGTGAGTCCTAACAGCTGGAGCGGTTGGAAGCTAACACAAGCTAGCACAGGCTAGCTAACCCACCTATCTGTTTGACAGCCTGCCTGCAGAGTTAGTTGCACTTCTAACGCAAGCAGAAGTATGTTTGAAGGTTTCGGTTTGTTAATAATGTTTCCATCTGTCTTAGGAAGCTGTGACAGGACTAAGGAGTAAATCTTAATACATTAGCTTAATTGGACATTTTTCCATTAGCCAAAACAGTTATAATGTGCGAAAATACTTAGATCCATGATCTGAAGATGTTTTATTCATGTTAAAAGTTTATTCTGCTGCCAACCTTATTTAGCGTTTATTTTCAACCAGACCAACAGATGTTAAAATTGGCAGGATTTCCTTAATAATTCAGCTAATGTAGAGCTGCAAAAAACTGTCCGTTTCCCACATTATGTGCAGCCATTTATACATGAGATGTTTTATGAAACAAAGTGGTTACATACGAGTGATGCTTTCTATTTTGAAATGTTACATTTCTTTCCGGTGGTTTCAGTCATTTGATTTAATTTTTTTTAAGTATTGCTTCAGTGAAGTTTGAATTGGCATGATCAGTCCTGAATCAAGATACATGTTTTAAAAATGGTTCTTAATCTCCCCAGATGCTGGAAACCCATCATATTTTATTTAAGGCTGAGATGCACCAATCCGTCAACCAGACAATAGAGTCTAGGTTAAATGCTTTAAACTAAGAAATAGATCTAGGTGTATAAATCAGACTTTTTTCTGGCTGATTCCAATTTCTTTTTCAAATGTGTGTGTTTTATTTTTAGGTCTGATTCCATGTTTTTGTTTTTGTCTCTTTTTTTATTTTATTTACTATAAACAATAAAAGGGGAGATAAATGTCCTGCAGGCTCTTCGATAGTGTTGAAGCTAACAGAAAATGAAGTAATTGTAAGAATATCTTCATTAATGCATGTAAAATGTGTATCTTGTGTATCTTACCCTTGATATATGTGTATCATACATATGTGACTCAAAAAAATTGCATCACTGTACATACCGCTGTTTGATGAGTTTAGAGACTGAAAATGGTGGGAGGTTTTAGTTTTAATGCATTTATTAAATTGGGAATTGTTTTGTTTAATTTAAAGCTTGAGAACAATATAGGAGTTTATCAAATTCATAATCGTCGGGTCAGACCTCATGAAACACCTGAAATTGGTATTGGGGAGGAAAAGTCTGATTGTTGCATCTTTAAGGAATGACAAGTAATTTGTTCAGACATGGCCTCGATGATGTTTTGCAAATGAAAGTAAAAATATGACAAACAAAAATTTAAAAGGCAAAAAAGAAGTCCCCAAAATGATCACTTCCTTGGAAAGTTCTGAGGTTTTGTATTATGAGCGGTTATAAACCAGGTCTCACATGTCAGCTTGCTTTTCTTTTGTTGTATCTGTTTCCTTCTTAGCAACATCTGCAGCTCAGTCCACAATGGTACGATCAGCCTTGGTGACCGCCACCAGTCTGGCGCTGAGTGGGGCTGTGGTGGCTCATGCCTACCTGCTCAAACATCAGTTCTACCCGACTGTTGTGTACCTCACCAAAAGCAGCCCTAGTATGGCGGTAAGCAAGAAGGGACTTTTTCTAAGTTGGCTGTCTCTTTAACCTGTTTTACTTAGTTTGCTTCAACATAAGCAGCTTTAAAGTTTTCTTTTCTGTTTTGTTCCCATCAGGTTTTGTACATTCAAGCGTTTGTGCTGGTGTTTCTGTTGGGAAAGTTCATGAGAATGGTGTTTTTTGGGCAGCTAAGAGCTGCTGAAATGGAGGTGGGGATCATTAAAAATCATTTTGGCATAGCTGATGTTGCTCTCTAAATGAAAAAATGAAACAAAACAGGCTTCTCCCTTTTCCTTTGTTAGCACCTCATCGAGCGCTCCTGGTATGCAGTGACGGAAACGTGCCTGGCATTCACCGTGTTCAGGGATGATTTCTCCCCTCGCTTCGTTGCCCTCTTCACCCTCCTGCTCTTCCTGAAGTGCTTCCACTGGCTGGCAGAGGACCGAGTGGACTTTGTGAGTGGCGACCAGGCAAAAGCTTCCCGACTTTACTAAATGATTGAGCAAGTGTGTTTAGCAGATTGTATTAAGATGTTCAGGATGTGTGTGGAGCAGAAGGTTGTACAGACCTGTGGTTAGTTTTACAGGAGTAGAGTAAACTGTACCATCTTGAAATGGTACAGTTTCAGTTTCATTAGGCGTTGAGTATCTTTGAGGAACGCTGAACCGGGTTTGTTTTAACTCGGATTAAAATGAAAGTGGTTCCTCTGATGGAAAAGAAAGTGGACAAAGCTTTAGGAAACTGCTGTTGCTAAGCAGCAGTGATAAGTGAAATGTTTGTGAAGAACGGTTTATTGAGTTTTTGTTTTCCTCATTAGATGGAAAGGAGTCCAAACATATCCTGGATTTTTCACTTGAGAGTATTATGTAAGTACATAGTCAGACATGAACTCTTACTTCTCCCTTTTTGTTTCTGTTTTGCTCCATTGCTTGCACTTACCATGAAGGATTTCATGAAACTCTATGCAAATATTTGTCTTCAAAGAAGGCCAGGTGCTTTTCAACTTATTCCAGTGGGAATCACAAACAGAACCCAATGCTGGTTTCTAAACACCGTAAAAAAAAAAGAATCCAGTTCCTGATAACGTTCACCCCCAAAAGCGGTCTTCATGTCATAGAAACAAGTCTAGGTTCTCACCGTAGCAGCTTCAGTCCGTCTTATTTAATCCACTGGTTTACTGTCTACCTACACACACCACCAGAGGGTTCTGTTCCACCTGTAATGAATACCCCGTCATCTAATTGTTGGTTTTCTGCAGCTCTTCTCGGACTTCTGGCTGTCATGGACTTCTTGTTTGTTAACCACGCCTGTCACAGCATCATCACCAGAGGGGCTTCGGTCCAGCTTGTTTTTGGGTTTGAGGTTTGTCACACTTCCTTTTTAACTTTCAACATAAGGCTAGTTTAATGCATCTCGGTTAATTAAAATTGAAAAAAGCTGATTATTTTTGGATGTAATGTTGTTCTCTTCTAAAACCAGCTGGTTTTCTTAGGAGCTGCTATCTAAACTGTACCAAAGTGAGCTCCCACAAAAAAAAAAATCACAAACAATTTCTTAGTGATTGCAAACCATTTAAAGTTCGAAAATGTCTTTTTAACAATTTGAAGTCATTTAATCAGTGGTGAGGGTAAGACAGGGATGCACATATTGGCTTTGGAATTAAAATAAACCTAACCTGCCTCTGAGATCTTTTGCTGGTACTGTATAAAGACAGATCCGGCTCTTCAAAATAAAAGCCCCTTTTGTTATATTCATTCAGAAACTTTGACATTCTCCTGTCCAGGGTGTACCCCGTCTCCCACCCATAAACTGGTAGGGAAAGGCACCAGCTCCCCCGCGACCCACTGTGGAAGAAGCGGTATAGAAACTGACTGACTGACTTTGACATTCTTCCCTACAGTGCACTTTTCTCACCTTGGAATATTGTTTAAACTCGTCAAAAAATGACTTCAAATGCAGATTTAGTGCAAGGTTTGTAATAATCTAGCAGATCCTCTGACTGAGAATAATGAGAAGAGGGAGAACCATCTAAACCTTAAAGAGCGCCCTGTGTAGTGACGGAGTCGACAGTTTAAACAAGGCCATTACAAAAACGTTTACACTTGTTTAAAATAAAACCACGCCCTGCTACTTTTATAGAAGAACTCCACATTTACTGGTCCTTTTTCTACTCTTCTTCTCTAAACATAAATGCATGTTTATACCTCTAAAACGGAAATATCTCACATTACTAAAACGTTCCCTAACCGTCTATTTATGGGATGAATTTAATATTGTGGGTAAGTGAATTGTTCAATGTTTGTGTGTAAAATTAGGCCTAAAAATATAAAAAGGAGCATGATCAGAAGATCTACCGTACAGAAATCCAGTGTTGTGAGCAGACTTGTAATGAATCATGAATCTGTTCTGTTTATTTCAGCCATTAGAAAGAATTTTGTTTTAAGTTGGTGTTGAGAGTTGTTTCATACATCTGCTTTTTCAGTCTGGGATGTCGGCTTGTGCTTGTTTCCACACTGACATGAGGTCTTGTTTTCACTCCCAGCTGTGTTGTATTCTGATGCCAGGTTACCATTCATCATCTCATTAAATCATATGTATTTTACATATAAACTGATGCCCCTCTGTGGAACATACATCAAATTGCTGTCTAATGTTTCTTATTTGTGTTCTCCTCAGTACGCTATCTTGTTGACCATGGTCCTGACGACCTTCATCAAGTACGTTCTGCACACTGTTGACCTTCAGAGTGAGAACCCCTGGGACAACAAGGCTGTCTACATGCTTTACACAGAGCTCTTCACAGGTGCTGCCTCCAGCTCACAATATACTCAGTCTAGATATTTAGACATAGACTGTGTGTTTGTGTGACTAATGATTAAATGCGGCATCCATACTGATGTGCCACGTGACGTGTTGTTAACAGGTTTCATCAAAGTTCTTCTGTACATTGCCTTCATGACGATTATGATAAAGGTCCACACCTTCCCTCTGTTTGCCATCCGACCCATGTACCTGGCCATGAGGTGAGCAGTTTTGTCCTTCTTACGTTTGAATGATGTGTAATGAAATGTTTTACGTAGACTGGTAGACAGTAGATTGGGCCCATGCGTGAACTTTGTTAGGCATTGTGGGATGTGTTATGCTTTTCCATAGAGAATAAAGAGCCAGCCCAGTTTGGTTCTCCACATCAGGCTGATGTGGACCTAAAACAAAGTTTAACTGAAGTCTGCTTGTCTTCTCAGGCAGTTTAAAAAAGCTGTAACAGACGCTATAATGTCAAGGAGAGCAATCCGCAACATGAACACTCTGTGAGTATTTCAGGTTTCTATCATTTTTAAAAAATTCATTATAATATAGTTTTGACATCATTAGACAGAGCGGGCTGTGAGGAAGACTTCAAGTTTGAAATATTAACACTTTTGACAAAACATTCTTTTGCAGGTGTCCTGCTGACCGTTTATGTTAAAGCTTTAGGAGTTTTATTGTGATAAACTTCATAAGCAGACCTGTTGAGTTGTGCTTGAACAGCAGCTAGAGATGCACCTCTGACTGAGATAGTAACGTAGGCAGCCAGCATCTAACTGAATGTTCTGTCAAGTTACTGAAGCTGCTAATGGTGCCGTTGCTTGCCTGAAAACACATTTTTATGATGCTTGTATTTAAGTTGCTGAATTTTGAGGTGGGTAAAATTCTGATCATACTTGTCTTCACATTTCCACGTTCAGGTTTTATGTCGTTCATCCAGTGATCTGTACATTCTAGTAATGTTTGTGATGGTCTATACATCCAAGCAGTGTGTACAATAATCAACATATACATTATATTGACGTTTACAACATTCTTTATATAATAGTAATCTATGCATTGCAGTAATGTATACAATTATCTGTACAGCAAGGTAATATTTGCAATATTAATAATAAGATAAGCATAATGGTATTTTTACAGTAATATATAAATTATAGTAAGATATACAGTAATTTAACAAAGTGTTTTATAATTGAAGTTAATCTATATTATATTGTTTATAGTTTTCTGTACATTATAGTTATTTATACATTTTTACAGTGATGTTTACATCTAATTTATCCATTATTATAATGTATACAATGTACAATACATTATAGTAATGTGTACACACAGGTCCATTCATACATAATACATTGTTCATCCTGGATTCATTGTTTCTAAATTCTATATTTGTACATAATTCATAATGCAAATTTGCCATGTACAATAATTACATATGCCTTATTATTCTACGTATTTTAATCATGGTTGACTTCTGTAGAAAGGGTTAAGCAACATTTGGGTGATGCAGGTTTTATGTTTATGCAAGCAGGTCCAAATGCAAGCAGATAATAGGTGTTGAAGGACATTACAGTAAAGTCCGGTATGATATAATGCTGCTACTTGTGCCTATGTTCAGATACCCTGATGCTACTCCAGAGGATCTGCAGGCCTCGGACAATGTTTGCATCATCTGTAGAGAGGAAATGGTCACCGGAGCCAAGAAACTACCCTGTAATCACATTTTCCACTCAAGGTGAGTCCAGTGTGATTTAGCAAAAAAATCCCAAAATGATTAGATGTCAGAGATAATCAACATTTAATGTTTCTGCTGTACTTAAACAGAGCATGAATTAATACGGAAAATTAAACATGGCTTCAAACAAAGATCCTTATTACTGCCTTCTTGTTTAAAAGTTGCTTTTTGTTTACCTGTTGAATTCAATATTGTCACGGTCCTTTATGCTCCACAGCTGCCTGCGCTCCTGGTTCCAGAGGCAGCAGACCTGCCCTACCTGCCGCATGGACGTCCTCAGAGCATCCAGCAACAACCAGACTCAGGCACCGGCCCCGGCTCCGGCCCCTGCCCCGGCCGCACCAGCCAACGCTCCTGCTGCCCCGGCTCCAAATGGTGAGATTCAAAGCAACATACCTCCATGTTTTTATTGCCCTCAGCATTCATTGCAGATTGCCTTTCTCCCAGTTAGTAGCAGCAACGTGATGAGGGTGCCCCTGCTTTACAGCAGCTCGCACATAAAAAGGCAACATCCAGACTGGCCCAAGTTAACATGATTAAAACCACTTTATTGTAGCTCCGGGTGTATATTTAGGGTTGCTGTTCTGTTGAAAGGTGATCTTCAGTCCCAGTCTCAGGTCTTTGCAGCCTCCAATAGGATTTCTCCCTGGATTGCTCTGTTTGTGGCTCCCTCTGTCTTCCCATCAACACTGACCAGCATCCCCACAGCATGATGCTGCCTTCACCATATTTCACAGTGGGGATGGTGTGTTCACTGAAATGTGTAGTGTTAGTATTTCACCACTCGTGGTATTTTGTATTTAGTCTAAAAAGTTCAATTTTGGTCTCATCTGACCATAAAATGTACCTCCTTATAGCTTTATTCTACCATGTGTCTCTTAAATGGCTTGAAGATTTTAACTTGAAGATGTTCAAGGGGTGTTTTATATTTTTGCAAGGCGCTGTATTTGCTGAGAAGCAGAGTTGAGTTCAAGCTGAAATGTTACGGTTTCATAATATCTTCAGTGTTTCGTACTTCAGTTTTATTCAAGAGCCAAGCTGATACGACGACTGCTTTCACTTGCTTTTTAAAGCATTTGGTTTTAATCAGTTTTCAAGTTTGATAACAATTGGAGAAGTTCCCCAAAGAAGCATAAAAAGAAACAACATAAAGCAGCAGATCTGTTCAGCAATGTCTTAAAATGATCGGATCTAAAAGATACACACATAGGTTTTAGACACTTACAAAATGTAAAAACACTTATTGGAAGAGAGAACATATGTCCATGGAATGTGGCATGTAGTATTTAGTAGTTACATTAAGTGCAGCTTGTGCTGAAACAGTCTGAGACGGGCTGGTGGTTTGTTTGAATGTCAGCAGGGATGTTTAGTGTCTGCCTGCAGGGGGACGATTGCCTTCACTTCATTTGTTTTTCATGTGATGTTCCTCAATCGTTTTCTTGGAGGAAGAGGGACAAACAGTGCATTGCCTGGGTGGGGGCGGTCTGTAGCAATGTTTCTGGCCCTTTTCTGGACTCGTGCAGCATAAATCGAGTCCAGATCCGGTGGCCGACATCCCACAATCCCCTGTTCTGTCCCCACCACCCGTACGAAGTCCTTCCTCTCCTGTGCCGTGCAGCTCCCATACCACACTGAGGCACAGGATGCTTTCACTTGTGGCTCTGTGAACGTTTGTGAGCAGCTGAGTAGAGAGTCCAGTCCGTTTCAGCTGTCTGAGAAAGAAGAGCCGTTGTTGGACCTTCTTTACCAGGTGGGAGGTGTTCTCAGTCCAGGAGAGGTCAGAGGAGATGTGAATGTCCAGGAACTTTATGCTGTCTACACGCTCCACCACCTCCCCCTGTATGCAGAGAGGAGCGTGTTCAGTCTTCCTGGACCTCCTGTAGTCCACTATCACTTCCTTGGTCTTGCTGGTGTTCAGGATGAGGTTGTTCCTGAAGCACCACTGAGTCAGATTGTGGACCTCCTGTCTGTAGTGGGTCTCATCGTTGTTGGATATGAGACCCACCACAGTGGTGTCATCTGCAAACTTCACAACCAAGTCTGTTTTGTGAAAAGCAGAGTCGTGTGTAAATAGGGTGAAGAGGGCAGGGCTGAGAACTGCGGAGTGTCGGTGTTGAGGATCAGTGGGCCAGATGTGGGTTTCCCTATCCTCACCACCTGGGGCCTGTTGGTGAGGAAGTCACTGATCCAGGAGCAACGTGGTGCAGATGAACCATGGTCGTGGCGCTTCATGGCCAGCATGTCAAGAAGGACGATGTTGAAGGTTCAGCTGAAGTCCACACATTAACATAGATGTTAACGTGCTGCAGATGAGTCCGGGCCGAGTGAAGTGCTAACGAGACAACATCCTCTGTGGAGCGAGTCTCCCTGTAGGTGAACTGCAGGCTGTCCAGGCCAGCAGGGACAGGGTCCTTGATGTACTTCAGGAGGATCCATTCAAAGCACTTCATGATGACCGGGGTCAGAACAACAGGGTGGTAATCATTACGGCAAGTGATGGTTGATTGTGCACAGGCACAATAGTGGAGGACTTCAATCAGGCAAGGACCGTAGGGTTAAATGTGTCCAAAAAAAAACCTGCAAGTTGGTCAGCACACAATTTTAGCACATCATTTTCAGGTCATGAAGCACTAACAACATAAATAGGCAATATTAAAATATAAAATACCAGTGACTTCCTGTTGGTTGTTGCACAGCCTGAGGATGATCGTCGTTCATTGACTTCATTAATTTAACAACGTGGAAGTGGCTCTGCCTTTTTTCCCTCTGGATCTAAATGGGTAACCATCGTACATTTGAACATTCTCTGGTACTCTGCTTCCCTTGCTGGCATGTAGATCATCAGTCAGTTAAGGTTCTGCTCATTTCAGAGCAAGCTGTACGCCCAGCCTTCAGCTTATTGCAGCACGGATCCATTCTAGCTTCTCTCAACACATAAACAGGATCGGCTGCATTCTAACTGAGAGTAGCTTTACATGCGTTTCCAATATCCTGCTTTGGCAGGATTTTAATGAATGAAATGACATTACCTTTTTATTTCTTTCATTGGAGAAATCTGTCCCATATTTTATAATTCACAATTTTCATGTCCTGCTGCACCTTTTTCTTTCTATTCCAGTAGCTCCTGGCATGCTGCCAGGATTCCCTCCAGGAATTTTCCCTTTCTGGGGTCCTTTCCCTGCAGTGCCTCCACCCGCTGCTGCAGCTCCAGCTCCAGCTCCTGGTGCAACTGACGCTCCACAAAGCAGCACAGAGACAGCACAGACAGCTGGTTAGAACGCCCCAAACTACATAATTAACTAGGAGGGATCCTTCCTAGTTAACGTTTTCTCCTCCTAATGTTATCATTATGTGATGCATCTGTTTCTATTAGGCACCAGCCAGCCCACGTCAGCTTCTCCAGATGCAGCTACATCATCATCAGCGGCGCCAGGTTCAGCAATCCCAGGATTCCCTTTCGCCTTCCCGCCTCCTCCCTTCCCTGCTGCACCATGGCTGCCAATGCCACCTCCTCCCCCCTTTGGTAAGCTTCGATTTCTGGAGATGTCTGATAATTTTACCTGCATGCCATACCTTATTCAAATGTTTAAAAAATATATTTGAAACAGAAATATCAGGCTTCTGAAAAGTATGTTCATTTCTATTCACTCAATACTTGGTCTGGGCTCCTTGTGTATTAATTACTGCATCAATGCAGTGTGTCATGGAGCATGGCATCTCCATAAAGCTTGTCAGCAGGAGGAAGAATAAGGTGCTCTAAAATGTCCTGGTAGATGGCTGTGTTGACTGTGGGCTTCATAAACCACACTGGACCAACACCGGCATATAGCATGGCATCCCAAATCATCACTGACTGTGGAAACTTCACACTGGACTTCAAGAACCATGGATTCTGTGCCTCTCCACTCTTCCTCCAGATTCTGGGATCTTGATTTCCAAATGAAATGAAACTTTTCTTTCATCTGAAAAGAGAACTTTGGACTACTGAACAACAGTCAAAGTATTTTTCTTCTTAGCCCAGATAAGAAGCTTGTGGTCCATATGTAGGATTCATCTGTGCGTAGAGGCTCTTGAGGCGCTGGCTCTAGCCTCTGTCCACTTCTTGTGAAGCCCCCCCAAATTCTTGAATGGATTTGCTTGACAATCCTCCCAATGCTGTTATTATCCCAGTTGCTGGTACACCTTTTTCCCTCCGCTCAACTTTCTGTGAATATTTTTGGATATAGCACTCTGAACAACCAGCTTCTTTAGTAAGAACCTTTGGTGGCTTATCATCCCTGTGGACGTTGTCAATGACTGTCTTCTGGACATCTGTCCACTCAGCAGTCTTCCCCATTATTTGTAACATTAAATTATATATTAATTATGCAGTAAAATGCTTTGCTTTATTTGTAACATTCTAATTTTCTGAAACAGTTTTTTGGTGCAGTAGTACGGTTGCCTTGGAGCAAGAAGGTCCTGGGTTCAAATCCCAGCTTGGGGTCTTTCTGCATGGAGCTTGCATAGGTCATTTCTCTGTTCTCATCCTCTCCAGTGTCATCGATGCCTCCTCCCCCTCCGTCACTGTCTCGGCTGACAGAAGAGGAGCTGAGGGAGTTGGAGGCTGAAGGGCGGAGGGGCCTGGAGGCCAGACTGCAGTGTCTCCAGAACATCCACACTCTGTTAGACGCCGCCATGCTCAACATCCACCACTACCTCAGCACTGTCGCTACACTTGCGTAAGTTGCGTTCATTAATGAAAATTAGCGATGCACCAATCTGAAATTTTGTGGCAGATTTTTCCAAAGTTCTGACCTGTTGATGCCGATTTTAGCTCTCTCTCTCTCTCTTATTATTATTATTATTATTATGTTATTTACTGTTTTTTAAATTTTAAAATACAGTAAGCTCCTCCTACTTATTACATCGGTTCTTAAGACAGAGACCAGCTCACTAACATTTCTTTCCTTTTCGCAAACGTCAAAATACAGTGTACCAAATCACAAGATATACATCTTATTTTTCTACAAGATCAAGTAAACAAAATCTGCATCCAGCTTTAAATTTGAGGAAAAGGCTCTGATTGGCTGTGGTGTGTTAGACTGGTAAACCATTCATTCATTTCTTGTACATATACAGGAGGCTTAGGCAGCCGTTCTATGATTGATCGTCGTTTAGAAATGGACACAGTCTGAGAGCCTTTTTCCTTCCACTCAACCTTCTGTGAATATGCTTGGATATAGCACGCTATGAACCAGCTTCTTTAGCATGTTGATGATTTGTAGGTCTGTGTTACGCATCTCTGCGATTAAAGAGGATTTTACAACTAATTCAAATTAAAAACAGTATTGTCAGAGTTGACTTGTCAAGCTTGATCATTTCAGATACTATTACTAAAGCAGTCCCTTTTGTGTATCCCCTGAATAAGTAGACCTTTAACTTTTTACTGTGAGCTTTCTGTCCAGCCTCCTGGGATCTGCTAAAGGCCCCATGTTGAGAAACAGCAATCAGAATAAACAGCCAACATTCCTCTGTACAAATACAAGAACAGTTGAAGCTTTTTACACCTTAAGTGTTTCCTCTGACATTTTTAGACATCCCACTGATACTAGAAAATGCTAATAATCTACACTCAGCAACAGCTTTCAGGCTGAAGAGTGTTTGTTGCTGCTGCACCGTCAGAGCTTAGCCGTAGGGCATTCAGTAACAGATTGTTAGCTTCCAGCCGGCCGATCAAGATGCACATCAGCCGCTTCCGCTCACCAGCAAAGGTCTCGGTGCATCTTCTCATTTTCTTTCTTGTAAAGACTCTGTGGTTTTTTCCTTTTATTTCGAAGACCCCCCCTCCATGGCATTGAAACATTATGGTTCTGTTGTTTTCATCATAGCCCCCCTCGGCCTGAGGGCAGCGCTGGAGAAGCCAGTGGAGCCAACCAGGAGGCCTCGTCCTCTGCAGCTGCTGCTAGCACAAGGGGTCCGACCACGGAGAAGGCCCCCTCCACCTGTATGTAACTGATACAAGTTTCCATCACATCAGTTTCTGATCCTACAAATTTCACTTTTTATGTAATCTCGAAAACGTGCTCAAATATTCTCACAGAAATAGAACGAATGTGTTTCATAATGAGAATAGCAGCAATAGGTTTGAGGCAGGGTGGAGGAATGGAAGCTCTTATCTTACCAAGACTCTCCTTTTTTTCCCCAGGTGATCAAGCAAGTGCAGCCACAATCTCCTCTCAGCCCGCTGACTCCACCTCCACTGCCTCAGACACAGAAAGAAAGGAAAACTGGGAAGAAATGCTGGAGGAGGATGAGAATGTAGAGCCGAGCGCAGCTGAGCTGAGGCGCCGTCGTCTCCGCAAACTAGAGACGCCATCACCAGCACCGTCATCGTCACCCCCTCCTCCAGATAATTAATTTGTGACTAGGGGCATATCGCTCTGAACCATCAGGAACTCTAAGAAAACTTATGGCTGCTTCAGTTCTTCGTTGCCTCTCTTCCTCGTGGCTCTCGCCTTCCACAGGCTCAGGTTTCTCACAGCGTCGAGTCGGACTCAGGCTGTCGGAAGACGCAACCGCTTCTGTGTCACACAGCAACAGCCCCTCTTTTTTTTTCTTTTTTTGATCTGATGAACTCCAGAGTGGACTTCTCTAATCCTGATGCTGCAGGTGTTTGTACATCTATTAAGGCATGAAAAGATCCCAGTTTAAGGCTGTGATTGGTCAGTGTGAGAGAGTCGGTGTTTAGATCTAGTTTTGCTCTTGTTTAACCACATCTTTTGCTTAATCCAGTTGTCCTTAGTGTAAAGGTGGTCCCACTCACCATCAGAACATGTTACACAGCAGATGGATCATTGACAAATCTAGTATCTTCAGTTCAAGTAAAGCCAAACTGCTATTTCTGCTTTTTATACATTGCTCCTTGTTTCCCTGGGTCCTGACCCAGTTTCCACTGCTGACACTGTAACATACAGATTTGTTGGAAACTGTATATACTGTATAAAAAGGTTTTAATAGGATAATCTGTACACGCTGCAGAATAAAGCAACTGAACCAGCAGTGGAGCACCATGGATGCTGGTGTGAATGCTCCCAACATTGATACCACAGAGGAACATGTTGGTGAAGCTCCTGATTTTGGAGCTTTTTTTTTCTACAGGTTTTCTGCTGCAGCGATGTGATGTTTAAGTTAGTTTGGCTGTTTAAATTAAACTTCTCACTGATCTAAAAAAAAAAAAAAATCTTCTTTCTAGAAATTGCTTTTTTTGTCAACAAATTCTATTTTAAATGTAGTAGATTTGAAATATTTTGGGGAAAATATCTAGAATGAAGTCAGTCCCAGACGCATTTATTGGGACCATCCGGTAAACATGTAAAAAAAAAAAAAACTGCTTTATTCAGTAGGGATAAATAAAATCCCACATTAAGAAACAGTAGTTTTTAATAAACTCTCAGAAGTATTGGCACCCCTGATGTTATTACCTTGTACAAGTCTGAGGGTCACCCCTGCTCTAGATCGTCCAGATTTTTTGCTCCTTGCTTATACCCTCGTCTCTTCAGATCATCCCACAGGTTTGATATGGTTGATTTTGTGCCCAGTGAACCATTCTATGTTGGATTTAGTTCTATATATTTAATCATTATCCTAGTTTACTTATTATTCTGCTTTTTCATTTGAAATTTTCCTGGTATTTCAAAAAGCCCATTATTGTCCCTGCTCTGTGACGAGAACATTTGGAAGAGAAACTGGCCCACAGCTTCAAAGATCATGAATCTCTTTTCCCCACGTATTCGCTTTTTGTTTCAAGCCGAACCAACCTAGAGTGTTTATTACAGAAAAGCTCAATCTTAGTCTCATCTGATGAAGGTACTTAGTTCCAGTAGAGGTAAGCAAAGTCTGCCCGTCCATGTTTGTAATGGTAGGACAGAAAATGCTTTTTTGACCATGTAGATAACATGTTATCATTGTTATAGGGACTCCTTGCTGCAGTTCTCTAACAAAGAGTTTTTAAAAAACTATAAAGTACATTTATTTTAAATTATAATGATTGTGCCAGTGGTGATTTTTTTAATAAGATAATTATTATTCAATACAGGCTTTTTCCAACAATCTATAAATGTAGTCACACTGAAGATCTGCGAGAGATTATGCTGATGCATTAAAACATCTATTTATTTCTTAGCTTTTCACACATCTTTCTCATAGATGATAATTCATTTCTTCATGATGGGTTTATTGCACCATAAGGTTTCAGTGCGAGTGCAGCAATGGCAGAAGAAACGGTACTCTTAGGGGAAAAATTGATCTGATCCCATTTATTGGCACCAACAGACATTCAAAGCTTGCTGGGTTCCACTTTACACAGAAAGATTTTCTGCCTAGCAACAAGATGACCTGGTTTATGTCAACGTTTATTGGTGTGTTGTAGATGTAGCCGGTGTCACAGGTGAATGGCAGAGAGTTTGTTTTCAGATGAAACAATGACTGTAAATACATAAATAAATTAAAAACATCCAATCTAACGCATGAACTCATACAGGAGAACTAAAATCAACTGCTTAAAAATAAACTCAGGGACAAATGCAGGATGAGTTATTGACCCAGAAACAGAAACTACACTCTAGTAGCTGCAGCTATGCTAAGGATGGAGATAAACATAAAAGCCCACTGTCAGAAATAAAAAGACTAAAGTCTGTAGGATATATATTATTTGTATTTTAGTCTGTTTCAGATCTACTTCAACATGTTTCATAAAGTTCCATTTTACGGGACTGGACTTACGTTATGGACTAAGCTGATTTGAATCCATTCAGGAATGTAGATGAAGGTAAAGAGGTTGTCTTATCAACTATAAGAGTTAGTTTAGCTCCTGTATTCACAGTGAATATGCAAATAAATAAACAATGCTTAGTTTGACCTTTATGAAGCTCACATGGACACGTCATGTAGGTCCTCTCCCAACAACAGTGTTCCCTTTAAGTCTAGAAAGAGTCAATATATCTCCTCTCTTTTTAAAAAATAAAAACAACTACAAGGTGCATCTTTTTAGCTTTCCTGAGGTTTTCAGTGCAAATTCAACCACAGAGTGGGAGGTACAACTGGTCGGTAGCTGCACATACGGTCCTCATCCCCCTGAGGTCACTGGCCCAATGAGCATGGTAAAAATCCAACAGCAGATGACGTTTTGGCCTTCAGTTCTGAGGGGTGGAATAGAAAGAATGGTGCTGGTGGTTCTGGTCTGCAGGATTGTTGGCAAACAGCAGGGGCGCAGTCTCTGATCCGTACCAGCTGGAAATGCAAGAAGAGCAAAAAAAAAGATGACTTAAAGCTCACGTCATGTGAGACCCGCCTGCAGAGACGTTCACTAGTCACTTTTCACAAGTCAAGTCTAAAGTCTCAGAGTCAAGTCTCACGTCTCTAATGACTGAAATAAACATCAAATCCACATCTAAGTGACCTCTAGCTCTGCATCGCTGCAGGTTAGGATTACAAACCTGTACCGTTTGTCCAAAAGGACAGGCAAGGAGACAACAAATCTGAAAGGTAGCCAAGAGGTTCACGGTAACTCTAGAAGAGCTGCAGAGATCCACAGCTCAGGTGGGAAATCTCTTGACAGGACAACTATTAGTTGTACACAAATCTGATCATTATGAAAGAAGGAAGCCATAAGAATTCATGTACTGTAGGTGGCTGAAAGCTCTCACATCAGATGAGACCAGAATTGTATGTAGGTCAAAAAGTTCAAAACACTGTGTGGTGGAAAACCAACACTGCACTTCACCCTAAACATGGCATCCTCATAGTGAAACATGGTGGTGGAGGCATCATGCTGTGGGGATACTTTGCTTTAGCAGGGACAGAGAAGCTGGTCAGAATTGATGAGCATATAAATACATATAAATAAACGGGAAACCCTGAAAGATAACCTGTTAAGACTAGTGCAGAGGTTCACCTTCCAGCAGAACAAAGACATTGAACATGCTGTCTGAGCTACAGTGGCATGAGTCCAACCAAAGCATTATTATTTGTCTTTTGAACATCTCCATCCAATCTCACTGACCTTCAGCTAATTTGCAAAACATAATGAGCAACAATTTCAGTCTCTGGATGTGCAAAACTGGTAGAGACATACTCCATCCTTTTCATGACGTAGTTTTGAAAAACAAATGTTAAAATCCATGTGGAATCTTCCTTCTACTTCACAATTTTGCACGACTTGAGTTGGTCTAACACATAAAATCCTAATGAAATCCATTCAGGTTTGTGGTTGCAACATGACAAACTATGTGTTTGTCTTGGTAGTACCTTTGGTTCTGAGATGAGCTGTGAGCCCAAGGAGCAGGGATTTCATCATCGCTGCCTTCAGAATCATCAAAGAAATATGGACGAGGTAGAATCCTGTTGTTGATGTCTATGCTGCTGGTCTGTGGAAAACAGGACATGAAAAGATCGTGAGCTGTGTTGCTAAAGAACTGAGTTACAGTTTCATGTTAAAAAGTCCATATTCAGCCCAGGCAAGCAGCTGTGAGACGCGGAGCTCACATCCTGAGCAGGCTGGCGAACTCGGAAGATGAGGATAAGCAGGCTGGTTGGGAGCAGCTCCCAAATGAAGAGGATGGCACCAAAGGCCAGGTAGCCTCTGTCGCCGAGTTCGCTCTGCAAGTCGGCCTGAAAATAAAAATACACAAGGCCTTATCTTGTAGTGCTCTGGCATTTCTACAAGTTATGTCTGACATTATCATGATCCGTTATTGCTCACAGATGAAAATACTCCATTAGAAAAGCACCTGGTCTGAGATGTTGTACCAGTCATAATCAAAGGATTCCACCTTATAGCTCTGGGACAGAAGCAGGGCCGTCAGGTTGTAGCAGGCTCGGCTGAAAAACAGGAAGATCACTGCGGCACCCAGAGCTGCTGTGCGACACACCGTGGTCCCCTGGTGGACGAGAACAGATCGCCCAAATCATTCCTATAAGACTGAAATACTGTGACTTCCCAGGAAACATCAATACTGACGTGTTAATAATCCATTTCTGGTTATGAATACTGCTCTGCTGATTTTACTAGGCTAATTGCAGCCACAGAGAAATAGAATTCGATAAAAAAAAAAAACACTTTTAGGGTTCCTTTATATTTTTATATTAAAGTTCTGCACTTTTCTGAACTCAAAATTCCAAAGTCCTCAGTCCTTTTTAGGGCTGCAACTAATGATTATTTAGATAATAAATGAATCTATTGATTTTTTTTTTTAGATATCAGATAGCAAAAGTGCTTAATAGGAATTTTTTTTACAGCATTTGAACCATTTGCAGCTACAACTATGCCACTAAAAAGGTCTGGATAGAGAATATTTACAGACAAACAAGGTTTTTCATCTTAAATACAAAATGTATATATTTTCTGTACAATTTTGGCCTGATTACTGCTCTGAGTGGGTTGTTCTTTCAACAAATGGCATGTTTTAGAGTCTGTATACTCTAGTTAACAATTATTCAATTACGAAATTAGTTGACAAATGTTTCAATAATCGATTAGTCACGATTAATCCGATTCATTGTTTCAGCCCTAGTCCTTTTTATTGCATTTTAAATGCATAAACACAAACTGCAGGAGATAGGCACCAGCTCCCACCAGGATATTTTTATAGTGATCATGATTTAAATATGAAACCTTGATCGAAATCAGAGACTGGATGGTAAGGAGGATGGTTGGATGGATGAAAAAGAAGAAACAGGGAACAGATGGAGTGAAGGAAGCACTCTATATTTATCCAGACCTGGAAAATACTTTAATTAAATTCCATACATTCCCAGACTATGCAGGAACCCTGGAAACCAAACTAGGCATTGACAGAGCGCTGGCTAGGACTAATCCTGAGCAGACATCTGCGCATCATTCCTTTAACCCGTGTTTATTTCTGGTTAAATCTATGGACCGATGCTCACTCGCCATACCTTGCTCATCAGGTAGGGGCCAAAGGAGCGGGAGTGCCGGGTCAGCAGCAGCAGCACGGTGGCCAGCAACACCGCATCCAAAATGAACAGCAGGTCATTAACAATAACTCTGACCAACACCAGCTTCCAGGTGTGCTTCCCTTTCTCTCCGCTGCTGCCTCGTTCCCCCAGAGCAGCGCACGTCACGTTGATGCAGAGGAAGATGATGCTTATGGCTCCGTAGGCACACTGCGCCAGCCTCCGGAGAATCACACACACAGAGGATAAACATGCTGCAGCAATAAATTAAAATACTTCATATTTCAGTCAAGGGTTACACTTACTGTTTTCTCTGTGTCACTGAACTGTAAGTATCCCTGAGCTTCAGTAATAACTGTGTAATTACAGAACAGAAACCTTACAGGTGAAGCAGAAAGCAGGAGGCATAAAAGACGAGCTTTTGATCTTTCTAAAAGATCCCTCTCTCCAGACTCACCAGAGTGAAGTAAAGATTGATGAGGCTGAAGGTGAAGAACTGCAGACACACAGGAAAACAGTAGAGCAGCCAGAAGGCAGCAGCAGGGAGGTGGTTGGCTTCCACGGTGTTATGGAAGTAAAAGGAGAACAGCGTGGTGCGCAGGCCAGCCCAGAGCAGGCAGAGGAACAGAAAGAGGCTCTGGTAGCTCCATCTCTTGTGTTTGTAGACAAAGAGCAGCCACAGCTGGATGTACACCACCAAGAAAAGGCCCCCGTACAAGGTGGTGTAGAGGGCGGTGAAACCGAGCTGGACAGACGGGGCCACAGCCGGACGCAGGGGAGTCGGGGAAGAGGAGTTGGGAGAAGGGGAAACGGTGACTGTAGCCTCCATGGGAGCGGTGGCGGGATCACGGAGCAGCCATCGTCACACAGAAACTCTGGAGCTTTCTGCCTGGTGGATTTACAGAGAAGATCTGGGGAGACACGTTCACAGGGGGGTCAGAAGATAACCAGAGCAGGGTTGGCAAATCCGAACGTTTTTACATATTTGGGTGCAGTAATTTGTCATAATAAAAGCATAAATAAAGTCTTGTTTTCCCACATGTTCTTTAAGCACGTTTGCCATGTTTTGCAGGTCCAGCATCCACCTAAAGTTGTTTTTCCATACATACAATGCCTTGCAAAAGTATTCATACCTTTTTCACATTTTGTCACATTGTAACTTTTGTGTGATAATTTAACATAAAGTAGTGAATACAGCACTTTTGCACTGAAAGATAAAATCATAAACTGCTTTAAAAAAAAATTCCAGGTAAAAAAACTGAAGAGTGTGCCATGCATTTGTCAATGGATTGGACAGAGAGCATCTGTGGACAGCAAATTTCGAGTCTTCCCACTGATTCTAAATTGGATTTAGGTCTGGACTTTGACTGGACCATTTTAACACATTAATATGCTTTCATTTAAATCATTCTATAACAGCTCTGGTTCTATGTTTTGGGTCACTGTCCTGCTGGAAAGGGAAGTAAGTCTCAAGTATTCTACAGCCTCCAGGAAGAGTGTCCTGTATTTAGCTCAATCAATCTTCCAATCAACTCTGATCAGCTTCCCTGTAGTCTGCTAAAGGAAAGCATCCCCACAGCATGATGCTCCCAAAACCATGTTTAACAGTTGAGATTGTGTGTTCGGGGACATGTGCAGTGTTAGTTTTTCTCCATACATAGTGTTCAGCATGAAGGCCAAAAAGATAAGCATTTGTCTCATCTGACCAGAGACCCTTTTTACATACATTTGCTGTGTCCACTAAACAGCTTGCAGCAAACTACAAACGAGATTTCTTCTCACTTAGTTTCAACAACAGCTTTCTTCTTGCCACACTTTCTTCAAGGCCAGATTAGTGGAGTGATTCTCCCCCCTGAGCTGTGCATCTCTGCATCTCCTGCAGAGTTTCCACGGAGCAATGGGCTGCGCCTCTGGCTGGCCGGTCAGTACAGGTAGATGGTCATGTTCTTGTAGATCTGCGCTTGTGGAATACTCTTTCGATTTTTGACTAACGGACTGAACACTGTGCTACGCAGTGGTGCACACTGTTCACGAAGGTTCTGGGTTCAACTCCCAACTTGGGATCTTCTGCATGGAATTTGCACATACTCCCTGTGCATGTATGGGATCCCACCAGAACCTATCTGCTGTGCTCCTTTGTCTTCATGAGGCTGTTTCTTTCTCTGATGTTCTCCAACAAACCTCTGAGGCCTTCACAGAACAGCTGCATTTATACTGAGATTAAATCACACGTAAGCTGATTCTATTTACTAATTAGGCAACTAATTGAACTGTATAATTATGCAGGCTAGACTTCTCAAATTTTTATTAGTAAAGAATGTTCTAAAACTAAATATGCTGTTCCTTTCCCTTCAAAATTACACAATGATGTATTGTTTGTCACATAAAATCCCAATATAGTAAAACAGAGGTTTGCTGCAATGTTAGATTATTGTGTACAGCCTTTGTGACATGCAGCTGAGGAGATCAGATAGTATGAGGCCCAGAAGAGCCCTCAACAGCATGATAAACACTGCCCTTAGCTTATGATAAGTGGTAAACAGCAATATATCATGAGAAGAAGAGCTCGGTCATACAACATGAACTTGACTGGGCTGAAAACAGTGCTCAGCATGTTTGTTGGAAAACCTCCAGGTGAAAACATTCTTGACGCTGAAGGAATGAAGAGCATGCAGAAACAAATCAGTGACTCTAACACTGATCTGGAAACATACTTGTTGGCTTGTTTACGCTTTTTTGTTTTCAGTATAAATGTAAAATATTCATGTTTATATGTTGCATAGTCTATGGGCGAGACTGCTCTCACCCATAGACTGCTGGAGATAGGCACCAGCTCCCCCGTGACCCACTATGGAATAAGCGGTAGAAAATGACTGACTGACTGTTGCATAGTGCTAGTAAATGTGGGGAACCTTTCTGACATAAATGATACAGTATATATACAGTAATGACACAGTATACATGAGCATTTCCTCCCATCACTGACAAAGATCAGAGTTAAAATGGTTCTCTGGGGTAGAAAAATCTAAACTGCACCACAGCAAATAGTCATTTTCAGGCAGGTGTATTTCTGAAACGACATATCTTTTAAAATGGAAGATCCATGATACCCTTTGAGTTGATTTTCATTATAAACATAAAGTTTACTTTATGACTAAATACAGTAAGGTGACGTTGTTTACTCTCACTAGTCACACAATAATATCTACGCAGCAGACAATAGCATACTATTTCTTTCAATTAAAAAAAAACCTCTCTTGTAAAACAGTTCATTTATGTTTGACCATGTAACGGTTTAATGTTTTGGTTTGGTTTGTTTTTTTGTTATATTGCCCTCACGGTTATAGTAACCTTCGAGACCCATACGACCCTACAGGACCGCCTTTACTTTGGTCGTTGGAACATAAACAACCGACTGTTCCGTTCAAGGTACTGAACCTCAGCAGGATTAACTGGAACTAACTGCAAACACCTATAATACGTCATTCTGCGCAGATCAGTCGCAGCTTACTAAGTCTCGTAAAATAACCCGACTTACAACTGTCGGTCCTCAGTTGACGACAATAAGAGACATTTATTTCCTCAGGTGAACATGGAGCTGAAGATAAGAAGCCGACGACGATAATCCCTCGTTTCCGTGTATAACGTTTGAGGGGGCGGAGCCTCTGTGACACCGCACGGGCGCCGTCCGCCATATTGTGAGTGGCAAATTCGCTTTGAACAGCAAGACAAGTTTGCTTAGAGATAGGTTTTCTCAATAAAAGAAGCGCGCATGTTTACGTTCAACAAATTTTGATTGCTTGTTTCGGAATAACAAAAATATACGTCCATATTAAAAACAATACTGGTTATCATTGTGACAAAAATGAATGATATATCTGCAAATTTAAAGTAAGACAGAACAACCACTGAATCTGTGCCTAGTACAGGTCCTTCTCAAAATATTAGCATATTGTGATAAAGTTCATTATTTTCTATAATGTCATGATGAAAATTTAACATTCATATATTTTAGATTCATTGCACACTAACTGAAATATTTCAGGTCTTTTATTGTCTTAATACGGATGATTTTGGCATACAGCTCATGAAAACCCACAATTCCTATCTCACAAAATTAGCATATTTCATCCGACCAATAAAAGAAAAGTGTTTTTAATACAAAAAACGTCAAACCTTCAAATAATCATGTACAGTTATGCACTCAATACTTGGTCGGGAATCCTTTTGCAGAAATGACTGCTTCAATGCGGCGTGGCATGGAGGCAATCAGCCTGTGGCACTGCTGAGGTCTTATGGAGGCCCAGGATGCTTCGATAGCGGCCTTTAGCTCATCCAGAGTGTTGGGTCTTGAGTCTCTCAAAGTTCTCTTCACAATATCCCACAGATTCTCTATGGGGTTCAGGTCAGGAGAGTTGGCAGGCCAATTGAGCACAGAGATACCATGGTCAGTAAACCATTTACCAGTGGTTTTGGCACTGTGAGCAGGTGCCAGGTCGTGCTGAAAAATGAAATCTTCATCTCCATAAAGCTTTTCAGCAGATGGAAGCATGAAGTGCTCCAAAATCTCCTGATAGCTAGCTGCATTGACCCTGCCCTTGATAAAACACAGTGGACCAACACCAGCAGCTGACACGGCACCCCAGACCATCACTGACTGTGGGTACTTGACACTGGACTTCTGGCATTTTGGCATTTCCTTCTCCCCAGTCTTCCTCCAGACTCTGGCACCTTGATTTCTGAATGACATGCAGAATTTGCTTTCATCTGAAAAAAGTACTTTGGACCACTGAGCAACAGTCCAGTGCTGCTTCTCTGTAGCCCAGGTCAGGCGCTTCTGCCGCTGTTTCTGGTTCAAAAGTGGCTTGACGTGGGGAATGCGGCACCTGTAGCCCATTTCCTGCACACGCCTGTGCACGGTGGCTCTGGATGTTTCTACTCCAGACTCAGTCCACTGCTTCCGCAGGTCCCCAAGGTCTGGAATCGGCCCTTCTCCACAATCTTCCTCAGGGTCTGGTCACCTCTTCTCGTTGTGCAGCGTTTTCTGCCACACTTTTTCCTTCCCACAGACTTCCCACTGAAGTGCCTTGATACAGCACTCTGGGAACAGCCTATTTGTTCAGAAATTTCTTTCTGAGTCTTACCCTCTTGCTTGAGGGTGTCAATAGTGGCCTTCTGGACAGCAGTCAGGTCGGCAGTCTTACCCATGATTGGGGTTTTGAGTGACGAACCAGGCTGGGAGTTTTAAAGGCCTCAGGAATCTTTTGCAGGTGTTTAGAGTTAACTTGTTGATTCAGATGATTAGGTTCATAGCTCGTTTAGAGACCCTTTTAAAGATATGCTAATTTTGTGAGATAGGAATTTTGGGTTTTCATGAGCTGTATGACAAAATCATCCGTATTAAGACAATAAAAGACCTGAAATATTTCAGTTAGTGTGCAATGAATCTAAAATATATGAATGTTAAATTTTCATCATTACATTATAGAAAATAATGAACTTTATCACAATATGCTAATTTTTTGAGAAGGACCTGTATGTATTTAAACCTATCTTACGTCTAAAAATACAACAAACCACAAAATTTAAATATTATAATTCAACTGTATTCAATAGGGCTATTTTGGTTGATCAGTCAGTCAGTCATTTTCTACCACTTCTTCCATAGTGGGTCACGGGTGAGCTGGTGCCTATCTCCAGCAGTCTATGGGCGAGAGGCAGGGTACACCCTGGACAGATCGCCAGTCCATCGCAGGGCAACACACATACAACCAAGCACACACTCATTCATACACCTAAGGGCAATTTAGAGTGACCAATTAACCTAACAGGCATGTCTTTGGACTGTGGGAGGAAGATGGGGTACCCAGTGAGAACCTACGCATGCACGGGGAGAACATGCAAACTCCATGCAGAAAGACCCCCGGCCAGGAATCAAACCCAGGACCTTCTTGCTGCAAGGCAACAGTGCTACCAACTGCACCACCGTGCAGCCCATTTTGGCTGATCAAAAAAGTATTAAGGCAAGGCAAGTTTATCTACAATGAGGAAAATAAGTATTTGAACACCCTGCGACTTTGCAAGTTCTTCCACTTAGAAATCATGGAGGGGTCTGAAACTTTCGTCTTAGGTGCATGTCTACTGTGAGAGACATGATCTAAAAAAAAAATCCAGAAATCACAATGTATGATTTTTCAATCATTTATTTGTGTGTTACTGCTGCAAATAAGTATTTGAACACCTGCCAATCAGCACAAATTCTGGCCCTCAAAGACCTGTTAGTCCGCCTCTAAAAAGTCCACCTCCACTCCACCTGTTGGAGGTTAGCTGCATAAAGACACCTGTCCACCCCACAGAATCAGTTAGACTCTAACTACTAACATGGCTAAGACCAAAGAGCTGTCCAAAGACACCAGAGACAAAATTGTAGACCTCCGCAAGGCTGGAAAGGGCTACGAAGCAGTTCCCAAGCAGCTTGGTGAAAAGAGATCAACTGTTGGAGAAATTATTAGAAAATGGAAGAAGCTAAACATGAATGTCAACCTCCCTCGGACTGGGGCTCCATGCAAGATCTCACCTCGTGGCATATCAATGATCCTAAGAAAGGACGAAGAATGATGAGTACCATCCCAAAAACAACATCCCTACAGTGAAGCATGGGGGTGGAAGCATCATGCTTTGGGGGTGTTTTTCTGCACATGGGACAGCTGCACTGTATTTAGGAGAGGATGACCGGGGCCATGTATTGCAAGATTTTGGGGAACAACCTTCTTCCCTCAGTTAGAGCATTGAAGATGGGTCATGGCTGGGTCTTCCGACACAACAATGACCCGAAGAACACAGTCAGGATAACCAAGGAGTGGCTCCGTAAGAACCATATCAAGGTTCTGGAGAGGCCTAGCCAGTCTCCAGACCTAAATCCTATAGAAAATATTTGGAGGGAGCTCAAACTCCATGTTTCTCAGCGACAGCCCAGAAACCTGGTTGATCTGGAGAAGATCTGTGTGGAGGAATGGGCCAAAATCCCTGCTGCAGTTTGTGCAAACCTGGTGAAAAACTACAGAAAATGTTTGACCTCTGTAATTGCAAACAAAGGCTACTGTACCAAATATTAACATTGATTTTCACAGGTGTTCAAATACTTATTTGAACAGTAACACACAAATAAATTATTAAGAAGTCATACATTGTGAATTCCGGATTTTTTATTTTACATTATGTCTCTCACAGTGGACATGCACGTAAGACAAAAATTTCAGACCCCTCCATGATTTCTAAGTGGGAGAACTTGCAAAGTCGCAGGGTGTTCAAATACTCATTTTCCTCACGTATATGTTCCCTCGCATCATTGGCCACAAATGTGATCAAATTTAATGTGTTCAACTGCTGAAACCTGTGCTTTATCTTTGTTTGACCTTTGCCACCTGTGCTCACCATTATTCAACACAGGCGCATCCCAATGAAATTGTGTTGACAAGTTGTGTCTAAACAGGTAAAGAGTGTTTATGGTTTTGCCAGAAGAGTAACTGATTCAATCAGTGGGTTCAGGTAACTGAGCAGTTGGTTCAGACCCTAGGGTTTGGTGTTTTGGTCAGAGTGCTCAGATGGATACTACGCATATTTGTACAAATTCAACCATATCTTTTATGGTGGCAGAATATCTGACAGCAACACTGATATTCTGCCTCAAACTACTCCAGAGCTCAGATCAGTACTAGATTCACCAGGTCCATGAAAGTATGCAGAGTTGCATGCAGTTTTTCTAAATTTTGCTTTGGTAAAAAGCTCTTGGGCACACAGTATATCACAAGAGTTTTTTCTACAGTCAAGCACTGTTATTTATCAGCTTCATTGCGCCCAACAGGTAACCGTAACGCAACTATAACAAAATGCATTTATTTTAGCTTGTCCCAGCCACGTATCTAATGGCTGTTCAGTTCAACATTAGCAAATCAGGAGCACTGATTAGGTTCTTCCTCTTGGAGCGATCAATGTCTATAATAATAATAAAATGCAATAACAATAATAGTCTTTGAACCATAAATATCCAACATGATAGTTTATCTTAGTAAGAATTGTATTTCAGCTATCTACAATTTTTGTTCTAGACAGAAAAAAATATATTTGTGGGTAGGTGCAGCTGAAGCCTAATGCACATGAATAGGAAAAGTGATCTAATTTATCCTATGAAGAATTTTGTTTGTGAAAGCTGAAATGTTTTCGGATAGGAAAAATCTCATTCCAGATATCTGAAATGTTCACTTTTACATATCCAATCTGGCTAGTAAATGTCAAAATGGCTCCCTAACCTTTTTAAAAATTATTGGATACCCTAAACTTCGATCTTACTAGTAGAACTGTACTTATGGATGTCCTAAAACCAAATTTCTTAATAATAATATTAATAATATTCTTAGTAATAATATGCTTGTTGATATTTTAATTTAAATTGTTGCTGCTAAGGAGGTGCAAGAGGGGAAGAGGCATTACATTATTGCTATGTCAAATAAAAATGAGTGCAGGTTTTTGTTTAAATGTTGCCACCCTTGCACGCCTTTTTGTGTGTGCGTTAGCAAAATGCCCCTCACAACATGGCGGCCACGTTGACGTTTCAAACGGACGTTCCTGCGTCAACTACTCTTCTTTTCCAACCGCCAATCAACGCTCACAGGAAACCGCGGTTCCTTCAAGTTGTTGTTTATGTATTTCTATGAAGGACGACATTCAAATCCTACGTGGGCACATGTTATTTGCAGACCATCGACAGCCGCATTTTAATAAGCCTGGCAGCATCTCTAAATAGCTTTAGCTCAGCAGACTGCGTAATTGCCGTGTGTTTGCCACAGTTGGCTCCTTCTCGTTACTGGCTGCAGTTTACGTCCCGCTCTATCCGTTGACGCGCATTGTTTCGCTAGGCTGCTGCTACATTATTAAAGTGTTCCATAATGCCAATGGTTCTGCGGTCCAGGCGGTCGATCATCCCTGATCCGCCGAGTGGGGTCGAGTTACAGGCAACGCCGAGGAGGAGGTCGACACGCCCGCAGCAGAGGCAGAATTACGACGTGGGTACTTTTACTCAGTCTTTCCGCCTTCTCTTCCTCCGCTGCTGCTGCTGAGAACTACAAAAAAAAAAAAAAAAAAAAAAAAGGAGGACGGCCACGTAGCTCGCTCGTTAGCGTCAACGACAGCAACAGCAGAGACGTTTATATCAGCTACTTTGTCTTTTCTTTCTTCAAAACGGGTTATGTTTGTATCACTGATGCCAACTGCTTTAATTCAAATGTTTAACGATTTAGTGTTTTTTTTTTATTAGTTTAGGTAAAGCAGTTAGCACAAGTTAACTGTACGGGGCTAACCTTAACTGCACCTTAAAGCGGCACCCCCTCCCGCGCTACAGACCAAAACTTATTTGTTGACTTATTTGTCAATGTTACTAACTTATCCCATTGAAATAGCTTAGATATAACCGGCAGCAGTCTGTAAGTATCGCGCTGTAGACAGCATATACAGTACATTTAGTGTCGTTCCAACGTGCTGCTCCCATTGACTGATTATCACCAACCCGTCTGGCAGGAGACCGATGAGTCAGAGCCTGAGGCCGGCCCGAGCCGAGTGATGGAGAGACATGAAGCAGAGGTGGAGGAGGAAGCTGGTGAGGAGGCAGATTTAACGGTAAGAGGTTTATCATTCATCCTGGGGGTGCTATGGCGCTCGGATGGGTGCAGTTTAGAGCTGCCTCTGAGGCCCAGGTGTGGCCGGCCATTTACTAACAGTATTAAGACAATCCAGGCTTTGTAACCTGGTCTGTGGCTCTGAAGCAGCTGCTAGTCATTAACAGGAAATGTAGAAAGGCTACTGCGGAGGTATCTTTGTCTACTTTCTGTTCAGAGTCGAACCCAATTAAATATTAAACCAAAGAGTTGCTTGTTCTCCAAGAGAGAGCTTGCAAATAACAATGCAGCTTTAGATATAAAAATCTACATCCATGTCTTCATATACAGCTACATCTAAATAAATCAAAATATTATCAAAAAATAATTTTTGGTAATTTAGTTAAGGTTAAACACCCATCTTATAAGGCTTAGTATGATCAGTTTAGTTTGTTTTGGTGATTATTGGTTACAGCTAATAAAAAGCCAGAGTCGCATGGAGGTGGTCAACCTGTGGCTTTGCTGAGGTGTTAGGAAAGCCCAGCTTATTTTAATAGCGACCTTCAGGTCATCCTCACTGCTGGCTCAGGTGTCTTTCATCTTCCTCTTGACAATAACCCATAGGTTCTCTATAGGGTTTAAGTCATGCCAGTTTGTTTGTGGGCAGGTACCAAATCCCACATCTCCGTAAAGTTTGTCAGCAGAGGGAAGCAGGAAATGCTAAAAAACAAATCCAGGTAGACAGCTCTGCTGACTTGGAACATCAACTGATGACATACCACCCCTCACTGATGTGGGAACTTCAAACTGGACCTCAGACAACTTAGATTATGTGCCTATCTTCCTCCAGACTCTGGGACCTTGATTTTAAAAAGAAATGCAAAATTAACTTTTATGAACTTTTTTCCAATGGTGCAGGTAAGACATTATTAACGTTGTCTCTGGTTTAGGAGACATGTCCTGCACATGTATGGATGTAGATACTCTTGAGGAACTACAGCTGGAGCCCATGCCTTGTAAAAAAAAAAAAAAAACTCAAAAATTCTTGAAACACTTTGCTTCCCAGTCTTCTCAAGGTTGCGATTATCCCTGTTGCTTGTCTACCTTTTTCTATTACACTTTTTTCCTTCCACTCGACTTCCCATTAATATGCTTGGATACAGCCCTCTGTGAACAGCAGCTTCCTTAGCTGGGCCTGATTGAAAACTGACCAGTCAGCAGTCTACCCCATCTTTGTGTAGACCGTAACATAACGTTACTGGTTTAGAAATCCTTATTTGAAATTAGTTTTATGTAATCGAATTCTCATAGAAACTGGATTTGGGGTTTTTATTATCTGTAAGCCATAATCATCAAAATGGTCAGAGAGTGGAGAGGATTTTCCAGCGCTGTACTGCAAGGAAGTTAACTCTTAAGGCCGTTTTACTGCTGAGACGTGCAGCTGTAACAAATGTAGAATTTGACTTGAGATTAATAAAAATAGCAGGGATGGCAGTGTTGCTTTCAGGTTTATCCTGACTTCCTCTTAGTTTTAATTTAAAGCATGCAGTGTTTATTTATACCATGCAGCCCATTTTCTTTCTACCTTTTACATTTTAAATGCAGTGCTGCCCAAGACATTTAGTCTTTAGTCTAAAAGTGTTGAGTCATTCTTTATTTTTATATTTATGTTTTTTGAAAGCGAGACTTTTTTGAAAGTGATCCTGATGTCGTCATTAGTTCTATTTTTTGAGTCTGATTGAAGCACCTGGTAAAAGTCTGTTTTAAAGGCAAGTATAAAGACTTTAGGGGTGGTTTAAAACCTTTGCACTGTATTGTTGCTTGATTGATTTAACATTTTTATTCATTGGTTGTTGATAGTTCAGTGCGATCTGAAATGCAAGGAATTATATTCGGTACGTTTATATTTTGACACATCAGTAGAAAGTACTCATAAATTGATTCATCTTTTATTGAAACTAAAATCAAAATGATACAGTTTAGCCTAAATGTGTTTGGCTAATGGAAGATTTATCAACAGATTCTTTCTTAACTTTAAATTTGACATTGTTGAACAGTTGTTGCATTGTTCTACAACAAAGTTCTCCCCTAGGATATATCAAGGCATAACATGGAGGGTTCCGTCCTTAGGTCGAGTAAAAGTGTTCGCTGGTACGCAATTCTCACAATATGATAAACTTTGAAACAAACGAAACAGGGTTTCATGGTATTTATGTTTAAAATTAAAACAAAATTATATAATACAATCTAACTTTATTTTTTTTAAACAGAAAAGAGCTATTAGCTGGTGATTTAGTCAGGCCATCTGCTCTGGCACAGCCAGCAGTGGGCTGTTTAGCAGACATGATGCTTGTAGCTCGCTAACTGTCCCGTTACCATAGCTAAAATGAGGATTCATTTCCACATTATAACTTTCTGTGTGGAAATATTTCCAGACAGGGGAATTTCTCTCTCTCTCATAAACAAGGAATATGGCAGCAGCCTTTTTTCAGCCAGCTAACAGGCAGTTCACAACAGAGAGCAGGGAGGGGCAGTGATGCTCTACTCTGTCCTGTAGGGCTGGAGAATGACGCCAGTACTTTCTAGTCTCCTGCCTGTCTGCTTAAACAGAAGTTTCCAGCCATCTCTCCAGCACCTGTAAAGACGGTGTAGATGCAGCTCAGTGCCATGAAGACTCTGAAACAACTTGACAAACGAGTGTGACCTCACACTGCTGACGCTCTGTAGGCGTGGTGCGTTGTGGTTGCCATGGAGCATCCTGCATGTTTATGAAAAGTTCACTGCAGAAGCAGGTTGAGCAGTGAGTTTCAGCCCTGTGGGAACTTTGAATGAATTGATTCTGTAGTCACGGCAGTACCACGTGAGTCAACAAACACTCAAAGGCTGTGGCGGACTAGCTCGCTGAGCTAATTTGAATAGGTGTGTGTATTATAGTCATTTCTGAAGCTTCATGAGGTAACACACAGAGCCGGCCTGGTAACGTGTTGGGTAGTTGAAGCTGCTCTGTGCATTTTAGTGTCCTACCATGGTGATATTTAGATCCAGAGCTCGGCAGTCAAATAATACGGCTCTCTTTCTCAGGAACTGAAGGATTGCAGTGTCATTGTGGAACGTCTCCACATGAATGAAAGAGCCCTCAAAAAAGAACTTGAGGAGAAAGAAGATATGAATCGTAAGGGGGGGAAACCCGTCTCCCGAATTCCAACTTTTCAGAAGCGACCAGGCAGTTCCAGTCAGAGCGCCGAGCTTCCCGCTCCAAGAAAAGACGCCTACGTTCACGCAGCTCAGCCTTCTGAGAAAGATGGAAGTGTGGAGGCTTTAAAGTCCAAACACCTTGAGGTCAGAGAAATGGCGCTTCCTCCACCATCAGTCCGTGTTCCTGGCATCGGCTTTGTCACACCCTCTGTGGCCAGCAGTGTGGAACAAGCTGCTGCAGCGGGTCACGCCTCTATGATCACTGCTCCAAAAAGCAAGAGTCTGTCTGAGCCTGCTCAGGATCTTCTCATGATCGCCAGCCCCAGACCTCCTCTCAGACCAAAGCAGGACTCACCCAAAACCTCCAAAACTGAAGCAGGTAGCACACCATGTGGTTCTCCGAGTTCCCTCCCTGAGGAAAGCTCCCTCAGCCAGAAGCTAGATGAAGAACACACAGGGACTATCATCAACGCCAGCGGAGACACAGAGAAGTCTGAAAAGATGTCTGACTCCGCTGAGGTCGGCCAAATAGAGGCCATTATGGACGAAGAACCGCCTTGGAAGACGGATCCAGTGGAAACGGCTGAACTGAGAGGTAGAAGATATTCGTCAGATGCAGAGTGTGAAGAGGATCTGTCGAGTGAAGCATCTGAGGGCCTCGATTCAGAGGATGGTGAGGAACATCAGGAACCACTCGAACGCCAAGCAGAGCTTCCTGATCCTGAGGTGAAAAAAGTCAACATGGATGAATCCGTCTCTCCCGGGGCACAAGAAAAGGCAGCTGAAGGGAAGCCAGCAAAGTCGACTAAGGTGAGTTCCACTTATCCAACTGTTTTCCATAAGGATGCACAGGGCAGAATATTGACAAAATGATTTGAGTTTTTAAACTGGCGTAGGCATCTTATATTAGTGTCTAGGATTACAGTCACCATGCCTCTTCCTGAGAGAATACACATTCCTACCTTAACCCTGAGATTTCCAGAAGGCTGCCGAGTTTTTCCAATGCAGCATCTTCCATGACAGAACAGAGGGGGAAAGCTGAGGAAGTAGAAGACGGAGCAGCTCTGCTGTTCTCTGATCAGCCTTCTCTTTATCTGCTGAAAGTCTTGCTCTCTCTTACCATGAGAAAAAAATCTTGGCACTTCCTCTGACTTCACTTATAGCAATTTTACCTTTTTTTTTTTTATTCACTTAGCAATAGCTTCCGCAATAAAGAGTGTTTCCCAGCACCCGTATCTACTGATTGGAAACAGACATTTAGTTTTCCAGCAGCTGTGTTTTCATAGCAGTTTTAACTGCTTCTGTCATATTTGAAGGAATTTGGCCACACCTTGCAGTAAGAGCTGGGGAATGCAGAACGGTTGCATGCTGTGTTGCACCATTTATGTGCTCCTCTCTTTGTTTGACAGAGGTCGATACGCTCCGGCTTTACTCTCTTCTTCTTGCTGCTGCTGGGAGGGTTCAGTCTGCACGTCTGGCAATATGGGCTTCCCACGTCTGTGGCCCAGCTCACAGCTCAGCTGGAGCTGCACCGGCTGGAGGGCGTCGGCTTAATGCCGGAGCCTTGTAGCGTAGACTGCCGGCAAGTAATATCAGCAAAGTGTTCATCTGTCAGAGCTGGTTTGTCTTTAGGCGGGAAGACTAAGAATGTATCATCAAATAAAAGACAACCCCAGCTGTAAGCAGAATGTCCCTCTCTGCTGTTCAGGGTGCAACTGGTGGAAAGCATCCCTGTTGGCCTGTACCCGACCTCTTCATCACCCAGGCCGAGCATCGCAGACAGCTGGCTGCAGCTGCTGGACAAGGCCAACAGCTCAGTCCACATCGCTGCTTTTTACTTTACACTGCGGGGCAGCGACGTCGAGTTATCTGACCCCTTAGACTCTCAGGTGAGTTATTGCAGCATGCACAGGCCTCACTTTTTAAAGACTAACCTGTTCAGGGTAGTTTTCATTTTTTAGGGGAGGAAGGTCTTTGAGCAGCTGAAGCAACTTGAATCCAAAGGTGTAAAACTCCAGGTTGCTGTCAATGGCCCTCAAACCTCAACCCAGGACACAGCAGAACTGACTGCAGCAGGTAGGCATCTCCATCATCACAGCTACAGCATCATATCGGCACTTGAGAGCAGTGGGAATTTCTATAAAAATCTGCCATGCTGTGTCTGGAAGGTGCACAGGTCAGAGAGGTGGACCTCAGTGCAGTGACTGGAGGCATCGTCCACACCAAGCTGTGGGTCGTGGACCAGAAGCACTTCTACTTGGGTAGTGCTAACATGGACTGGCGCTCTCTCAGTCAGGTACGGCAGCTCCTGTTCAGCCAGGCCTTCAGCTGGCAGAACATTTAACCTCCTAGAGATTTAGATGCATGTCTCAAGCTTGTGTGCTGCAGAAGAGACAACGTCACGCCAAGTTTCCCACATTTTGGTTGAATCACAACTCTGCTGAATAATCTTTTAAATAAAAACAACGCACCCTTTAACTCTGAAATACAAATGCACTCCACACTTTTCAGATCTTTTTATTTGAAAAATCTATGGAAAACAATGAATGTTAAAAGGTGTAATAGTTTGTTCCAAAGTCATTGTTGATTGAAAAGTAAATTTTATTTCATCCTGCTTTATAAAGATGGACTGTTGAGCTGTTTAATTGAACATTCAAAGGTGGATGGCTGCATAGGAGTCCAGTGGTTCAGTCAGTGAAACTAAACTGCTGCATTTTTTTTAGGCTTCAGAATATTAGAAAATCATACAACGGTAAAATTATTTCTATATACTGCGATAAAGATGGTAGTTGAGATCGATTTAGATTTACCTCCGTCCTCTCTCTGCGAGCTTTGGCATCTTGGGGCATGTCATCAGTGCCATGTGTGGACATGTGTTGCTGTGAGTCTCCTTCCAGAAGGCTAAATGGTAGGCTGACATGTGTGAGTTTAGGAATGTGTTAGTCAACAGTTATTGCATTCAAACAGCCCTTTGTGACATTGATATCACACACTGATATTGCAATAGAGACATGTTCGTGACGTACTGTGTAACCTGGCTGGGTGTGCATGCAGGCTTCGAGTTTCATAAATAATGTAATCTGTGTGCTTTGGTTACCGTAGGTGAAGGAAGTGGGTCTGTCAGTGGAGGACTGCAGCTGCCTGGCTCAGGATGCCTTTCGGATCTTCGGGGTGTACTGGACCGTTGGAGGAGCCAAGAACGGCTCCCTCCCACCGTTTTGGCCCGCCCGACTCTCTGCACTGTCCAGTGCTGACAGACCTCTCCACCTAAAGCTTAATGGAGTTCCTGCTCAAGTCTACCTGTCTGTGAGTTCCCCATCACAACAAGAAACCATGTTTTTTGTTTTTTTGTTTTAGGTTTTAGCAGGTGTTGGATAAAAAGCGGGTTGACTTCATTTTATTGTTTTCTATCAGTTTTCATTTTTGGGTTTTGCTGAGCCCAAACCTTTTACAAACCATACAGTCTGTGCTGAATCCATCTCCCTGCAGAGTGCTCCGCCACCGATCTCAGCCCGCGGGCGCTCCGACGATCTCTCCACCATCCTGTCTGTCATCGACGACGCCCAGAGGTTCATTCACATCTCTGTCATGGACTACCTCCCTCTGTCTCAGTACACAGAGCCAGTAAGGTACGCTCAGATGGATCCACCATCATGTTAAACATCGCGTGCAGATTGATGGAACTGCCTAGGAATAAAGTTTTACCACCAAATCAGCTAAAATGTATGTAGTTGTTACCAGGGAATATCCTAAGACAAGACTATTTTATTTACAGGATAAAACACAATTGACTTACCACTTCTGATCTGTCGCAGCAGTTTCTTCTTCTTCTTACAACTGCTGAAGAATTGTGTCTTGATCATCCAGGTTCTGGCCTGCCATAGACTCCAGCCTGCGTGCCGCGGCATGCACCAGAGGGGTGCAGGTAAGCCTGATGGTCAGCTGCTGGGAGCACTCACCAGCCTCCATGTTCACCTTCCTGCAGTCGCTGCTGGTCCTCAGCAGACCTCCGCTGAAATGCAATATTGACGTGGTACGATTTTCATCAGCTTTGCAGCCATGACGGTCCAACGTTATGAGTAATAAAAAAAGGTGACGTTAATCCTGTTTCTGTTTGCAGAAAATCTTTACGGTGCCTTCAACAGCTGAGGAGAAGAAGATCCCCTTTGCACGTGTCAATCACGCTAAATACATGGTCACAGACAGAGTGCTCTATATAGGTATGCTGCATAGAGTTATGTAGATTAATGTGTGGATCTTTTCTAAGTTGGCCTAGTGCCTTCCAGGACTATTCATCCCCCAGCAGCTCCAACCCACAACTCTGTTTTGTAGTGTGATTTTATTTGATAGACCATCACAGAGGAGGGCATTATTGTGAAGAGGAATAAAGAAACTGATTTTCCTACAGCAATAAAAAAAAAAAGTGTGGCATGCATGTGTATTCTGCTGGGAAGGAGAGCATTAACCAGAGAAGCAGCCAAGAGGCCCACAGTAACTCTGGAGGATAACTATTAGTCTGGCACTCCACAAATCTGGTGTTTTTAAAGAAAGGCAGCAAGAAGACACCCATTGTTGAGAGGAAGCCATAAAATCCAGCCTGTTGTTTCCAACACACCATGTTGGGGACAGAGTGGTCGAGTGGAAGAAGGTGCTCTGCTCTGCTCAAATGAGACCAAAGCTGAATGTTTCAACCTACATCCGAAATGTTATGTGTGGTAGAAACCTAACACTCTGTAACTAACGATTATTTTGCTAATCGATTCATCTGTCGACGGTTTTGTTTGATTAATCGATTAATAATCAGCAAAAAGTGCTTAATAGATTTTTATTTACAGTATTTGTATCAGGTGAAGCTAAAGCTATGCTACTGAAGTAGTTCCGGGTCGAGCATGTTTAGAGACAAAGGTTTTTCATCTTCAATGCAAAATGTATATATTTTTGTTACAATTTTGGGCTAATTACTGCTCTGAGTGGGTTGTTTCAGTAAATGGCCTGTTTTAGAAACATAGAAACATCCCCAACAGAAAAACATGGTGGTGACAGCATCATGCTGTGGGTGTTCTTTTCTTAAGCAGTGATGTGGAGTGAGGTGGTCAGATTGGATGGGGCGATGGCTGGTGCTAAATACAGAGAGAGAAGAGCAGCAACTTCTTCCACATACCACTCTGCCCCCAACATGGTTTGTTGTAAACCGCCTGAAACTGGGGGCGGAGGTCGTGCACTACCTCATTCTTAATGTTTCTGTTCACAGGGACATCCAACTGGTCCGAGAACTACTTCACACACACTGCCGGTGTGGGCTTGGTGGTGAACCAGACGGACTCTGTGGTTAATGAGGGCCAGCAGACTCTGCAGAGTCAAGCGGAGGAAGTCTTCCTCAGAGACTGGAGCTCTGACTACGCCAGACCGCTCGGTATAGACGACATGAACGCCTGTCGCCACAGCCGCCGCTGAGGGGTCTGTCGTTCAGAAGAGCACAACGCGTTTTAGATGAACATTTTACTGGCTCCTTCCATAACTTTATTCTACATATGCAGATTTGGTTCGCTATGACCAAACACAGCTGGGTTTTAATGCTGCCTCCTGTTTTATTGCCATTGGCTTCCAGCAATTTCTGTATATAAATGCATTTCAAATATTGTTAAAAAAACTAGTTATTTTTATAATTCCTCTTATGGGTTGAGGTGCAAGGGAGATAACTTTGCACAATTAATGTCTGGAGTTTTTTGTAAATATTCCCGACAGCCAGTTGTGCCAAGTTTAAATGATGCAGGGAGTCATGTCTCCAAAGAGGTGCATGCACCAAAGCCTTGTTTACGCTGCAGAAGCTGTCAACTGTAATGTTTGGATGTTTCTCTTTTTAATAAAAGCTGTAAGCCATCAGATTTTCTTTTTATTACAAATAATCGACCCAAAGAAAGAAGTCCAGTTTGAATGTGCACTACTTAAAAACCCTAAATGTTTTTGTTGTCAAACGAGCTCCGTTTTATTGTGTTGATCATTACTGTTTCCTCCTTCAACACGTTGGCAGGGTTTTCTATTGTAGGTCTGACATCCTCTTCCTGTCAGCAGACATGCGTTGACATATCAAACAAAGGGACCTCCTGGCAGCAGCTGGAACACAGCAAATTATTGAACGTTTCCTTTAAAATAAATTCTTCCGTAACAAATTCATCAGGATTCATTGTTTTTATTTAACAAAATGTTCAATCAAAACGCAAGTCCTTTATACACGGTTCCTGTGCAGTCTTTAAAGGATAGAAGTGTTTAGATGCTGTTCTTTGTTTTGTAATGACCTCCTGGATGAGTCATCGCTTCACCTCATGTTTTTACATTTGTGGATAATGGCTCAGTGTGGTTCGCTGAAGTCCTGAAGCTTTAGAACTTTATAACCTTTTGCAGCATCATAGATGTCAGAGACTTTTTCCTCAGCTCCTCTTGAATTTCTCAAATCGAGACATGCTGTGCTGCTTTGTGGAGATCACTTAGCCTACTTCATGTTGTCAGACAGATTCTGTTGAACTGACTTAATTCTAAAGGTCAGTCTGTAATCAGGTCTGGGTGTTGCCAGTGAAACTGAACCAAAATGTGATTAATCACAGTTAATTCAAAGTTTAACAATGTGAGCAATTGTATTTTCACACAAGAGCAGGTTGGTTTTGTTTCTGTTTACTTGAATCTATGATTTGAACGCTCAGGTATTTTCTCAGGTTATCTTTCATGCTCAAATGTGTTTGATCTAAGACTTAAGTGTCCCAAATATAAAAGCAAAACATTGAGATATTTTACACAGCACTGTAGTAAAAAATATGAATTCAATGCAGAAAAGATCCAACATTTGCGTAGCTCGGCCACTAGATGTCACTGTTACACCCTAAACATTAATTTCAGCAAGTTACAGTTCTGTTCAGACGGTTATATACAACAATTATGGCCTGAATGCCACCTTAATTTATTAATGACACTTTTTTCCAGTTGAAAATGGTTTTGTATACGACTTTAATTTTTTAAAACAAATACTGGGGGCACTTGTTCGAATTTGTGTGTGAATTTCCTCTAATCCACATAGGCTCAACTACATTATGTATATGAACACCCAGATTAATATTTGGATGGATGTCCTTCATCCAATAACACCTCAAGCACATGCTTTTTGTACCCACCAACAAGCTTCTGGCATAATTCTGGTTGAACATCTGACCACTCCTGAGACAGAAATAGTAGAGAAGTGATGTTGAGTTCAGATCGGCACTGCGTTAATAGTTGATGCAGTCTGCCAAACTTGGCCTGTCTTCCCATTTCCTTTCAGAGAAATGATCTTCAAATGCAGAATTATTTAGAAAAAGCCTCCTTTACATATTGCCTACATTTTTTTTTTTTTTCAAAATTAAAGTACTAAGTAGTAAATGAGCAGAATATTACAGTTTGTTTCACAGCATTAATATTCTAACATCACCTCCAAATAATGCAGGAAGACTGATGAGCAGATTTTTAGGAGCGTGTACATGAACACTGTCTACATCCTCTGCTAAAAGCTGCAGTCCTCAAACCCCCCAAAGTAAGATGCAGAGGGCTGATTCTCTGTGGACATAAACCAACAAAACCTGCTGCTGGGCTCTGAGTTCACGCTGCTGCAGAGGTGGTCGATGAGGTCTACATATTAGGCTAAACTATCTCTCTGGCATCAGATCAGCTTCATGTTCTGGGGTTTAAGCATAAATAATAGCACATTTTCTGTTCGGAGCAGACATTTTTAAAATAGCAACAAAAACTGATAAAAATAGTAAATTTAGGATTCCATAATTCCATTACTAAATTCCACTATTTTAACTTTAACAATCACTGGCTTAGATTTGTGCAAACAGTAAAAACTAGCAAAAGATTTATGTTTAATAAATTATTCATGCTTTTCTTTATCAGTTTCTGTAAAGCAGCTTCTCTGGCAGGCTGCGCCTCAAATCATCTGCAAATGTCTATTCATCCATCCTCCTCGCATCAGATCAAGATGACCGGAGGCGAGTAAGAACATAGACAGGAGCAGGTACCATCAGCCATCCAGGTCCACCTCCATCTGTGTTCAGAACTCCCTGTTGGGGGTTTTCTAGGAAGAGGTGTGAGCGCTCCTCTTCTCATTCCATGGAGAGCTGCACACTCTCAGCCTCCTGCTGCTGCTGCTGATCAAACTTCCTGACTAGAGAGAAAGATTCAATCAACAACATGTGCGCTTATTTTCAAAAGACTATACATGACTTACTTAATGTTTAAAACTCCCCCCACTGCTCTGGGCAACATAATAAAAGTGTAGAAATATAACAGGAACTGATGATATCACAAAGGTGGTGAAAAATGTAATGACTTCAAAAACACTTCGTTTGCCTTTAAAAAAAAACATTTGATTGCCGTTATACAGCCATGAATTAATTTCAAAACCATAGTTGTCGGTCTGTATCATTATGGGCATTCAATTATTTAAAGGAGCAGCAAAATAAATAAATATGCAAGTATTAGGTCTGAAAATGACTCCGTCCACCTTCTGCAACCTAACCTAACTGTCTGCTGGTCATTGAAACCAGCATGAGTTTGTGCTGAGCTGCTGCGAGTTAAATGAAGTCAACATGCCTGCTTACCCAGAGAGTACATCTCCAGCTGCTGCCGCAGCCGTACCTTCTGGAGGCTGTCGTAGAAATTAGGCTCAGGGCTGCTGCCGGCGGTGGGAGGGAGCGTGAAGATCCGCATGATCTTCCTCTTGTTTCTAATCAGATCACAACAGGTTTATCTAAATGGCATCATGACAACACCAAACACGTTTATTCCATGAATACATCCGCCCTGGTTTGACCTGATTATATATTTTAGATTCCAAACAAGTCCAGATTCCTGGATCTCACCTTCATCATCATAAACACCACTGATCATATTTACAGGTCTGGTTATTTAGAACATTCCTGAATTAGTAGGGAATACGGAATAAGTATGGATAGCTCTGAAAAATCGGATATCTTTAACACTGAAGTATAAGATATATTTGAACTATTTGAGCCATGAAATGATTGAGGTGTTGTCTGCCAGAAACATTGTCCCCCCCAGGATCTGTGCTTACTTTCTGGCGTAGATGAGCAGGCCGAAGCTAACCAGGATAACCAGCAGGTAGACATTTGTAGCCTCGTTCCAGGCTTCATGCACCGAGTAGTCTATAGAGTCAGGCTGGTTCCCCAGAAGCCCGTGAGCCGCCATTGGAAATACGACGACAGCTCCAACGACGGAGGAGAGAAAACATAAAACTTCGGTCGATTAGCCTGAAGAGCTCAGAACTGAGGCTATCTGGGCACGGAGAGGCAGCTGTAAACAATCAATGCGTCACTTCCGCATCGACACCAGGAAGCACTGCTGCCCCCTACAGTCTTCTCAAAAACTGCAACATTTTGAGGTGTATATTAAGATCTGTTTCCATCCCCAAACACAAAGAAAACACCTTTTTAAAGGATTTCCCTCCAAATTATTTGATAAAAGCAAGAACTGAATACATCGGCTTTCCTCTCTCTGCTAAGGTAAAGGAGGTTCTATCCTGAAAATATAGCAATTCTTGCAGTGAGCTTTCACACAAACATTTAAACTAGACTGCAATATTTGTACCTTTATTGATTTCAAAACATTAGATCACATTTTTTAATTGTCATGTGATCAGCAGCTTTTGGATAGTGTTGCGTTGCCCAAAGTACAATGATTTCACCTTTAACATATTATATGTTCTATTACAACTTTGTGAACGTTTCTAAAATGGGAAAAATAACAATAAATAATTGTTTTGATCAAGTTTTGATCATGAAGATCCTGGGTTTGAATCTATCACAAAAGTTAAAAAAAAATTTAAAAACAGAAAAAGAAGGTAGAATAAGAGACTGTACAGTAAGGGCAAATTTACATTATAAGAAAAAAACTGTATAGATATTAAAAATAGCATACTTCAATTCAAAGAACTGTGCAGCTGAGTAGGATCATTTAAAAAAATGTTCAGAATGTACATTTATATTTGTGCATTAAGAACAACTACAGACTATTTACAAGAAATGAAAAAACTGCAAATAACAGCCGGGATGAAAACACGTATTAAATTTGTTGGGAGCAGTGATGGTTATAAAGTCTAACAACTGCTGGGAGGAAGGATATGTGATAACACTCCTTTGTGCACCTAGGATGCAGCAATCTTTCACTAAAGGAGGTCTCCAGTTCTGCAACAGCTTCATGCATAGGATGTGAGACATTGCCCAACAGTGATGTTATCTTTGTTCTTCTGTCTCCCACCACCTACACTGGGTCTACTGGGCATCCCAGAACACTGCTGGCCTTCCTGATGAGCTTATCTAGCAGCTTCCTCTCAGCTGTAGATAAGCTTCTGCTCCAACAGACAACACCATGGAAGATGGCTGATGTCACCATAGAGTCACAAAGGTCTTCAGGAACACCCCCTGCACTCCAAAAGATCTCAGTCTCCTTAGCAGGTAGAGTCTACTCTGGCCCAGAATCACAGCAGTAGGTACATTATAGCAGTGTGAGAGGGTGTTTCACACAGGTTCCAGACCGGTTGTTAAACTGGGTCCATATCGAATTTGTGGCCGATGGATTGGAAGATTTCTTTTTCCAAAAACACCCGGCACATCGGTGCAACTCCACTGTGTCAGGCTCAGTGATAGGTCCTTGGGCAAGATCAGGACTTTATTATTATTGTGGAGGACACCGCCTTCTGACTAGGATCCAAAGTAATACTATTGGAGTGTGTGCCATGGTTAGGTTGCAGGCATCTCTCCTCTTGTTAGGAAAAGACCTTAAGTATCTTCCTTCAACACACACCCAAAGCACATCTTTAACTAGAAGGCGTAGACATATCATAAAATGGAGCGCCTTTGACTTAAGCAAAGACTCACCCACTTACATTGATGCAATAGGAGTTCCTCAAGGCGTACCAAATGAATATAAATTAGCGGATCAAATCTCAGTAGGTTTTGAAAATATCCCAATAATTGCAGCCTTTTTTCCGGTGACCCCAACTAAAAACGTAGACCGCATCAACTACATCCATTACAATGTTTTACGTCTAGCTAACTTAACAAGGGATGCAGTAGAAGGCCTGTCCGAACAATTGGCACCAACCTCCCTCATGGCCGTGCAAAACCGAATGGCATTAGATATGCTTCTAGCATGTGCAATGTTTGGAGACATGTGTTGTACTTTCATACCCAATAATACCGACCCTGATGGTTCCGTCTCAAAAGCTTTAGAAGGGTTAAAAACACTTTCAACCTCTATGCATGAGCACTCAGGAATAGACAATCCGTTAGAAGACTGGATGACTGGTATGTTTGGACACTGGAAAGGGTTAATTATGTCATTGTTTATATCCATTGCTGTTTTTGTTGCTATTATGGTGACGTGTGGATGTTGTTGTGTACCATGTATTAGACCTTTGATTGTGCGTTTTATTACTGCAACTATTGAAGGCAAGGCAACCACCCCCCCTCATATGATGCCTTTGTTGGCTATTCCTGATGACGACGAGGAGCCTGAAGGGGTGTTGAGAATTTAATTCAAGTCCGCTGTCCTTAGGCTTCTGGTATAGACGTTTACTTTTTGTATTCTTTTAGTGAAGTCTTAACAGACTTCAAAAGGGGGAATTGTGGAAATATAAATGCCTTATCATTAGTAGCTAAAGCTAAGATATATTTGGGATTTGCTGCTTATAGATTGATTATTATTAGGAGTTTTTAGTTATGCTTTTGAGAGTTAGAAAAATCCTTAAACAGTAGCTCCTAGTGTGGTCACACAATGAGTGTTTATTATTCAAGGTTAAAGCTTGCAGGTGTTTTCTGTCTGTATCGTGAAAAGACGACAGTGTATTGGAGTCATGGTACTCCTCTCCCTGAAGATTCATGAAGATGTGTGAGAAACTAACCTTCAGCAAAAGAATGTGTGAGAAAACTGAGAAGGGCTGCACAACAAATGTAAAATGTATATTTCCTGTAGTATGTGTGTTTTCAATAAAAGAACGGTGCAGGGGAGAGAAAAACAGATGTGTTCCTGACTACACAGATGCAGCATCTCTCTTCCCCGGCCGGGTGAATCAGCTTCAACCTCTTGTCCGTGTTTTGTTTTCTTACAGACATTTAAGTTTAGTTTTTCTCGTGCAGAATTAAGATGCTTTGACCAAATAAACGAACACGCAGGAGTTTAGGAGGACAACTCCAACACTAGCTAGCTATGAGCAGAAGCTGAAAACCCCCATGGGCCATTGCTTCAAAAACAAGATGCTGTACGTAGTTTATCTCCTGGTCAGTAAAACGGAGGCCAAGAATATTGCTTTAAAAATCGGCTTTTATTGCCACCATAAAAGATCCCTTACCAACTGCTCGGTGTATGTACAAGAGGCCCTGCATGCTGGTGATAATCCAGCAGTAATTTCACATTCCAGTTTCTGGACATCGCTGACTCCACTCAGAACTCCAGGAGTCGCCAGCAGAGGGCACTGTTGAGACTGACTATCCTCAGAGTAAGACGGTAACCCAGACTTCATCGCTTTTAAGCTAATTTATTTTCAGCAGTTTTTGGTACCTTATTCACACAAACTTTATTTTAATCACACTTGTTTCAAAATTATTTCAATTTCCAAAATAGACTCTTAATATTTCAATGCTACAGAAGACATAAACCTGTTTTTAAACATAACTGTTGTAATTTCTATCTTTATATATGAACAGTACATTTAAAACAACAGCAGGCTTTTGTGCCAGTAACTGCAGTGGTTTAACACATTACAGCTCAGCAGTGAAAGAGTCACAACTTAATGAGAAAAAAACAAAACTATAAAATACAAAGCAGCTAAATCTCAAAGGATGAGAACAATTAGGTTAGCTTCAGTTCCCAAAAAGGCTGTTTTTGTGGCATCACATCAACATTTTGTTGAGTTGAAATATAACAACAAAGTAGATGTGGATTCTTAAATTAACGAATCAGCTCCAGTTTAACATCATGCATATTTTCCATTCATGGTTCTAGCACCGCACAGCTCCACTCCACAATAAATCTATAGTGTTTCCATTGAAAATGACGGATGGAGTTATGGCTTGAAGCCCAAACTCCTGCTGCTCAGCCCACATGGGACATGCTGATGAGCAGGTATCAAGAATATTGGGCCGGAAAAGCAAAATAAGCTGAGTGGAGTGGAGCAGACCAGCCTATGGAAAAGGGGCAATAGTAAAATAAGATTTGACTCCAACTAGGGGTCAAATCATTCGGCGTGATCACCCAAAAACAAACATCTGAGTTTAAAAATGTGATGAAATGCCACAAATAAGCAAAGTAAAGGACAACAATAAAGGCTTTAAGCTGAGATAACCAATAACTTTACTGATCACAAAAAGAGAGCAAACTGAGTTGATGCCACCACCTAAGCAGGACATTAGATGTAGTATTTACAACACAGATGAGCTGTTTTAATAAGTGTAGGATAGAAAATAAAGCGAGACGCAGGGTAATAATTACTGGCCCACACAGGGGTTCTGTGTGGGCAGTGATTTAAACATGCAGGCTTTCAGTGCTCCCTTTAAGCCTTGGTAAAATGAGGCCAAAACACTCAGCGCATAGAAAGACAGATCAGCTCACTTCCTTTCACATCTGAAACCTCTCCAAAGGATAACTGTTAGTTTTCTGCTCTGACAAACAAAAACCGCTAAATGTGACAGCTCAAAATCCATATAAATATAAAACACTCACATTTACAGTAAGATCAACCAAGACTGCAAAGAGTCTATATTCATATCTCAAAACATCGTGTAGAAATGTATTCCTACTGCTGTAACCCAAGTGTGTCACATAAAGAAGACCTGATTTAGAAATGCTAAAGAAATAAGAATGGAAATATTTTTATGGAGCATTACTTGGAAAATAAAAAGTGATTCCTGATCTGTCCTCTAGTCTGTTATGATTTTAGTAGCAGCAGCAGATAATTAGTCATCTTGTCAAATGTATGGAAGCTGGTGCAACATGAGCCTCTAGTTCTAATCAGGCTACACTGAGATCAGCATCTTCTCAAAGCATCAGCAGCATTTGAGCTTTATTACAGCGATTAGCATGATACCTTGCAGCAGGTGACAGTAGAAGCAATAGCATGTTCTGTAATATGTCCAGCTAAGTCATAGGCTAATAGAAGCAAACACTGCCGAGCACATTACTGTGACAAAATGCTTTAAAAGCCCCGTGAGAGCTCAAAGCGAGCCAGATGAGGGTGAGTGTGGTCTACGAACTCTAAAGCATCAGATCAGGCAGAAGCTTGCAAGCCTAGAGGGAGCACTGATTGATTCACTGGTGTCACATCAGTATGTCCAGGTCATCTCCGTGATCGTCCTCCTCAGTCACCCGTAGCGAAAGCACCTCCTCGTTCAGAAACAGGCCACTCAGGCGTTCTTTGCGCGCCTGCCGCTGTTCTTTCAGCTGACGCTTGCGGAGGGCTTTCTGCTGGAGCTTGCGCTGCTTTGATCGTTTCTGTGTGAGAAAACAGAGGTGAGTCCTGGACATGCATGATGTTCAAATTAACAGCTGGCATCACCCCCAGGTCCATGGAGTCCTGTCTATAGGGAGAAATTAGACAAAAACGTTACATTCACAAATTGGTATACCATATTTATATACAGTTAAGCCCTGAACTATTCATACCCCTGGCAGATTTAAGTTTAAAGTCATCTTAATTTTACTAACATGTTTCTTCTGACTGGTAGTAATATAAACATTTTGGAGAAGCCAAGTCAGCGTGCCGACTTTAATCTGATAATCTGTGGGGGGAGCTAAAGATTAGGGTGATTGAAAGAGCTTTGAAATCAACCACAAAGCTTGCAGTTCATCACAGACGAGAACTTGTCAAAAACTCAGTGAAAACATGTGAAAACCCCGGTGAACCATCATAAGAACTGCCTGATTGGTGTAATACCAATAAAGATTCAATAACTAACAACATGCCATTTTAAGTAAGATCTAAAAATAAAACTTTTTTTTTTTAAATTGAATCTCCTTTTATAGTCTTATCTTTTGAGAAATCCCCGTCTCACTATCAGAACTTCTTAATTAAAATGAAAATTATATACTACTTAAGTAAAAAATAAATAAATTCCTTTATTTTTTCATTTATGTAGCATGAAATTTATAGGGTGGCTCATTCAGAATGCTGCATAAAGCGTATACCACTTGACCCTTTCGCATTTTTCTGTGTTGCAACCACCAACTTTAATGTATTTTCCTGGGATTCATGTGCATGCCACACTTTTCAGATTCCTATTTGTGACAACCTTTGAAAACATATATCCTTTTCCTTCTACTTCACAATTACGCACTACTTTATGTTTGTGTATCACGTAAAACGCCAATAGAATTTATTCAAGCTGGTGGTTGTAACATGACAAAGTGTAAACTTCTAAACAGTACAAATATATATATATATTTTTTTTGAAATGCTGTATTGAAAATACAAATGTTTCTCACCTTAGAGTCTCTAATCCGTTCAGCAGCACTTGAAAGGTTGCCATCACTGTGAGCTCTGCTGATGTTGCTTCCACTGCAGGCTGAGGCTGTACCGCCTGAAGGAAGAGCATAAAGTGCTTTTAGAAAAGATCTTACAAAGAAATTAAAACAGCTCTGATCAAAAATAAATATAGAGAAGATATACAGAAGGTTAAGAATATTGTACTATCAAGTTAAATATGTTCAGAAAAAAAGGAATCGCAGTTATAAATGTTGCAGTATTAAGACTGTAGCTTTAAAAAATCAGATTAGAGCGTTATCCATTTTTATGTCCTGGTTGGGTCTTACCTGCCACGGAGTTGGAGGCTGTAGAGCCTGTGGAGGAGCTAGCAGAGCTCACCATGCTGGCGTTGCTGCTGCTGCTGACTCCGCTGACCCCACCTGTGCTGGCACTGCTGTGGCTGCTCCTCTTCCAGCCCTCCCTGGTGCTACAGGCTCTCAGCCTGGGACTGTGCTCCCTGATGTAGCTACGCACCTGATGACATCACACAGGTGAAGATTGTTTTGTACAAAACAGCAAACTAGGGCTGCTTGATTTTTGCAAAAATTATAAATCGTGATTATTTTGATTGAAATTGAGATCTCGAGTATTTGACAAGATTATTCATTAACTTTGTTTAACAGCCATTTTTCATGTTCAATAAATTCATGTTAGTAACGTTTTCCTTAGGATTTCAAACATTTTTGAAAAAAATTGACAAATAAAGTGAAACATTGTCTTGACCAACAAATAAAGTGCAAATATCTTCTGGGAAATTTGATTTCTGGAGACACTTCATTTTCATTTTGAAATAAGCGTCAACGAAATGAAGCGTGAGGCTTATATATGGCTCCGTGGTGCGGCTTTACCACAGGCGCGTCGTGGCAGTGAATTATCGGGCTGTGGCCACGTCCTTTACGACACCTTCACGACAGGCACTGGTCTTTGGCGAGAAAAAAAGTGATTGCGTTTATTTCTGTGTCTCTGGGAGCTGGTTGAATATTTGGTCGCGTTGTAAAGGGCGGCCTGAATGGATGTCTGTGAAGTTGAAGCAGGAGTCGAGTGGCTTTTCTCTTTCCTCCTTGATTGCTTGATCATAAACCACTTTGTGAGCGGACCTTAAACGATTGAACGGGTTCGTAGTGTTACTCTGTGGTGCAGCTATGATAGAGTAGCAAGGTTTTCACACTATTTCTACTTGTTCCATGTCTGCGTACCCAGAATGTATTCATATTTATGCTTCATCTACTGTTAATGGGGGTGATATGGATGAAAACTGTGAGAGCATACAGTCTTAGGGTGTATTCACACCTGCCACCTTTGGTCCGCTTTAAACGGACCAGAGTTCGTTTCCACCCTTGGTTCGGACCTTTTGTGCAGGTGTGAATAGACTTAAGGGAACCCTGGTCCGGACCGAGACCCACCTTTTGAGGTGGTCTTGGTCCGCTTCCAACCAGACTCTGGTGCGGTTCGCTTATGGTCTGAATATGAACTGGTCCCGATTCGACCCATCTACAAAAAAAACGTACGTCCCTTTGGACTTAACAAGCCACCGTAGCTGGTAGCAAAGGTGTACGTTGTACTGAAATCACACCTGATCAGCTGTATGTTGCTTAGCAACGCTGCTACCGGCGTGTTGTGGGACAGGGCACACAGTGCATGTCATCTCTTTCGGATTGCAGCTCGCATTCTCCGACGGGGTTCCAAAATTATAAATAGAGCGTCACTAAATGTGTTGAATGAGCTGCTCTTCACCCTCACAATAATATTCCAGCTGTAATGATATGCAGAACAGTGGTGCTGCCCGCCACAGTTGTTTTTCTACATTTCCGGATCTGTGCTGTGTCCTGCCCCCGTCATTTCTGTCCAATGGGAGCAATGACTGTCATCCGCGTTGTTTACAAGTAATAGTCAAGTAAAGTTTATTTAAATAGGGCTTTTCAGCAACAAGGCACTCAAGGCGCTGTACATAAGGAAAAGCATTACAATGATACAGAAAATCAAACAACAGAGGTAATTAAAATATATATATAAAAATAAAATAAAGAGAATAGAATGATGGGTAAGAAGATGAAAGGAAAATTGGACTGAAAACTTTAATAATGTTTAGATAACACATTGAAAGGTCACTCTAAACAAATACGTTTTTAACCTTGATTTAAAGCAATTAAATAAATAAAGCAAATCCAGATTAGTGGAGCATAAGAACTAAAAGCTGCTTCTCCATGTTTGGTTCTGGTTCTGGGTATGCAGAGTAGATTTGAGCCAGAAGACCTGAGAGGTCTGGGTGATTGATACACTGACAACAAGTCTGTAATGTATTTTGGTGCTAAGCCATTCAGTGATTTATAGACTAACAGAAGTATTTTAAACTCTATTCTCTGAGCTACAGGGAGCCAGTGTAGGGACTTTAGAACCGGGGTGATGTGCTCTACTTTCTTAGTTCTAGTGAGGACGTGGGCAGCAGCGTTCTGGATCAACTGCAGCTGTCTGATCGACTTTTTAGGGAGACCTGTGAAGACACTGTTGCAGTAATCAATTCTACTAAAGATGAACGCATGAATTAGTTTTTCAAGGTCCTGCTGAGACATTAATCCTTTAATCCTGGAGATGTTCTTAAGGTGATAGAAGGCTGACCTTGTTACTGTCTTTATGTGCTTCTGAAGGTTCAGGGTCTGATGTCCATCACTACACCCAGGCTTTCAAGCCTGACTGGTGGTTTCTAGCTGTATTAACTGAAGCTGTGTGCTAACCTTTAAACGCTCTTCCTTTGGTCCAAAGATTGTTACTTCAGTTTGTTTTGATTCAGCAGAAGACAATTTTGGCCCATCCATGCATTGATTTCTTCTAAGCATTTACCCAGCGCTTGAATGGGTTCATAGTCACCTGGTGACGTCGTAACGTATAGCTGTGTGTCGTCTGCATAGTTATGATAACTTACGTTGTTGTGTATTAAAATCTGAGTTAGGGGGAGCATGTAGATATTGAATAGGAGGAGCCCTAGGATGGACCCTTGGGGAACGCCACATGTGATTTTTGTGGTCTCTGATGTAAAGTTACCTACTGACACAAAAAAGTCCCTGTCCTTCAAGTAGGATTTAAACCAGTTGAATGCTGTACCAGAAAGGCCGACCCAGTTTTCCAGGCGCTCTAATAAAATGCAGTGATCAGCAGTGTTGAATGCTGCACTAAAGTCCAATAATACCAGCACTGTGGTTCTTCCACAGTCTGCATTTATACGGATGTCATTGAACACCTTGACAAGAGCAGTCTGTGTACTGTGGTGAGGAGGAAGCCTGACTGGAAGACATCGAAGCGGTTGGTCATTGTTAGGAAGTTGTTTAACTGCTGAAACACAGCTTTTTCAATAATCTTACTGATGAAGAGGAGGTTTGATATAGGTCTGTAGTTCTGTAGTAGCAGCTTGTCCAAGTTGCTCTTTTTCAATAGAGGTTTGATAATTGCTGTTTTCAGGGCCTGGGGGAAAACACCTGACAAAAGGGATGTGTTTATTATATGTGTTAAATCAGATGTTATTACAGGCAAAGCTTTCTTAAGGAAATCTGTAGGTAAAAGATCGAGACAGCAGGAAGAAGAACTTAGTTGGTATACGATTTCTTCTAAGTTTATGTCATTTATTTGGTGAAATTGGGAAATTTTGTCAAAATCATTTCTAGTTGGAGACAACATTGGTACTGGAGTTGATGTGGATGTGCTGACTGCCCCTCTGATATTTTGGGTTTTTTCAGTAAAGAATTTATCAAATTCATTGCAGGCCCTGGTAGAGTGGAGTTCAGATGCTACAGTTACAGGAGGGTTTGTTAACCTGTCGACCGTGGCAAATAATGTACGAGCATAATAGTTCACTTGCAAAAAGTACAATGTGAAAGCAAACCGCACCAAACAAAAAAACATAAAGTCCGGACCAAACAAGCGGACAGGACTTTCCTGGTGTGAATGCACCTTTACTAAAACTGCTGTTTATATGTAAACAACCATGAGTGAGTCTTTGGTGTACAGTGTTTCTTACATTTCCTCACAGTTTGATTTTCCCAAATAAATTACCTAGATTATTTTGGGATTATTTAATGAAAACCCTTATGCTTAAGTGTTTTTGCAAGTATGAGAAAAAAGAAGCTTTAACTCGTGTGTTCTTCTACTAAGTGTTTCAGAGTGTAGCTCACCTGTTTGAGTTTCTCGTCAGTGAGACAGTTGAGTTCGATGATGAACTCGCTGTCAGTGGGAGAGATCTGAGCACAAGGATCAATGATCTTGATAATGTCCAGCTGCTCTCTCAGGCCCATCTCTGTGCTGACCTTCCGACTCAAGTACTCTATGTACTCCACCTGGGGGTGACAACAAACAAGTTTGACTTTTGTTCCAACTGACTGACAGCCCAAGCTTTTTTAGCTCTGTTTTGCAAACCAGAAAGGTGTTTTGGCTTTGCCTACTTGTTCATCATTAGTCATGGCACTCCAAGGCAGTTCATCCAGGTTGCGATGAGGGTGGGACTTTAGTTTTCTCTTGGAGAACAGACACGGTGAACTTGGTACACTTGGGATTATGTCAGAAAGGACATCACTGCCACTGGCAATGTCACTTCCTGGCAACTGGAAGGAAAACAAAGATCCAATAAGAACTGTAAAGATGGCAAATGAGGAAAACAACTTTTAAAACTGCAAAGACAAGAAAATCAATAGTTAAACAGGTAAAAAAGACCTCCTAAAACCTACCTGCCACTCAAATTCACTGTCAGACCAGTCCCAGTATGTGCTGATAGAAGAGGAGACGTCACTGCAAACACTGCCCTCCGGAAACAAATCCAGGGACGTTAGTTCTTGGTCATCCAGCAGGGAATAACAGTCATCCTGATCCCCGACAGACACAGAGGAGAAGAGCTCCTCGCTGCACTCTGAGCTGGCCACGCTGGTCCCACAGGATGTGAGGTTCCACCTGCACAGAAGAGTCAATGGACTTTAACATGAACCTATGGAAGTCCTAATGTTACAATGCGACATATTTTCAGCCAGGTGAATATCGTTAAGAGAAAGTATCCATCTGTTGATCCAGACAACACACTAACATCTGGCAGTAGCATGTGTAGAAAGATTAAATCACAAGTAAATAGTTTAAAAATGAATGAAATCACATGACATTAAAATAAATAATCTAGCGCTTCACTATTTGCTTTATTAGTTATTTATATAGCTCCACTTTACAATAGAAATCAAGCCAAACATACACAAACTCAAAATGAATGATGTAGCATTCAGCTAGTAATGCAATAAACAATAATAAAAATACCCTCTAATCATTCTTAGCCGTTTCTCGTTTGCCACTGCTCTTTCAGAGCACACCCTCCTAATGTGTTTAGATCATAAAGCCAAGAACCACTAATATCAACTACCATATTGATACACGTTATGCATGTTATGTAATGAGATTTTTATTGACAGCTGGAAAACAGGCCTCTCACTACTACACGAAACTGTTAACTGTGAACCACAACATTAAAACTGTAATAGCTGTTGTAGACTACATTTTTAAAGTAAATGTTATATCATTTCTCTTGTATACCACTCTCGAAAGGCCAGTAACTGTGGCTGGAACTTCTTGAACTACATTTTAAAAATATCTCAAGTAACATAATTTACTATATGAGGCCTGAGGCTGAATATCCCTTCTTATGGTTTGTTTGGATTCTAGTTAGAAACAAACAACTATGGTAAAATTGTAAACTCAAATTAGTGCACACAGCACAAACCCAGAGCCAATGAAAAGATACAAGTACAATCATTGAATCTACCTTAAGGCTCTTGATAAACACAAAATACATGCGAGTTCCAAGATTAATGCAGAATTAATAACGAACTACCTTGCTCAATAGCTTGGTTGTAAACAGATGGCATTAATTATTCTTGTGAGGAAAATAAAATACATGAATTCCAGTTTCAGGTGGAAATCATTGCTAGGTTTAAAGTGTAACAATCTGGCATCAGATGTGCTTCCTCTGCTGCAGATGGAGCTAGGAGCCAGCCTTTAACCCATCTCTGGGCCATTCAGAGGACAACCACTCACCATGTGTGTCCAGACCTACATACAACCAATCAGTGTACCGACGTGTCAATCCATAGTGGTACCAGCATCTACACCTTAGAAAAGGCAGCAGATACCTACCCACAATATGGATAAAGAGTATATTAAATGAACAAAAATGCTTTTACTCAGTAGGACTCTATTCCTGCCTCACCTATTGTACCATACTGTACGAATAGATACACACTATGCACAAAGCCATCCTATATCACATGTTTGTAAAACATAAAATTCTGCCTAGATATTCATATTCTTACTTATATGACAGTCATGTGATTGTTAGGAAAGTGCTTCAACAAGTAGGTAGCCCAGATGCACTTCCTGCTCACCTGTTGCTGTGGAAACGGTGTAGAGGGTCCGTTCTGTGACAAGATGACAGATGACAGCTGAACTCACTGACATCCAGGGTTCCCACATCACTGAGGTTGGCTCTTTGAGAGAGGAGAGGGAAAGGTTCCTCTGGAGCCAGAAACTTCTCATACAGAGATTCAGACATGTTTGGCTGTACTCGCTGCACCTGATGCATGACAGAGAGAAGCAAATCTGCAATAAACATGTGTTGTTTGTAAAGACATTCCTAGGTCCTATTCTGACCTGGGACCGAACTACGTGCTAGATGATTAGGTCATACTTGCAAGGCTCTAAATACTCAGGTGCAAACTCGACCATTTTGAGGAAAGTTTCCCTCAGACAACCTTCAGATGTGCTTGGCTAAACTAGTGCTTCCAGTGTTTCCCCTGTTGTTACATTGGAGGAGTTACTGGCTGCAGTCGATAAGTCGATAACGGATGCAGGCGTGCTAACGCTGCTGAATGCAGGAGTTGTAGCTGTAGATCTGAGGCTGATGAAAATTGTGCACTCTTCAGCCTTGACAAAAGTCTTGTGATTAACCAGGTGCTTCCTCAGATTAGAAGTATTCCCGCCCCTGGCCTTGCACTTCGTATCACAAATATTGCAGCGAGCACAATCTGCATCACATTTTGAGAAGTGGAGCCATACTTTCAAGCTCTTTCTGTCAGCCATGCTTTGTTGATGATATTATGTTCTTGAGGGTGCAATGCAGTGTTTATGTTTGGCATGGAAAATCGCCCTTCTTCTACCCCCTCAGTGTCACAATGATGCCCTTAGGTACCGAAACATGGTACCGTTTGATTTTACACGAGTCGGTGCTCGGTAGTACCGACGGAATTTGGTCGGTCCCAATAAAAGTACCATATTCGGTACCCATCCCTATACATATATAACAGATAAAGATAGAGAGATGGAGAGAAATGGATAAATGAAGATAGAAAGATGTTGACAGAAAGACAGATTTACATACATAGATAAAGATACATAAAGAATGAGGAAAGCATTAATAACAATGTTATTTTTATAGGAATGTTCTGTAGAATATGTAAAAATTGATTAGAGCAATTACCTTAATAGTATTGTATTACTTTGTTGTATTTGACATCATTTATTCTAGCAAAGAACCTGCTGTAGATTTTTTCTCATTACAGAATCAGTCATTATCGGTACAGGCAAGGACAAGCCTTATCAGTGCATTTCTAATTTTCACATTTCGTTGTTCTTATTTTGTCAATTAAATATTTGTATTGTAATCATGATTATTTTGGATCACAGTGCAAATACTTTATGAATAATTATTTTTTGTCTGGGAGAGCAGCAGCAAATACCTTTACTAAAACTCTAAACTTACAATTAAAAAAAATTTGCTATTATAAAATGTTGTCAGTAAAGAAGCGTAAAATACATTTCTTAAAAAATAAAGGACTTTAAAGCACAAAACCGCATATTTTTGACCGTGGTAAAATTTGTTTTAGGTTGGATATTGGATATTCCCGCTCTGCGGATTCAGCGGGGTCTTCCTCCAGTTTGATCCGATACAGGCAGTTTGATTTCGGGCAGCCGCTCTCTGCCTGCTCCCTCCTCCTGCACTGCTATGCTGAAATTTAGGCTGATACGCTCATTTTTTATAAGCGTATCGGCCGCAAGCGTCGAGTCTGTTCTCGCTTCCTTTCACCCTATGCGACCGCTAACAGTAAAGCTTTGTAAAATCATGCCAGCTTCGAAGGGTGGGTATAAACTGCATGATATGACGAGCCTGGAGAAGAAAATCTTTTCTCGTATCTCCCCTCCGCTACGCTCATAAAAATTCCTGGTGAGAACTCTGGGTACTGCGTGGTTTGGGGGAACATTTTTGTGCTGATTATATGTGTGATCAGCTGATATAGAACATTAAATACAGCGCCCCCCTCTGTGTGTAATTCAAAAAGCTAACATGATGTCCTGTTCCCTTTTCTTGCAGCCTTCAGGCAGTGTCTGATTTGTAAATAGTAAAATTATATTTCAATTTAACCGCTCCTGCAAATGTGGTCCTTAATATTACAGTAGTCGCTCTTGAGTTTTATTAACTTTTCCCAGCACTACCTCAGCATAAACCTTCTCATTTCTCCTGGTCCCATGGCCAATCAGTGAACAACAGTCTGGTCACGTCACATGTAGTCCCTACTCAGCCTCCCAGTAGCTGGTCCGGGACCAGGAACCAAAAAAAGTAGGTACCAGTACAGAAAAAAACAGTAAAGCAGGCCACCGAGTGTAGTGGAGGCTGGCTAAATGGAGCTAGTGAAAAAGGGGCAATAGGCATCCTTTGCGCTTTAAAGAAATAAATAAACTGAATTTGACTGCATAGTTTGATAACTAGGAGCAATTACTTCACTTGGAATCCGTATGAGTCCATTGAATTGAGTTCGCAAAGTGCCTTCAGACACGTGTTGTGAATTGCTGCCATATAAATAAATTGAATTTTACGGAATTCTTTACTATTGACCCATAAGCACATTAATTACAGTACCTAGCTTTTATAAACAAGGTGTTAGTTTCTTTAAATCGTTGTTTAGATAAGCCAACAATAACGTTAAGCCTACGACAACAAAAACACCGCATCCAGCTAACACCATTAGCTGGATGCTATTCTTTCAACTGTCTACGTAGCGGCTGCCAAACAACACAACGATAGCTAAAGGACTCTGTACAGTAATGAATTTAAACACAAAACAAAACAACGTTTGTTCCCTAAAAACTCAAACATCCAAATACAAACCTTTTAGCGTTCAAACAGCGACCATGTTTGCCTCCTCCATTTGCTAATCCTTTCTTTTCTGACGAAAATTAAGTTGTGCTCGCGAGACTCCAGAGAGCGCGAGATGTCACGAAGGCATGTGACCTGAAACCGGAAGCTATCACGTAAACAGAAGGTAGCATAAATAAAAGGATTGCTTTTCATTGTTTCCATTCCTTCTGCATTTTTCTCAACCAAGGGCACATTCAGCCATGTCTTCAAGCAACGTAAAGGACTCTAGCTTCCTGGGAGGCAGAATACCACCAGAAATAGAGTCAATGTCGAAAAATCTGAAGGATGTGGATCAAGAGTTGTTTAGAAAACTACTCAAAGGTAAATAATATACCATTTGAAACAACGTAACTATGACAGTCTTTGTAAAACAGCTTTCAGATTTATAAAATGTTCTTTAGTATGCTTTTCTATACAGCTGTGTTATTAGATGTTGTAAAATAAACATCATAACTCATGTCTTTAGTTCCTAATATAGATTTAGAAAAGTCAAACAGCTTTGCAGGAACCAATCAGACGGTCCAGAAACTGACTCGGAGGGGAAATGAGCATGATTTAATGTTGTTTCTGTGTCCAGCTGTGGTCAGTGCTCTGGAAGGAAAAGACTGCAGAGAGGTAATGAAGTCAATTGCTGAAAGCAGTGTCATCCCACAAGAGAGGCTCAGTCACATCATCGCAGGGATGCACAGAGTGCTCTCAGAGGCCATCCGCATCCCAACATCCTTACTTAAACAGGAGGTGAGAAGCACACAGATGAAGCTGTTATGGATTGAGTTTCAGTCACACAAAAACGACTTCTAAGATAAAGTATCAGTGAACACTATTCTAAGCGTAGCTGCAGTGAAAGCTTAATACAAAGAAAAGACTTGGAATGACAGGCTCAGAAACAATGGTGCCTAAGTTCACATATGATCTTATCAAGCTGAAATGGCCAAAGATCACCTATTCAACACAATATACTGTATGCAGAGTGGACTTTTTCACATTTTTTGACATCACTACCACAAACATCCATGTCTTTAATAGGATTTAAAGTGACATAAAAATTTTTTTTAAGTACAAGTAAAAAGAAACTTCCACAGAGTCAGTACTTTGTAGAAGCACCTTTCCTGTGATTGCAAGTGCAATTCTTTTGGTGGTATGTCTATCAGCTTTGCACATCTAAAGACTGTACATTTTGCACAGTCTTTGCAAAGTAGCCCAAGCTCAGTCAGATTGGGCTGTGAGCACAGACACATCATTTTATTTGTCTTTCAAAACGTTCTCTGCTAGATTTAGATTCTGGACCCTGACTGCACCATTCGAACACATACATGTGCTCAGGTCTAAACCCTTCCATTGTACCTCTGGATGTATGTTTAAGGTCCCGCTGGACCTGTCAGCTTAGGCGTGTGTCTATGTCTTGATAGGTTTGCAGGACACATCATAATCTTCTAATTTTCCAATGATGGATTAAACAGTGCTCAATGAGATGTTAAGAGTTTGGGATACCATTTAATAACCCAACCCTGCTTTAAATGTCTGCATAACCTTATCCCTGAACTGTCTGGTTTTCTATGGTCTTCCCCATGTTGTTTGTTTAGTAATATTTCACTTGTTAGGTGACTTTTAGCTAAGGATTTTTCTTTTAGAGGTATCAGAGTAAATCCAGAGGTGAATCCAAACGCACTTCCACTTTCCAGATTTTTATTTGACTAAATACGTGCCATTCGTTTCACAATTATGCACTTCTTTGTGTTGTCTGTCACCTACAAGCATATTTAAAATAGATTGAACTCAGTGGTCTTGTCATTAAATATGAATGGAAAGCAAAGGTATTGGGCTGTTTTAGTTCACATTGTGTGAGAAGATCTGGTGCTGCATAGAACTACATTTTTTACCCCCATCTCTGCATGTATAGATCACCGCTGACCTTAACATTCAGATTTAACTTGGTAAATATTTCCAGCGTTAATGACATGGAGCTTATCAGTTTGTTTTTGTTTCTGTTCAGACATTTAAGGAAGATCTGAGAGAACTTAGGTAAGGACTTTCATCTTGTTTCCAAGCATCAGAAAATAGTTTTATGATTTATATTCTTTCCTTCACAAACACTGGACTCTTTTGTCAAAAGGATACCAGAAGACTTCATCATAGATTTCTCCAGTGTGGTTTTTGGAAATCGGTATGTTGGATTTACAGCGTTTTGATTTAAACATTTGCTCATTAGATTGCATGTTGACCCCCAAGAACGTTGAGTTCCAGGGTCACCTGTATGTCAGAACATTGTCACGATTTGGTGCGGTTTTCTGTACGTGCTAAGCTCTTCCATGTGTTTGCAGACGTGCAGCTCTGGAAGTGGCTTCCTCTCAGAATGATCCTCACCTCCCCACACTGGAGGAGTTTAAATGGAGAGTGGATGTTTCCATTTCTACAAGGTAAAGTGGGTTTTGTTAACATTTATGACTGACTCTTCTCACACAAGGCTAAATAGTTCAGTGGCAGGTCTATAAGACTATATATGTATAGTATGACTATAAGATCTTAAGAAAACCCAGAAGCCAAAGATTTTCTGACGTTACTGAAAGAATTAGAATATTGATTGATTTATGACCAGTGTATAATCATACAAAGCTGTGTCTCTGTGTTCCCCCAGCTCTTTGGCCAGAGCCCTGCAGCCATCTGTTCTTATGCAGCTGAAGCTTTCAGATGGGAGCTTTCAACGCTTCGAGGTAATGAACTAACTGATTGCCATTTCAATATCACACCTGAAATACATCATAAATGCACTTACAGTTTAGCCTTTTGGATCTTTATCCAAATAGACCGAAGCATTCTGTGCAGGTTTGCAATGTCTCCTTAAATGTAGCCAGTTAGGATCGTCACACTTCTCTGTTTGTGGGAGTTTTTGTTATTTGAATGAGAATGAGTTGTTTTACTGATTGGAGTTAAACGTTGGAGCTTTAACTGATCAGAGGAAGATGTGAATGTCTTACAAGCTGTTTAAGTGTATTTTGACATAGATTGACATAGATACTGAAGAACTCTGCATATTATTTAGTTTCGCTTCATAGTGTGACTGTAGATTTCAAAGGAGATGTATAAATGTTCATATCAGGATTTATAGTTCCCAATATCAGTTTCAAAGACATTTTGGAGAAACTGAGTCGCAGTTTGATAGTTTGCCTAAATCAGTGCCATGTTTATGCAGTAAAACGTTCCACATTTCCTCAGTCTTACATATTCTATGTTAGTATTGCGAATGTGTTGCACTCACCAATGATGTTTTGGACACTGACAATGACTTGTATCTGCAGAACAGCCTTAATATGCTGATCCAACACCTAGATTATCAGTTGTTTCTAAAGACACACTATACTGGCACATGTATTGGGTCAGCCCTTAAAATCATTGAATTCAGGTGTTTCGGATTAGTTCCATGGCCACAGGCGTACAAAATCCAGCATTTAGGCATGCTCATTTCGGAATGAATGGGTCTCTTGGTAAATTCCGGCATCGTACCGTGACTGGATGTCACCAGCGAAATAAGTCCGTTCATTATATTTCCTCGCTACTAAACATTCCTCAATCAACAATCAATTACAACACAGGGAAAACTATTAGTAACAACAGGAACGGAGGTTGGAAAATGCAGAGTGGTGGGACATTGCATGTTGATGTGCACAGTGTGCAGAGGTCACCCTCTGTCTGCAGATTTAATAGCTACACACTTAATGTGACCTTCAGATGAGCTAGGCAGCTGGAACGCACACAGCGGGTCACATGACAGACAGACTCCTTTATTTTCAACATTTTTGGAAAGGGTGATCAAAACACGCCATGTTTTGTAGAGTTAACTTTACAAAGTGCACAGCATAATTTTTGCAAGGCACATCAAGTTTGTAGTTGTACAAAATATGGGAAGGTTCAAGGGATATGAATACTTTATAAGAGAATTATTAATTCTACCAAGAAAACAGCTCCAGGTACAGCTGTGTTAATGTCAAATAATTCATCTCAAAGCACCCTATAGGAATCTGTTCTTTGGTTTTCATTAAAATGTAACTAACCTTTTGGCCTCATACAAACTGAAAATTGTTAAACATTTGTAATTTATCAAATACCCTTTTTAAGCCTTAAATAAAGCCCTGATCAAAGTTTTACAAAGGTTTAGTGTGATGAGTGGTGCAGCTTTTATTTTCTGGAATGTGGCAAACTAAAGAGACTCCAGGCTGCATTCAGGTGTCGGAAAGCAGGAGGGATCATATGGATGGTGTCTGCAAGACTCGTGTTATTTCTGCAGCACACTTTTTTTAGCTTGTAAGCTGAAGAAATCTGGTTGTGGGCCAAAAAACTAATGTTAGTCTGTGTCTGCTGCTACATAATAGGATCACAGGCTAATAACTGAAGTAACGTTTGCTCAGTGCAGCCTAATCTTTCACCCATTCTCACACACAGGCCTCCGATACGTTTCAACAGAGTTCTTCCTAATCTGTTCTAATGCTTTTTACAGATAATACTATAAACTACTGCATTTCTGTGTCCTTGATGTGGCTTTTTTTTATGTGTCCATAAAAACCCTAGGGCAAAATTAAAGGCTAATCCCTCAAAGCAGTGCAGCTTTGTTTCAATAAAACACTTGATTTCATTGATAATGCTGTATGTAATGTACAAAATTGGATTAGTTAGGGAAATTAGGGAAGATTTCGTAGAGTGAGCTGTTGAAATGTTTGGTCTTACTTAGCAGGGGGCACTATACTCCAGTTTTAGGCTTTCTAATCACAGACTAGAAGCTGCATCAATGCTTTTTGCCACAGCTGCTTACAAACTAGGCTTCTAACATGGACAGAGGCAGGCAGGAAGCGCTCCTGCTGCAGATGTACAGTGCATCTCTCACAGTGGTTATACAATGAGATTACAGCTGAATTGGAAGATTAGAAGCAACAACATCCGATGTGCACGCTCAGTGGTTTCATCTGTCTGCTGAAGGGATCTGAGAGCAGATCGGAAAGAAGGTGGCTTCTATTCTCTGTTGGAAGCCTGTCCTGCTGGGACACATGAAAGGGAATACAGATAAAACGCCACGGCTTAACTATTCCATATTCATCTTTATTATGTATGGCTCAGCTTACATTGACACTTCATGAGCTGTTGTTTGTTTTTTTTGTTTTGTTATTTTATGCAGGTCCCCGTGTTGAAATTCCAGGAGCTGCGTTACAACGTTGCTTTAATTCTTAAAGAAATGAACGATTTGGAAAAAAAGAGCATTCTCAAGATCCAGGACTGATCCGCAATCCACCGTTGATCTCAGGGACTCTTTAAAGGAGTACTGGAGCTCTGTACATGTTATAGTTGCCTGTCTTCAGTTTGGGCTCTGACTGTGTTGGCATCCAACATACTACAACTGTTTTTTTTAAATAGCCGCCAATATTTAAAGACATTTTCTTTTGCCCCAAACAGTAACTACTAACACATGTGAACACTGTTGGTTCTTAGAGATTTGTGACAAGAGTGTTGTGGCAAAACCAAGTGAAGACACTCACCATATTGTTGACCAATACAGGGTGATATGTATATTGCCTGAGACTGAACATTTTTACCTGCTTGTAAAATGCAATTATAAAACTGAAAATGTTGGTTTTTTTTTTTAAACTAATACATAAAATTGCAATAGAACCGAAACAAAAGAGATGTACTGGCCTTTTTTGGATCATTTTCAAAGCAAACTGCATATTTTATTATGATAAATGGCCTGCACTTGTATTGTATTCAAGTCCGAGGACTCACTCTACAATCAGTCGTCTTAGACTACACTGTCAGTGTAGTCTACTGACAGTGTAGTCTATAGGCTACATTGTAGCCACAGCTGCCCTGGGGCAGACTGACAGAAGTGGGGCTGCCATACAATCGGTGACACTGGGCCTCTGACCACAATCAGCAGGCTAGGACACAACAAATGAGACGGACAGGAATTTGAACTGGCAACCCACTGACTGTTTTATATAACATCGTTTAATTCCCTTAAGCTTCATTTCTGTATCAACATTTTAAAAATACAAATATTCTGAAAGTTGGATCCCAAACCATCCGGAACTAAATAATAGAGGTCTTTAATCTGCTAAAATGTAAATCATTTGTAATCATTTGTAAAATGTTGAGTAGCAGTCGATGAAATTACGTTTTGATTACTTCAGAGGCACACATGGCCTTAATAAACTCCGACATAAAAACCTTTTACACCTCTATGAGTAGCAGAAGCCTGTGTACAGGGTTGGGTTTAGTAGAATCTAAGCCCCTGAGCTTCAGGTTGTTTTGGGGCCCGACCCGATCAGTTTTTTTTAATGCATGCAGAGTACAGTAGTTGGGTAAACATTAACTTCAAGATTTCTGAAACAATTTTTGGATTTGTGCAATCTAAAATGTTCCTTTAAAAAAAAAACTGCGTCGAAAAGTATTCATCCATACAATAAACATCACAGAAAATATTGCAGTAACTATACCTAGACTGTATCTGGAAATGTGACTCAGTCAATGAATTACACAAATATGAAGAAGGATGCATGGAGGATCTACTTAACTCTTGCTGATGTCACGTCCGGCATTTTGAGGGTTAGGTTTGTGTTTGTGACATCATTGTTTCTATATAGTTGTATATTTGTTATCTAAACAAAATTCTAACAAATTAAAATGCCTCACATGGGCTTATAAGTTTTCTTTAAAAATACCGCTTGGTATTTACAAACAACCCCACTGTAAAGCATGATGGTGGCAGCATCATGCTGTGGGGATATTTTTCTTTAGCAGCAACAGGGAAGCGGAACAGAGCTGAAAGGAAGAGGAATGGAGCTAAATACAGTAAAATCCTGGGAGAGAACCTGTTAGAGTCTGCAAAAGACTTGAGACTGGTGTGGAGGCTCTCCTTCCAGCAGGAGAATGGCCTTAAACATACAGCTAGAGCTACAATGGAATGGTTTAGATCATGCATCAAGCTAGTCTTCACAGATGCTCTCCATACTGTCTAACTGAGCTTTAGCTATTTTACAAAGAAAAATGGGAAAACGTCAGTTACTAGATGTGCAAAGAGACATGAAGGTGGTTCAGCATTGACTCGGAGGGTCTAAATATTAACAATAATTCACTTTATCAAAAACACGGGTAGGTCCATATAAAAAGAAAATAAATAGAAAAATAAGATACAATTAATCAGTCACAAATGCACATCATACTTTTCAGATTTTATCTGTAAAAAAAAAACATTGAAAAAAACGTTTCCTTTTCTTTCATCTTCCCAATTATTTGCTACTGTGTTGGTCTACCAGATTAAAATCCCCAGAACCATATTGAAGTTTGTTGTACTGTGCCAATTGTAAAGAAAACTTTCAATGGATATTAATAGTATTGGAAGGTACTGTATGGCTTAGTGTATGACTGTTGCAAGATGTGTTGTAATGCAAGGTCCCCAACTCAAATGCTTAGCATGAACCTCCATCTGTTAGACCTTGTGTGATAGTAACTGGTTGCTCCGACCTGGTATACAAAGTTCAGACAGTCTGTGACAAGGACAGCTGCACAGACAGCAGTTCGCCCAACATACAAATCTCAAACAGCACAAGTTTTAGGTGTGAGGTCAGGATCTCTGAGTGTGTAAATTGCATTTCCGACTATGTGTGTGTTTGTTGCTTGCATAAGGTTTTGCAAGTGTCCCCTTTTGCATATATGTCAATCTGTCTGTTTCTCCATGTGTGTCAGTCTGTCTGTATATGTCAGTCAGCGTGTATGTCTGTGTGCGGGATTGAGTTCACGGGCTAGACCGCCTGACCTATATTACCAGCAGTTCCTGAGATGGGTACTGGTGGACCGACCGCTGCATGTAATCCACACACACACACACACACACACTCACACACACACTCATACACTCACACCTACACTTGAATTGCCTTCAACAAACAGGCTTTATTTGGGGACTGCAGTAAATACCACTGACAGGGAGGGTAGCTGATACTATTCTTCCATGTAGGACCCCCATTCAGAGTAAAATCCCTTCAATGCAGTTCTTACACTTTAATCATAAACTATTTCTAATTCTAGCACTACTATAAGCTTCAAACACCATCAATTTGGCTAGAGATTAATATAATAAAAAAGTAATACCTTGATTTTATTTCCTCGTCTGTTCTGTTGTTGTGCTTTTAACTTAAGGTGCAATAAAATACCTCCACAGGCCCTTCCAGAAGGTTTTCTCAGGGAATTTTGGCCCAACCGTCCACCCCCCGACCTTCCCTGCCCCCGCGTTTGGATGTGCCACAGCAGGAACCCCTTGTAAACTTCCACTGAGCTAGATTCAGAACTGTGCTTGTTAAGTAAGATCTCACATAGAGTGCTTTTTTGTAATTATGCAAACCGTCTTTATGCAACAAAGACTGGCTACACTTCAGAGTGCTGTTGAGCCGTTCCAGTTATAAAACCACCTGCGCTTCTCATCCTCTGTCTCATTTTGATAACTTGACATTTGGCTCGCCTTTATTCCCTTATAGCACCATACCCGACACCATAGCACCATAGAGAGAGGTTTGACGTGGACACAGCCCGCTGCTACGTCTTCAGAAGTCAAGTCTTTGTCAGAGCTGACCAGGTGTAGCTTCCAGATGCTTTGTTTCCTCCCACCAGTGACAGCACTGTGAATCTCCGATGTGCAGGAGGCTCTGAGAGCTGATTAAAATAGATTTTAAACAATTTATGAGCTAAAGATATTGATTCCCCAATCTTCTTGCGTATGCTGCATAGGGCAATCTATTTCAAATGTCTTTAAAGTCTGATTCAGACTCCTGCATGCATGTTTTCCATACAGCTTGTGCAATTCATAACATATAAATAGTGCAGAAATTGTCCCAATTTTCAGTTTGGGTTGGTAAATAACATAAAGGTCCATGGAAACCACAAAGTTACAACAGTATGGAAAATGTACTTTAAAGCCTTGAAAAGTAATTTTCCCTACAATGTTTGAGTAGGGCCCTAAAGTGACTTGCAAAAGTATTTATACCCCTTTAATTTATTTATTTAATGTTATATTACAACCAGAAATGTTAATGTATTTGATGCACAAAACTGTGAAGGGTAGGAGAATAAGGTGCATGGATTTAATAAAAAAATAATAATAATATCTGAAAAGCATAGCGTAGATGTGTATTCGGCCCCCCTTTATTTTGATATCCCTTTAGAAGTTACCAAGCTTAAAGCAGAGAGAAAAAACAGAATCTCAAGGTTTCAACATCTCACTGGGTACTGTTCAGTCCATCCATCTGAAAATAGAAAGAGTACAGCACAACTGCAAGCCTTCAAAGACATGGCAGTCCACCTAAACTGACAGGCTGGGCAAGGAGCACAGTAATTCTGGAGGAGCTTTAGAGATGCACTGCTCAGGTGGAAGCAGGAAGAAAGATATTGTTGAGAGAAATCCATAAAAGTATTTTTTTAAGTGTGTCACAAGCCATTTATGGGACACAGCAAACAAGTGGACAAAGGTGCTCTGGTTAGATGACACCAAAATTGAACATTTTGACATGCATAATGCAATATAGTACACAACTACACTGGAAATTATCCTGAACACACCATCCTTATGGTGAAACACGATGGTGGTAGCGTCATGCAATACTTTTCTTTAGTAGGAATAGGGAAGCAGTTGAAGAAGAAAATGGATGGAGCAAAATACAGAGTCATTCTGTAAGAAAACCTGTTAGAGACTGCAAAAGACTCTCAGACTGAGGCGGTTCATCTTCCAGCAACGACCCTAAAAATACAGCCAGAGTTACAATGGAATGGTTTAGTCACTGGATATTCTTATGTTACAATGGCTCAGTCAAACTCCACACCTAAATCTAACTGACAGTCTGTGGCAATACTTGAAAAGACAGTTCACACAGTTCTCCATTCAATCTGACTGAGCTTGAACTATTTTGTAAAGAAAAATGAGCAGAATTGTAATCTCCACTTGTACAAAGCTTGTATAGAGAAGACTAGCAGCAGTAGTTGCAGTGAATAATGTACAAGTAACTGGCTTGGGGTGGGGGGGGGCTGAATACAAATGCATGCCACATTTTCAGAAATTTAGAAAACCATGTATTTATTGCATTCTACTTTACACGTATGTGCTACATTGTGTTGGTCTATTGAATAAAATCCCATTAAAATACATTAAAGTTTGTGGTTATAACATGACAAAATGGATGAAAGTTTTAGAGGTGTAAATATTTTTGTAAGGCATTGTATGTCAAAACATACAAATACACTTTAGAGCACTTATTTTACACATAGCTCTGCTCCTAAGATTAGTAACTGTAACTGTTCATCTTGTGCTTGTTGGCGTAAGAATAATAGTTACCCATCATAAAATCAGTCATTAATATATTATTATTGGAATGTACTATATCTAGAGCCCAACGTGTATTATACGCCATAGGAGAAGCTTCAATATATGGACCTGATGACTGGCGATCAGTTAAATGCAGGTCAGACTGGCTCCTGGAGGACCTGCTCCCCTGCCCGACAGAGGAAAACTATTACATGCGGGTTTGTTTTGTAACAGTTTTTTTTCCTGAACTCGTCCAATGAGAACAGCTGCTCGGGGTCACGTGACACCGTTTTTTACATAACAGGGTTTTTTTTTCTACACTTCTTGGTCCGCTGAGAGATATCGGTGTTCCCTGGACTTGACCGCGAACATTCAGAGCAGTTTGTTGTTCAGCAGCCTGGAGACTGGAGGTGAATGGCAGCCGCGGCACCGAGCAGTCCTGCTCCACATAGGTGAAGCGGGACACTTCCAGTAGACATGCTCCGTATGGGGACTGAATGTGAGAGCATGCTGCATTTGGCAGCTGAAGCTTTCCAGGCGAACAACTTCGAGCTGGCGGCGGATATTTACCAGTGCCAGCTGGCGTGTGTAGGGGACCCGGGGAGCCGGCTGGAGCTGTTGGTGAAGCGGGCTGACGCGCTCGCCTTTGGGGGCAAAATCGCAGAAGCTTTCGAGGTGTACCGACAAGCCTCTGAGATAGACAAACTCAAACCTGCTCACCTGTCCAACCTCGTAGATTACCTGTCGGACAGTATCCGGAGACAGGACCGGGGTGGGATTCATGGCAGCCGCTGGAGGACGGGGAAGGAGCGTGGCGTCCCGGGTAGCGGGTTTGAGGACTTCTCCTGCGGGATATGTCTGAGCTTTCTGTTCGAGCCGGTGACTTTACCGTGCGGTCACTGTTTCTGTAAGAAATGCCTGGAGAGGGAGAGGAAGGAGAAGGAGAGGCCGGTGATGTGTAAGGAGTGCAGGGACAGCTCCAAGGTGGCCGACCTCCAGACTTATAGGGTAAATGTGGTGCTCAGCAGCCTGCTGGCCAAGTGGTTCCCCACCTTCCACCAGGCCGACCGGCTGAGGCGGGAGGGGAACGGGCTGTACGCCGAGAGGAAGATGGAAGCTGCGCTAGAGAAGTACAACCAAGCTATTCTGACAGGTAATTACCATGTCTGTCCCAGGTTTAACCTGTTGTTTTTACTAGTTTATAACAGCAGGGTGCTGTTGGGTGTGGTTATAAAACTACAATTGAATTACACAACACTCTATCATTAGTCCAGAAAGTGTGTCACGTAGTGGGTGACAGTGGTACCCTGCCGCCATGTGTTGGGTAACAGGGTTAAGTAGGCTGGGCCAGTGGACCAAACATTACGTAAGCACGTAGCCCGCCCCACTCATTGTGTAACGTGAGACAATGAGACAGTAGAATATAGGTCAAGGGTATCATTGCAGGTCACATTGGCACAGGCAGAGTCAGGAGGGACATGAAGCATGTGGAACCTTTACATAAATGATTAGTCAGTTGTTTAATTTCATCAATGATATAACAACCCCAGTGCATTCTGGGTTGGTTTGCTTCCTGGGCTTGGTGCGTTTTTTAGTCCATGATGCTATGGTTGAACTGTAACCTGGTAACACTTGTAGGCAACAGTCTTGAGTGGCTGGAAAACATGCCCTGACCTGATTTAATAAGCAGCAGCTGATATCTTTTTCAGTACCTTTGGTCAGCATGTTAGTACATGGAGTGCTATGCAGATGTAATAATTCCTGTTTTACACGTTTTGTCCTTTCACAACCTTAAACCTCAATGTACTTTATCAGAATTTTCTGTGATAGACTAATATTAAATAGGGGACAATTGTGGAGTTGAGGGGAAATGATACATAGTATTGTTGTGACACTTGAGCTCCATCCACCATCCTGCCAACTCCATGCTGAAGAATATTAGTTTTTTTAGAGGAGTGGGGGATTAGAGCAACAGAAAGTCGTGCATAATTCTAAATTGGAAGAAAAACAGTGACAGACATGTATTCAGCTCTCCTTACCCTGATACCCCATAAGACAATTCAGCCCGGCTAGCTACATTCTGGAGTCACGATATTAGTAGAGTGAATATGACTTTGTGTTGTCTCGCACTTAAAATCCCGATAAACATTTGAAGTTTGTGGTTGTAATGTACCAAGTTCAGAAGGTAATATTACTTTTGCAAGGTTGTGTGAAAGAAAATAAGATGCATAAGGACCAAGAGTTTTTGACTTCTGGGTTCCTAGCACTAAAGCATATACAGTACCTCCCTGTTCAGACAGACGCAGACTGGGGTAGACCAGACTGTGGGTGATTGTTCTGAGTTACTCTCAGAGCTGAGCATGCAACATGTTGTTCAGTGCTCACTGTGGGCCTAGGTTTTAAAATGGATGTGTTGGCAGTGATCTAAAATGAACATTAAAAGCCACTTTTCCCAAGCTGTCGCTCATATTGTCAAGCATTGAGGATAATCCAAGTCTAATAAAGTCGGATGAAGCACAATCATTACCCGGGAAATTACATAAGATTGTAAATGGAAAGTTTAACATGTAAGATAAAGTACTTTAATATTTAGCAAAGAACATATGTGCAGTTTAGATGCAGTGGAATTGATAGTGAATCTGTCTGTCAGTGGGATATTAGGACATTATAATGTTAGTTGTGCTGTAGACATCCAGGTGGAACAACAGCAGCATCATTGCAGTCTTTAGGCCAAATGGTGCCTAAAGATAGCAAATCAGAGGTTAGCATGAATGCATCCACCTTCCAGAAGGAATCTGCATGTATCATCTTAATGATGGATTAAACAACAACGACAGGCTACATTATGCCAATTTATCTATACCGTACCTGTTTTAGGACTAACTTCATTCTGCGTTGTGATATTTGAGTCACAGAGTACTATGCAGTTAGCACAGAGTGTACAAAACATGCGTCCTACCCTCATCTAAAACTGGAAAGTTCAGAACTGGATGTAGGTTACGTCCAGGCTGTGGTTTCTGTTTCCACATGTAGCTGTTATCACCGAGCTTTGGGCTGAGGCTGGAACTCTGTGGCCTCCTAGTTCTAATTAGTACAAGTCTGTGCCGTCGGTTCGCCTCTAATCAATATGTCTTGTGTCCTACTTGAATGGAGATGCATGTATAAATAATCCCTGTTGCCTATGGGCCTTTCCAGCACTTCCGTTCCTAATCTTAATGGTGTGAGTGAATTAATGTGAGAGCACACACAAGGAGCTGTAGAAGGCTTCGCTTTGATTCTCGAGGGGCCAGCTGCGACATTTGCATAAGTTCCTATAGTTATGAAACCTGCAATATGGGTAACCTTGATAGTGGTGCATGGTTTTGCAATCTTTTTCATAACACATTTTGTAATGTGGAATCTGGTCGTTTTTTTTTTTAAGACATACCTTCTGCCACATAACTGGGGACCATATATGGACAGCAAGCTGAGGTTTCCGTGACATGAGCAAATGACCATGGATTACATAAAAACAGTTTATGTACTAAACGGTTGTCCTTTGGAGTGTCTTAGGGGTCACAGTGGTGAAACAGTCAGATTAGGAGACTGGCAGAGTTTTCTAATCGAATGACTGATCAAGTGTTTTTGCCAGACACTTATCATGTTCCAACTTCAAACTTTAATGTACTTTTTTGGGATTTTCTGTGTTAGTCACAAAATTGGTGCATAGTGGGAAGTGGTTTCATGTTTTTTTGATGGATTTATGATTTTCTATGTTTTTGACAAATCAAATCTGAAAAGTGTGGTGTGTATTTGTTTTTGACCCACCTGTGTCAGTACTTTGTAGAGCCGCCTTTCGCTGCAATTACAGCTGCAAGTCTTTTGAGGCGTGTCTCTACCCACTTAGCAAATTTTTGCTTGTTTGTAATTGGAGAGCATCTGTGAACAGCAGCTTTTCAGGTCTTGCCACAAATGCTTGGACTTTGACTGGACCGCTACAAAACATGTATATGCATTTGGTTTAAATCTTTCCATTGCGGCTCTAGCTGTACATGCAGGTCCTTCTCAAAATATTAGCATATTGTGATAAAGTTCATTATTTTCTAAAATGTAATGATGAAAATTTAACATTCATATATTTTAGATTCATTGCACACTAACTGAAATATTTCAGGTCTTTTATTGTCTTAATACGGATGATTGTGGCATACAGCTCATGAAAACCCAAAATTCCAATCTCATAAAATTAGCATATTTCATCCGACCAATAAAAGAAAAGTGCTTTTAATACAAAAAACGTCAACCTTCAAATAATCATGTACAGTTATGCACTCAATACTTGGTCGGGAATCCTTTGGCAGAAATGACTGCTTCAATGCGGCGTGGCATGGAGGCAATCAGCCTGTGACACTGCTGAGGTCTTATGGAGGCCCAGGATGCTTCGATAGCGGCCTTTAGCTCATCCAGAGTGTTGGGTCTTGAGTCTCTCAACGTTCTCTTCACAATATCCCACAGATTCTCTATGGGGTTCAGGTCAGGAGAGTTGGCAAGCCAATTGAGCACAGTGATACCATGGTCAGTAAACCATTTACCAGTGGTTTTGGCACTGTGAGCAGGTGCCAGGTCGTGCTGAAAAATGAAATCTTCATCTCCATAAAGCTTTTCAGCAGATGGAAGCATGAAGTGCTCCAAAATCTCCTGATAGCTAGCTGCATTGACCCTGCCCTTGATAAAACACAGTGGACCGACACCAGCAGCTGACGCACCCAGACCATCACTGACTGTGGGTACTTGACACTGGACTTCTGGCATTTTGGCATTTCCTTCTCTCCAGTCTTCCTCCAGACTCTGGCACCTTGATTTCCGAATGACATGCAGAATTTGCTTTCATCCGAAAAAAGTACTTTGGACCACTGAGCAACAGTCCAGTGCTGCTTCTCTGTAGCTCAGGTCAGGCGCTTCTGCCGCTGTGTCTGGTTCAAAAGTGGCTTGACCTGGGGAATGCGGCACCTGTAGCCCATTTCTTGCACACACTTGTGCACGGTGGCTTTGGATGTTTCTACTCCAGACTCAGTCCACTGCTTCCGCAGGTCCCCCAAGGTCTGGAATCGGCCCTTCTCCACAATCTTCCTCAGGGTTCGGTCACCTCTTCTCGTTGTGCAGCGTTTTCTGCCACACTTTTTCCTTCCCACAGACTTCCCACTGAGGTGCCTTGATACAGCCCTCTGGGAACAGCCTATTCGTTCAGAAATTTCTTTCTGTGTCTTACCCTCTTGCTTGAGGGTGTCAATAGTGGCCTTCTGGACAGCAGTCAGGTCGGCAGTCTTACCCATGATTGGGGTTTTGAGTGATGAACCAGGCTGGGAGTTTTAAAGGCCTCAGGAATCTTTTGCAGGTGTTTAGAGTTAACTCATTGATTCAGATGATTAGGTTCATAGCTCGTTTAGAGACCCTTTTAATGATATGCTAATTTTGTGAGATAGGAATTTTGGGTTTTCATGAGCTGTATGCCAAAATAATCTGTATTAAGACAATAAAAGACCTGAAATATTTCAGTTAGTGTGCAATGAATCTAAAATATATGAATGTTAAATTTTCATCATTACATTTTAGAAAATAATGAACTTTATCACAATATGCTAATATTTTGAGAAGGACCTGTATAGGGTCATAGCACTGCTGGAAAGGGAACCTCCCCTCCCAGTCCATCCACTCTCTTGCTGCCACAAACAAGTTTTCTTCAAGTATCATCCTAGATGTAGATCCATCAACTCTGACCATATGTTCTCTAATATTTATAGCAGTTTACCTTTTGGTCTCATCTGTATGGACCACCTTCTTGAATTGAGTAAGGGTTCTGTGAGAGGTCCTAACCCTGGGATATTGCTTCCTAAGTCAGCTTTAAGTCTCTCTAGTGTATTCTTTTGCTCCTCATGATGCTGTATTATAACAAACCCCTGAGGCCCTCAATGGACAGCTGCATTCATTCTAAGATCAGACCACCCAGAGGTGAAGCCTATTTACTAATTAGGTGGCTTCTGAAGACAGTGGGCTGCACTTGATCTTATTTAAGGGACCATTAGAATAAAGAGGGCTGAATGCAAATGGCTGCCACACCTTTCAGATATTTGGTTTTAACAATCTTCACAATCTTGTGTCATTTTCATCTCACTTCTAAATTAAGTACAATGTTTTGATCTATCAAAAATCCCCATTAAAATCCATAGAATTATGTGTTTGTAATATGTTAAAATATAGAAAAGTTAAAGTGGTATGAATAGATTTCCAGGGCAGTGTAATGCAACTATGAAACTTGCCTGAACATTTTTATCTGTTTTCTAGTATTTCTGACCCAAAAAATGTCGTTTTCCTTCAAAACGTCATTTAATGGTTGATAAATGGTTACTGGACTCACAGAGGACTAAAAGAACAGCTTTCATTACTGTATTTGTTTCTCATTTTACAATTATTAACCTCCCCGAAAAAAACAAAAACAAGCAGACAAAAAAATTTACAGGCCTATTCTACTTATTCAACTATTCCTCAACTCTGTAACCTTCTCACTTTCTGTTCTTTGTGTTTGTCTCTCAGCACCCACAGACCACATCCTGTTCAGTAATCGGTCTCAGATCCACTCCAGTCTGAAGCAGCATGACAGGGCCCTGAGGGACGCTGAGATGGCCTGCAGACTGATGCCCTTCTGGTCCGAGGTAAGGTTGACATCTCCTCTGTATAAAGTGTCATTTGTTAGTTATTTATTAGCTTACAGTTAGAATAGGAAGTAATCGACTGTCTCCTTGACAACAGTGTCATGTTCGTAAGGCCCAGGCCTCGGTGTCATTGGGCAGGACTGAGAATGCTCTGAGAGAATACCTGATCTGTCTGTCCATAGAGCCAGACTGTAGGCTGGCTAAGACTGAGGCTCACAAAGTAAGCCCATCTTGCTTCACATCAACATGGTTTTGCATTTAAAAGATCCAAGCTGAAACAATTTCCAGGCTGCAACTTCCCTTTTATAATCTGTGCAGAATTCCTGCTCCTAATCAGTATAAATGTGTAGGCATTTTAAATGAAAACAGTCACTTTAACACTGCTTGCTGCCTTCCCGCAGCTTCTTAGTGACTTCCTGGCTCCGGTCACGGATCAGGTTCCTGAACACATCTCGGACTGCACCAACTTCCTGTCTTCCAGAGCACACATCAAAAACAGCATCATTGAACCTGTCCAGGTAAAGGTGCTCCTCCTCCGATATCATGACATCTTTTCTTTCCACCACTTCCTTTCTGAACTCTTTTCCACTACTACTCTACCCATTTAGACCCTGAGTCCTGGCTTGTCGTCTTCAGAATCCCCTCCCTCAGCAGCTAGGTGGTCAGATGGGAGTCTCGGAAAAACGAAGTCACATCTCCTCAAACGGAAACGAAGGAGCACCGAAGAGGAGGAGGAACCACAGGAGGAAATCAGCTACCAGAAGAAATTCAAGTGTGGTGAGCATACCACCCTAGCAAAACCATATTGTTCCTGTTAGCAGCATTCGTGTTGTTCACTGTCTGAAAATGTCTCCTGCAGAGCCACTGCTGGGCCTGAATTCTCTGGGCTCTGTGTCCAGTGACCTCTTGGACCCAACAGATCTGGAGTGTTCCCTCTGTATGAGGTAATGTTTACAGTCAACCTTCTTGCACTTTTTCAAATTTTTTATGTTACAATCACAAACTTTAATGTAATTTATTTAGATTTTTATTTTCCTCCCCAGTCTCAGGTCTTTTGCAGCCTAACAGTTTTTTTTCCAGTACTGATCCATATTTAGCTCCATCCTGTTTTTTCATAAGCTCTGACCAGTTTCCCTGAGCCTGATGAAGAAAAGCATCCCTAAAGCAGGATGGTACCACCACCAGGTTTTACAATGGGGATGATGTGTTCAAAGTGATATTTTGAAACCATGTAACCTTTTTCTTTAACTTTACCGTAATGCTGTGTTTTGTGTGGCTCTATGACAAATAATCTGAATAGAAAACATAGAAGTTTGTGATTGTAATGTAAATAATTTTGGATTCATACAGCAAAGTACACAAGAAGACAATCTGGACAATAAATCTATGTGTTGATAATCGTCCCCGTGATTTTACAGTGTTGGTTGTCTTTGCATTTCCGTCCAGACTGTTCTACGAGCCGGTAACAACACCATGCGGGCACACTTTCTGTCTGCAGTGCCTGGAGAGATGTCTGGACCACAACCCCAGGTGTCCACTGTGCAAAGAGGAGCTGTCTGAGGTACATGCTAGATCAAGGATGTTTCTCCCATGAAAACTGCTGCAGTCAGGCTTTGCTTCTTCTGATTCATTAATTGTCCTTCTGTGTCTTCCTCCAGTACTTGGTCCAGAGGCAGTATTGTAAGACAGTATTAATAGAGAACCTGATATCCAAGTATCTTCCTTCTGAGTTCATTGAAAGACAGAAAATACACGAGGAGGAGATGGCTGAGCTCTCCAAGTAAGTTATTAAACACCCTCAGCTCTTCTTCTTTCTGCTTTCTTTTTGACTGCTGTTCATGAAAGCGAATGCATCGTTTCCCTTCTTGTTTTTCTTCAGTCTCAACAAGAGCGTGCCTATATTCGTGTGCACCATGGCCTTCCCCACTGTGCCGTGTCCCCTCCACATCTTCGAGCCCTGCTACCGACTGATGATCCGCAGGTGCATGGAGACGGGAACCAACTGCTTCGGCATGTGTCTGGAGGACGACCTCAAAGGGTTAGTGGTGGAGGCAGTACGGCAGCTTATTTTTCTATAAATTTATGTAAACACACAAAATGTAACACATCTTCCCTGCAGGTTCGCCGGCTATGGGTGTCTGCTGGAGATCCGCAACGTCAAATTCTTCTCGGACGGCCGATCAGTGGTGGACACGATTGGCAGACGGAGGTTCAAAATCATTCAGCACCGTGAGAGGGATGGCTACAACACAGCTGATGTAGAGTACCTGGAGGATGTGAAGGTGGGTTAAAACAAAGAGGTAAATGCTTAAGAGAGACCTAATGAAGGAGGTTAAAACTCTAAAGTGTGTTCATATATATTTACAGGTGGAGGGCTTAGCAGAGCGTGAGCTGCAGTCGCTACATGATGCAGTGTATGACCAGGCTCTGGTCTGGGTCAACTCTCTTAAAGCTGAGCAGAAGCAACGCATCGAAGGACACTTTGGACCAATGCCTAAGAAAGACCCTGAACTCCAGGTACATGCAAACAAACACCTTTTTTAGGATGAACACAGCACCCCACACAATTTTTGTTAAAGATTGGTAAAAAGCATTAAAATAAAATCATCTTTTATTATATTCAATGGGACACAATGCCACTAAAATAATTCAAGATGCCAAGCAGTGTAACACGGTCCCCAGGGTCTTTGGAATACAAACTGTCCCACAGCATGACACATCACCTATCGTAATTAACATTGTACTTATTGATCATCTCACCAGGTGTTGCTCTGTCTCTTTGTCCCTGCAGGCTAGCCCCAACGGCCCCTCGTGGTGCTGGTGGTTACTGGCTGTTCTCCCTCTAGAGGGCCGGGCCCAGCTGCCGTTCCTCGCCATCACCTCCCTGAAAGATCGCCTCAGCGGCATCCGCAAGGTTCTTCTCTTCATGTCGCAGAGCAGGCCCCGGTGAACTGATAAATGCAGTCTACAAGCTACGCACAAGCACACACCCTCCCTCAGAGCAGCTGATGACCAGTTCTTCCGTTCATCGCACAAATACCAGCCCCAGCTGCACTTCAACAGCAAACTTTATAAAACAAGGAAACATAAGGAATATGTTAATCAAATATCTTCCATGCAAAACCTTTGCTCGGCAGCAAAGCACTGAGGGTGGAGGACACGCAGAGCTGAGCTATGTTCAGACAGGAGGCGGTGAATGACTTAAAGTGCATCACAATGTAGGTTTTAATCAGGTTTTGTCACTAAGGTGCAGTATATTGTTAAAGCGCTCACTCTGATTTTCTCTTTGACTGTTCTTTGAATTCTGTGAAGAGTCTCTGTGTCATCTGTCCAGGTTCCCCTGATGCCCCTCTGGGCCTCCTCCTTTTCTTGCAGCAGTCTCTAGTTTAGTTGGAGCTAAATCCAGCTGCTTATGTGAACGTAGCTTTAAAATGACACCAAAACAAGCTCTTCCAGTTCAGATACATTTCAATCCATCTGGTTTAAATTAAATCAATCATTAATCTGTTTAAATGGACCTAAACTGAAGAGAACATTCAACATGTGTTTATATGTTAGTGCATTCAAGACATTGAATTAGTTTAGTATCACTAGGCTTTAAAGATTATTACTCTAACAATAAAAATATAAAAATGTGTGTGCAGAATGCCAGAATTATGAGTTTCAAAGCCATAATTCTGCTTTTGAAATGTTGAAATTCTGACTGACTGACTTTCATAATGGTTTTAAAAATTACACAACAGGGACTTTAAAACTGATAATTATGGCATTGAAAAACTGATAATTATGTACTATGTAACTAAATATTACTTTTCATCTCATAATTATGCCTTTTTTCAAGTTGCTGAAATGGGCTTCCATGTCCTTCTTTCTTCCAACTGTCCTCCTTCCTTGATCCCACCATTTGTCTCTTTTTCATCCAGTTAAATAACATCAGACTGAACCTTCATGGCTTTAAGGCTCCTGATTTTGTTGGACTTTCATTTTTTATTAACCATTATTTATTTGGTTGTTATTTATGCATGAGGTGACATTGTTTACATTACACAATAAAAGAGATACTGAGCTGCTCACTTTCCTCTGATCCAACCTCTCTTATTTAATACTCAAATTATCAGTATGAAGCTTTAAAAGAAATTCATGAAAGCTGCTTTGGAAAGTTTTTGGAAAATCCTATTTTAGGGAAGATTATTTAGATGACTGGTGTCCTGAAACAAAGGAAACATTTTACTGGACATTTAACATATTAAAATATTCTTTCATCAGCCGTTTCTGTTGAAGGAAACAAGCATTCCCATAAACAATTTGAATACTGTTCTCTATTCATTGACTTTATTTGACCATCCTTTTTATTTTAAGGACAATTGATGTGTAAAGAGTTTTCTGTCAACCAGTGAATCTAAAAGTGATCCCCAACGTGTGCATTTTGCAGCGAGGAAAGGCTGGTGCCTTTTATCCACACACAAGGAGTAGATCCATTCACAAACCTTTATCTCAGTGTTCCTGGAAAGCAGGTCAACACATTTAAAGCAGATTTAAAACAAATGAAACATGAGGAAACACATTTTTGGGGGAAAAATATGTTGCTGAAAAAATCTTGAGGCCTTGCTCTGTGTTATGATTGTTTTTAAATGCAAAAGCAAATCTTTGAAAAACATAAGAGATTGTTTAGCTTTACCTGTTAAAATATTTTATTTTGTATACAAATGTTTGATTTTTTTACATGTTTCTATGTCAACATAGTTAATGTAATTAATTTTTTCTTCACTTATTTGTGTGTTTGTCTGATGTGTCAATGTACGTAAAATGTCTTGTCAATTCATTCACATTGTAATATTTTTGAAAGGGCCAAAGCAATGTAAAACTGGACATTAAGGAACCAGGAATATTGTAGAAGGTTGCAATACAATTACATGTACAGTAAATAGAGCATTTAGGCATGGGCTGGTATTAGATTCTCACAGTATGACATCTGTACTGTGATCGTCCATGTTTTTAACAAGCAGAAATATTTCCAAACAGCTATTATTCTTATTCCTGAATCCGAGGGAAAAATATAGTAGCCTTCTCAACCAGCTGACCAGCAGTGCACAGCAGTGGGTGCACTAATTCCGTAGGAACAGTGTGACAGAAAATGTCTGAAAAGCATAACTTTTTAATCCCCTGGTACACCTTGATGTCGACTACATGCCCATGCCTAATGGCACTGTTAGGTATTGAGTGATAGATCTACTGGAAGATGGTTGTCTAGACTGGCATTTTACCAGTTATTCTCAATACAAGGTAATTGTCTCCTATAATTAGTGTTTTTCAATGTTATTAATAGAAACTGGGAAAGTCATTGCTAACATGGGCAGGACAGGAAAGGGAACATGTACACTAATTATAGACATGTCCAATGTAAAATCACATAAATTAGAAATATCTGGTCTATCACTTGTGTTCGGATTGATTCATACAGGTCCATATGTTCAGTGAGTGAAATATAAATATATATATATATATATATACACACACACATGTGTGTTACCAATGAAATAAACACATGTAGCAATAATAAAGCTTGAACATTTTACTTGCATCTTGGTTGGATTGTCTGTGTTGCCTTTATTATTTTGTGGCTTCATGTCATTAAGACTTGAAGTCATAAAGCAATAACAATTGTGCACAATAATAAGAGGGAAAAGACTGCTTATTACTTTATTCAGGTTTTTACTAATACTTCCCTCGTCATCAAAAATGTGAATACAACGGTTGGCTTCAGTTGAAGTCTAATATATTAATATTTTATCCTTCATAATGCAAATTTTGTAAAAACATTTTGTACACCTGTGTACTATATAAGTAATTGATCAACTGAATTTATTTCATGACACCTAAATGCTAACATTAAGAATAAGAAATACCCCAAAATGTTTTTTTTAGGAAAGCTAGTTAGCTGGCTATCCTGGCAGCATTAGGTGTTGCTAGGTTAGCAGAAATTAGCAGCTAGGCTAATATTTATTTTTCCTTTTTTTAAAAAAAATATTCAAAATTAACAAATGGGGAAAAATATGTTAATTAGACACAAATCAACATAATGGAAATTACAAATAGTTGACTTATTTAACATTTGAGTTTATTTGAATTTAAATTAAGCTAGCTGTGCTCTACAGCTTCCTGATTAGTGAACACAATCGATGGGCCCTTCTAGAAAAACAAGCACCCTTTATGTCAAATTTGCTCTTTTGCCTCACACACCAGCTGGCCTTAAACTCAGTTTCATCCACTGAAATCTTCTGAAGAGCATAAGCAATTTCAAATATCACAGGTTGTTTACTACAGGCTACAGATTATACAAAAACATTTTATTTTTATTTTTTGCCATACCATGAATTGGGAGCTCAGGAATAATTAAGAAATTATTGCTTGAGAGACCGCCCATTTTACAGGCTGTGATCCAGTTGAGCTACATGTACAATGAAATGTACAAGTAATGTTTCCTGAACAACAGGCTGAATTTATAGGCATCATTGAGATCTTTTGTAGCACACTAATTTAATAACTGAATATGCTTAGACACTGACATACAGTACAGACCAAAAGTTTGGACACACCTCATTCAAAGAGTTGTCTTTATTTTCATGACTATGAATATTGTAGCTTCACATTGAAGGCATCAAAACTATGAATTAACACATGTGGAATTATATACTGAACAAAAAAGTGTGAAACAACTGAAAATATGTCTTATATTCTAGGATCTTCAAAGTAGCCACCTTTTGCTTTGATTACTGCTCCGCACACTCTTGGCATTCTGTTGATGAGCTTCAAGAGGTAGTCACCTGAAATGGTTTTCCAACAGTCTTGAAGGAGTTCCCAGAGATGCTTAGTACTTGTTGGCCCTTTTGCCTTCCCTCTGCGGTCCAGCTCACCCCAAACCATCTCGATTGGGTTCAGGTCCGGTGACTGTGGAGGCCAGGTCATCTGGCGCAGCACCCCATCACTCACCTTCTTGGTCAAATAGCCCTTACACAGCCTGGAGGTGTGTTTGGGGTCATTGTCCTGTTGAAAAATAAATGATGGTCCAACTAAACGCAAACCGGATGGAATAGCATGCCGCTGCAAGATGCTGTGGTAGCCATGCTGGTTCAGTATGCCTTCAATTTTGAATAAATCCCCAACAGTGTCACCAGCAAAGCAACCCCACACCATCACACCTCCTCCTCCATGCTTCACAGTGGGAACCAGGCATGTAGAGTCCATCCGTTCACCTCTTCTGCGCCGCACAAAGACACAGTGGTTGGAACCAAAGATCTCAAACTTGGACTCATCAGACCAAAGCACAGATTTCCACTGGTCTAATGTCCATTCCTTGTGTTCTTTAGCCCAAACAAGTCTCTTCTGCTTGTTGCCTGTCCTCAGCAGTGGTTTCCTAGCAGCTATTTTACCATGAAGGCCTGATTCACACAGTCTCCTCCTAACAGTTGTTCTAGAGATGTGTCTGCTGCTAGAACTCTGTGTGGCATTGACCTGTTCTCTAATCTGAGCTGCTGTTAACCTGTGATTTCTGAGGCTGGTGACTCGGAAGAACTTATCGTCCGCAGCAGAGGTGACTCTTGGTTTTCCTTTCCTGGGGCGGTCCTCATGTGATCCAGTTTCTTTGTAGCGCTTGATGGTTTTGGCGACTGCACTTGGGGACACTTTTAAAGTTTTCCCAATTGTTCGGACTGACTGACCTTCATTTCTTAAAGTAATGATGGCCACTTGTTTTTCTTTACTTAGCTGCTTTTTTCTTGCCATAATACAAATTCTAACAGTCTATTCAGTGGTTCTATCAGCTGTGTACTCTATCCACCTCCTGCACAACACAACTGATGGTCCCAACCCCATTTATAAGGCTTGAAATCCCACTTATTAAACCTGACAGGGCACACCTGTGAAGTGAAAACCATTTCAGGTGACTACCTCTTGAAGCTCATCAACAGAATGCCAAGAGTGTGCGGAGCAGTAATCAAAGCAAAAGGTGGCTACTTTGAAGAACCTAGAATATAAGACATATTTTCAGTTGCTTCACACTTTTTTGTTCAGTATATAATTCCACAAGAGTTAATTCATAGTTTTGGTGCCTTCAGTGTGAAGCTACAATATTCATAGTCATGAAAATAAAGAAAACTCTTTGAATGAGAAGGTATGCCCAAACCTTTGGTCTGTACTATATATTCTTTACGTTTTTTGTTGTTTGTTTTCTAATACTGGGATTTCAAAGCATACCAATCAATATTTTTTTCTACGAAATTCTATGAAATTAAATCTGGGATAAAAAGATTTATGCATTGTAACTATGGATTTGAAGTCACAGACAGGAATGCTATATGAGTTTTGTAATTTTGTTTTGTCTTTCACAATTACAACAAGTACACAAATTGTTTTCTGTGAATCACACATTAAAACCTCTTACATTCACACTTTTGCTCCAATTTGTCCTAAACTAATGGTGCAAAACAATTTGTGTATTGTAACTGCGGAGTTTTGTAATTGTAGAATGTTTTCTGTTTTTCACAAACACAAAACAATAGTTACACCTCTTCAGATCCTTAACAACAAGTGCAAACACCTATATTAACTCACAAACCTTTATTTTTACATCTTTTCCTTAACACAAACACAAATCAATGAATTCAACTGCATGAATCTGCTGCTGTGAGTCATAAATGCTGCTTTACAAGTCACACATTCTTTTGGTGTGCTTTCACTTTTGCACCAATTGTAGCACAGAAAGTAGAGCTGTGACTTGTAAGCTAATTCATTCAGCAGAGGAGGCTGTCTGCTCCAGACTTACTAAGTATGCAAAAACCACCATATTAAGGAGTTTTTTGGTTTTTTTTGCAGTGTAGTTATTACATTAATTGGTTTTTTTTTCCAACTTCATTTAACACAGGTTGAAATAAGTATGGCAATTTTACAACTGTGCAACTTGATGGTGGACATAATAGAGACTTTCTTAGAGATGAGGACACAAAATTACATTGATGTAAACAAAACAAAAAAACTAGGTTTACAATGGGATACATATTTTAATATTAGTAGGCCTACCTATTTGTGGGAAATTCCAATTACATTTCATACAGGCCTTCACATGTTTCCAAATATTTCAGACATTTCATATATAAATGGAATTCCATTGAAGACTGGCGGTTATCTTAGCCCTCTTTATTTATGAATAAAGAGTTATTCTTTGCTGCATTCATGGAAAATATGGTCTATTCTTTCTACATCATTTTCACAACATGGGCATTTATTTTCATCGTTATTGATTCGGTTTCTCAGTGATTCTTTGGACGGGTAAATTGCATTTCAAATTTAAAATGCATTTCTTTAGGTATTGGTTGTAAAGGGAATTTCAAATATAAAAAAATATAGAGTTCTTACATTTTCCATAGATTTTTTGTCAAGTTTGTAAAGCATATTATTTTAATCTATTTTCCCAGGGAATAAGGTTTCGTTTATACTGTTTCTAATTGTGTAGTTATTGAATATTTTGTCAGTAAGTGAGATACCATTAATAGAGTGGCTAATTGTGGGGTTATAGGTTGATATTCTATTATATTTTGAGTCTGACCAATGAACAATTCTGCTAATGCTTTATGTAATGTGGTAAATTCAACTTTATGTGAATTGAATTTATACTTGATACAGAATTGTTTGTAGTTTAATATGTAACCATTAGCATCGATTAAATGTACCATATACTATATGTTCTTCTCCATCCAATTTTTGTAAAATTATTGCCTTACAGTATGAAGCTATTATTGCATATGATAGTGGAGTATGGTGAGTAGTTATCTACTTATAGTATTTTCCAGTATAATAACACTTGTTTATGGAACTCTGATAGTTTAATGGGCAGTTTATCTATGATGAAAAGGGCAAGAAAAATTAGTTTTAAACCATCTATTTGGTTAAAGATATATTTAGGGACACAATACCAAAATAATTCAGGTTTTTGATTCAGGATTCAACCAATTAATCCTAAGGGTTCCATTAAGGCACTCGATATCAATTACTTTCAGACCTCCATATTGTATTTCTTTGACCATGTGACCTTTTCTGTAGTAGTGTGGCCTGTTTCATCATGTTTATTTGATTGAGAGTCCTAATTAAGATATTTGGGAGAGCAGTGCTACAAGTTGAATATATTAATCTTAAACTTTACATTTAGGATAATTAGATTCGTCCTAATATAGAAAGGCCTTGCCGAAGTTTCGATTTACAATCGCTAATTTAATTTTCAATTGTCAACGTTGATTTTTTTTGTTTGTTTTTGTTATTACAGTTCTTAAACATCAAATTTCAAAATTTAACTTGAGTGTTGGATATTTACTTATACAGCGGTGCCATGAATTGCTAGAAGTCCACATTTTTTAAAATTTATTGTTAGCCATGAGGCATTTGAAAATAATTTTATTTTATCAATTACTATTGGAAACTGTTTTTCATTTTTCAGGAAAAGAGTAATGTCATCTGTTAGCTAAAACTACAAAAAATATATGGGGATTATAATATAGATTTCCACCATTTATTTCTATAATACATCAACTGTCCTGTGTCATGAAATCAACTGCCCATTTTGTTCAGGAGGTTATGCCTCTAATTGCAGACAAAGCTTTGACTGCAGCTCATGTGAGATCAGAATTAACAGAGACCCCTCACAGTCCTGCCCTCCCTCCATATAGAGGCAATAGGGAGTGCCGTGGAACTTGTGTTAGAGATCATTTGCTGGGATGAAGACATCTTTAATGTAGTTTCTCCTGGTGTTTTCGTCATCCACACAGATCCTAAACTTCTAGGTGCCAGTCCTGATGGAATAGTAGTTGGCCTGAATGAGGAAGGAAAAGAAAGTGACAACACAGGGTCAGTTGATCATAATGGTCCTTTCCCAGTGTGATGCAAAGACACTTGAGAAATTATTTACATGTAATGATGGTTTGAACATATGAATAACTTCTCAAAGATGTGCATGGAGAATAAAAACAAGAGAGCAAAAAGTCAGACAAATAATTATTACAATAATTACATGTGGTAATAGAAGGTTGAAGCTTGCACCATCCTGTGAGGTGAAGTTGGCAGCATCATGTTGTGTGAGTGACTTTTCCTAATTGATGGAAAGACCTAGAAGGCAATAATTTTGCCAACCCTGCCAAATACAAGCACAAACAAAACATAGTTTTAACTGTATAAAAAATCAACATAAGAGAAGTATAATATATATATATATATATATATTATATTCGTCCAGACAGAGGCCAGTAAAAGCCACCACGATAAGGTTGATTAATGAACACCCCTTTCACCAACTTGTGAAGAATTAGCTGTCATTAAAATACTTCTGGATACTGATGAAAAGGCCATAAAGAAGGCACATAATTCTAGAAAAGTAAAACTAATTGATAAAATTAAGAAAGACTCACATACTAGGAGCTGTTTGGTGGGGGACTGAGAGCAGCAGCACAAACTCCTAACTGTTCTCATCAGACAGGAGTCAATATTACAGATATTATATATATAATATATATATATAATATACGGATTCTTCATAAAATGAAGAACATTATGGAGAACCCTGAACATCCTCTTCATGAGACTGTCCTACAACAACAGAGTGTCTTCAGTCAGAGGCTTCTTCAGATCTGCTGTAAGACGGAGCGCTACAGGAGATCCTTCCTGCACACAGCCATCAGCATCTACAACGGCTCTTTGAGGAAACCTTCATAATGAGCTACAACAACATTTAATTTCCCTTTGGGATTAATAAAGTATTTTTGAATTGAATTGAATTGAAATGAATTAACCCTAGCACACACAACTGTTTGGAGTTGTACTGTTGAACTAATTCTGAAACAGACTTTTGAAAAGGAATAAGAATAAGATTTGGGCTACCTACTGCAAACCATGTAATCTTTACATAACAGATGAACAGTAATTCATGAAGATATGCTCTTGATTTCCTGAAATGCAGGGGATGTTTCCAAGTTGAAGAAGGAGACAATTGAGATTAGACTACATCTGATTCTAAGGCCTAAAAACAACAACAAAAAAGCTAGGAGGTAGACCTAAATCTGACTAAGCCAGGCCCATGGTTGTTGTTTGTAACTTGTCAAAAAAAATCAAACAGGTACAGCTTGAAAGGAATGGTTGCCAGGAAAAACACAAATTTGTCATATTTCACACTAGCTGTCAAACACAGTGTTGGAGGACGGGTGATCTGGGCATGTTGTGCCACTTAATATCAAAATTCAAGATCTGGTGTCTATAATTGCTTTATGTCTTTTTACTATTTATTAAATAAAAACAAATAAAATATAAATAAATGGGAGCTATACATTTGTTATACCACGTGCAGGTCAGTTGTTTAGAGGGCATGCCAGGAAAAGTTCTATCCTACATCACAAACACAAAAGTGTTGCGCTAGCTAAATGCTACTGGAAATGTATCTCAGATGAGACAGTGTGGTGGAGGACTTGTGATGCTGTGGGCCTGTTTCCTATCCAGGTAATTGCTAGATCTTTGTGTTTAATTGTGTTTTATTTGTTCCTTTGCACTCTTCTTGTTTACTAGTTTATTTTCTGTTTCCTTTCCAGTTAATTCAGTCAGTGTGGTTAGGTTTCTTTACTTTTGTATTCAGGTTTTCTTTATGGGTTCTTTGTTCTTAGGTTGTTATTGTTGTTCCTATGTTCCCTCTAGTTTCTCTGTTTACTTTAGTCATGATTATTCTAGTTTTCTTTTTCCCCATTGGATTATTTATCTTTGTCTATAGGTTTGCTTGGTCTGTGTTTCTGTTTATTGTTTATTAGTTACTTTGCCCATCCTCAGCCTTTGTATTTGTTTCACCTGTTCCTTCTGCCTCCCTGCCTCCTTGTCACATCTGTTCTCTGTTCCATTGATTATCTGCCTTTGTTATCTCACAGTATATAAGTTGGTTTTGTGTCTTTGTTCATTGCTGGTTCCTTGTGTTCGTCACACCTTGTTTTCGTCCATGATTATGCTTTGTTTTTTTGCCACGCCTTGCTTTGGGAAACCTGCAGTGATTTTGCTACGTTTTTTGACCTTGTAAATAAATCTTTGAATTACAAAGATGATCCTGCCGAGCTCTTGTCTGCACTTTGGTCCGATCCAAAACCACACCGTGACATGTATTACAAATAGAAAACTAAGAAATCACATTCACGTATTCACAGCATTTGATCCACCATTGGCAGCAATTGTAGCCTCAAGTCTATTTGAATATAATTCCACAAGCTTAGCTCACCTATTTTGGCTTTGAGCTTTGGTTTGCTGTCCTGCTGAAAAATGAACCGTCGCCCCAGTCTGAAGGTCAAGAGCGCTCTGGAGCAGGTTTTCATCCAGGATGTCTCTGTAAATTGCTGCATTTATCTTTCCCTCTATCCTTACTAATCTACCAGTTCCTGCTGCTGAAAACATCCCCATAGCATGATGCTGCCACCACCATGCTTCACTGTAGGAATGGTGTTGGCCTGTTGATGAGTGGGACCTGGTTTCCTCCAAACATGACCTCTTGCATTCACACCAAAGAGTTCAATCTTTGTCTTATCAGGCCAAATAATTTAGTTTCTCATGGTGGGGTACTTTGTGTAGAACTCCGAGGAAAGAGATTAATTTGATACCATTTGGAATAAGGCTGGAAAAAGTGCAACACTGTGAATACTTTCCGGATGCACTGTATCCAAGTGATAGCTACTACTGATTGTTGCTGGGTAATCCATTAAATAGTTTTAACATCCAGACAATCCTTTCAGAGCACAAACATTGCCTTTCTGAAAAGTTTTACACAAGTTTCAGTGATTTCTTTAGAACTGCATTGCCCTCAGGGAAGACAAATACTACCCTTTCTCTCGTCTGATTCCTGCCAAGTTGGGTGGTTATATAACCCGAACATGAGAAGGTCAACAACTACCAGTCGTCACCATGGATACTTGGCATGGGCTAACACACATCGTACATCTTGGCTGATGGACTTTAAAGCCTGCATCTGAATGTGACTGTGCAGGTGTCAGAAGTAGGCCAGCCGGCAGCAGCTTTACCTAATACACCCAGAAAAGACTTCTGGAGAACTTAAGTAGCCGGCTCAGCCGTTACAGCTTCCTGTTCTTCACATTAAACATGCATTGTATCAAAAGCAAAGACCGGCTCAAAACCTAGATCTATTTATACAAGCATTCACACGGCAGTCCCCAGATTAGCTTCTCATGTGGAGTAAATCAACAACAAACAGGAATGCACAGTTGTCTGTCTCAAGACTAGTTTTCTAGGGATTCTGTTTTTTTTTTTAACTTTAGGGTTTCTGAGAGAGTGAAACGGAGTTTAGATGAGACACTGATCAGATATAACACCATGATCTACAGTCACGTCTCTGTGGTAACTACAGTCCTCAAACTCTAGAGCACGTGGAATGTAAGCTTCCTCAAAGTCTGTGATATAAATCCCTTAAAATGACAGGACCCCCTCTAACGTTTGTGTTAAGTTTTCACTTTATCTTTCCCTTGTACTTTGTTGCTCTTGCATTACTGCCAGTCACACAAGTAATTTGATCTACCAGATCATCCTACAGCTTTGCTCTTCCAAATACTTTCCAATTAATGATCAGTTGTTGATCATTAATTGCAGGCTGCATCCAGCCTTAAGTAGGCTGATGTGGCTGTTTTCAGAGGACAACATAGCAGGTGTTTGCTTGTGGACAAAAACAATGAATTACACAAGAGCAGTGCAATTAGCATTTTTGTTATAATATTGGTGTATATTTTGTAGATAAGGGAAGGTTTTACGGGCATGTTTGAGACATGTAAATGTGCTTACGATGATAGTGGAAAATGAAGAAATGAAAGAATGCAAAAAGGCGGCAAAGTAAAAACAAAAACAAAAACTGGAAGTTGCTGGAATCAAACCAGGAAGCACACGCTTGCCGGCCAGCGGCTCAACCCAGTAAGCTGCTGATCAGCACTGTGCTGATCAGCTGTCTCCAGTGTTCACAGGCATTTTTAACACCTCCCTGAAGACATGCCATGTGCCACCCTGCTTTAAAGCATCCACTATCATCCCTGTCTCCAAGAAACCAAGGACCACAGGACTAAATGACTTCAGACCCATCCCCCTGCCCTCTGTGGTAATGAAGTCCTTTGAGCACCTTGTGTTGACCCATCCTAAATCCATCAAAGACCCATTTCTGGATCCCCTGCAGTTTGCTCACAGAACCAACTGGTCTGTGGATTATGTAATAAACATGGCCCTTCACTACACCCTGCAGCACCTGTACTCCCCAGGAAGCTACCAGGGGTTATTTTTGTGGACTTCAGCTCTGCTTTCAACACCATCGACCCGGCCCTTAGGCAGGACAGACTCTCCCAGCCGAGCGTGCCCGTCTCCGGCACGCTGGACACAAACTGTTTTAGACTCTCCCCTCTGGCAAATGGCTGCGGTCCATCAGGAACAAAACCTCTCACCACAAAAACAGCTTCCTTCCTTCTGCAGTTAGCCTCATTAACAAGGCCCTGGTCCTCCACTGACATTTCCACCTTGCAAATAATACGAATATCTCAGCACATGTAAATACTATTTTATTTCATTTTATATTGTTGTTGTATTCTCATAACATTCCTATGCAACTTGTTTTTGTTTACCTATACATTTCTAGATGTATATATGTGAACTGTATGTCAACTGTATGTGTGTCTATGTGTAGCACCATACCACCAAAGCAAATTCCTCGTAAGTGTGAAACACTACTCAGTTTTTTTCTGATTCTGATCTTGAAATGTTGCTTGAGGTTGTCCTTTTTCAAGAAAATACATTTAATTGCTCTTGATCTTATATTGACTATTAGTTTTGGTGTCACTGATGAGCTTAGTAGTCTATCGGAAAAAAGGTTGACTGCTTCAGAAGTTCCGGTTCACCAGGCTGAGTGAATGCTTCTTCTTTTCACTGTGCGATTTTCACACTTCCTATTATCCTACCCTTCCTGATCTTAGATAACAATGATGATCACTTGACCATACACTTTGAAACACTTTCTGATCATTGTAAAAAAAAAAACATGATTCATGTACTTGGCTGGTTGGCAGGACACAAGTGGTGGGCCAGGAGGTTCTTTCCCCAAAATAGGTTTGGTACTCCTGAGGTCCATGCTGGATTATGGATGTGTTGCTCATATGTCAGCCCCTGAGTCTAATTTTGCATAAACCTAGATGCCTTGAAATCGTAGGCCCTGAAAACATGTGGTGGAACATTCAGAACATGGTCAGTATCGGCAAGGCAGGTGGAAATGGGTGATGCGCCACTAAGAAGATCTGAAATGGTGCTGACAGATTCGGCCAGTCTCCAGTGGCATGTGGCAATACCTCTTGTAGCCCCCATCTTAAATGACTGCTGGCAGCCTAGGAGTAGATCATTCACAATATAGCCCTCGAGCTCTACGTTCCTCCGTCGCTCCCTGGGTTTTACCACTACTTACATGTAGCCTTTAATATCCAGAAAGAACTAAAAGCGCAAGTAGACACACGGAGCATGGTGTTGCCTTGTTCACAATTACTTTGATAAATACTACCCATATTCAGTGTTAGTGTTGACTGGATGGTTCTAAGGATCCACATAGTGGGGCTGCATGTTCCATCTATAGAAGTAGAATATATCATTTAAAATACAGATTGTATTTCCATTCATTCTGTTGAACTGCTAGCAATTCATTTGCTTTACAGCTGATAGAAGAGAAGGGGTTGAGTAGGCCATTCAAATTCCATGAAATAAGTCAGAAATCAAGTCACTCGTCAGCGTTTATGAACACAGGATGACAAGAACCCTGGGATGTCAGTGATACCGGAACACATCTAGATAACATTGAAAGAGCGGCTATTAGCTACTCTGCCAGCTGCCGATGGACAGCAGAAGAAGAAGAATATCAATGATGGTGGCTGCTTGCACGCCTGTTCATCTCAGGTGCCCAGTCGAAGCTCCCAATGACAGGACCCCCTCTAACGTTTGTGTTAAGTTTTCACTTTATCTTTCCCTTGTACTTTGTTGCTCTTGCATTACTGCCAGTCACACAACTAATTTGTTCTACCAGATCACCCTACAGCTTTGCTCTTCCAAATACTTTCCAATTAATGATCAGTTGTTGTAAGATCAAATATCTTAGAGGCATATGTACAAGTCAACTTTGAGCTGTATCTTCTCTCGTGCACTTCTTCACCTCTCAGGTTCGCTGCCTGTTACTGTGGATTGTTGGCCATTGGTACATAAACCCGTCCATCTTGAGTATCTCTGCTCATTGCTCTTCTGTTTGAAGACAGAAGAGTGAAGTGCTGGACAGCATTTATGCAAAAGGGGTAATTAAGACAACCATGCCTTGAACTTTTCTTTCTGAGGTTCTGCAGAGAAGCAACTTGTGCCAGAGAGTTTCCAGCAGAAACCCTGTCTCTAATCACGTTGATTGAAGCGGTTTTGACCTGGAGAAAAAGGTATCAGAACCGCAGTTCTGCATGGAGTTCAGTCTGCTACTGAGAGTTACCACATTCCTTAATTCTGAACGGACCTTTCAGCCTCGAGACCAATTATTTGTTCTGTGTTGTGTTTTAAAGTCAAGACAATCTTTATTGGGTGGTTTTAAACACAGATCAGGCAAAATGTGCCATCAACATTTATATGCAGCAGATCCCAGGAACAAGCAGGTAAAATGAGCATCTTCCGCTGTGGGACAGGGTACTTACATGGAGATAGGGTGAGGAGCTTGGAGTAGAGCTGCTGCTCCTCCACATTGAGAGGGGTAAGCTGAGGTGGCTTGGGCATCTGTTCTAGATGCCCCCTGGACATCTCTCTTGTGAGGTCTTTCAGACATTTCCCACTGGGAGGAGGCCCAGGGTACGGCCTAGGACACGCTGGAGGGACTATGTGTCTTGGATGACCTGGGAACGACACAGGCTTCCACCAGAGGAGCTGGAGGCAGACAGGGAAGTCTGGGTGTCTCTGATGAGACTGCTGCCTCTGTGACCTAGGCCCTTTTGACTTGTCTCCAAATGTAGCGTGTATTGTTGTGGCCATAAAGTGAATATTTGGTCTAATCACTCTAAATAACTGCCCCAGAGGTTCTGGAGCTCATCTTCACTTACCTTCTACGGCAGATCATTTAATGAATCTTTTCCTTTCCAACATGGCTCTGAATCAAGCACCATCAGTGCAGCACTAAACATGCAGGGGTCTGTCAGAGGCCCTGAAACTCACTGACCTTTTATACAAACACAGAAATTACAAGCGAACAGATCACAGGTGAGGCTGGTTACCTATAGTGACCATTTAGACCGAAGTGCATCAGCTTTCCTTTGTTTTCAAGCCAAAGCCTTAAGGTTATATACATAAACTTTTGATCAGGGTTGTTTGGGTAGTTTCTATTGTTATACTAATTTAGAAAGCGCAAGCACCACTGCTTCTGATAAAAAATAAAAAAAACTACTTCACCCAACACTAACCATGAGTGAAAAAGGTTTTTTAATATCATTCATATGTGAAAAATGGCCAAAAAAACCATCAGAAATTCTGCCAGGGTATATAAACCTATGAGCACAGCCGTGATCCCACCCATTTTGAATTTACGCACCTCACTACCCAAGGGCGTAATTTGCAGGGGGGTTAGAAGGGTTATGAACCCCACAAAAATCTGATCAAGTCAATATGACCCCCCCAATATAATAACATCACTCCGATTTACAAATAAATAATGCATAAATAACTTGTTGATTTTCTTTTATTTACCTTTGCCAGCAAAATAACATCATCTGGTAATGTAACCACCCCCTCCTCCTCCTCCTCCTCCTCCCAAAAACTTGGTGTCACCCAACCCGCTTTCTCCAGCAAGCCTTCTCTGTTTGCTGTACTTTTGATTCAGTCAGTGTGGTTGTACTCTCAATAAAGTGGACAGACAACGATTTTTCCCTGTTGGTCGACAACACCACCTTGTAACAAGAGCGAAAATCAAAATGAGGTAAATATATATGTATTGCTAAGTTAGTTCTGGGGCTGAAGCTCCAGATGTTTTCAAAACAGCCCCGATTCTCATGAAAGAAGACATTTAGGAGTTCATGTCTGTTCAAAAGATGCATTAAGCCCCAAAATGACAGACTTCACATTTTTATTTATTAAAAACAATCAGATTCGTTTCATTTGTGTTCCATATAATCACTGCCCACTCTACCCAACCTGACAATGAGTCTAAAGGAAAAGAAGACAAAAAGTGGTTATTTGCACAACTACGAGGACAGGCTCAGGTGGATAGGCAATTTGTCTATAAACCTGAAAGCTGGCTCAGAATGGGCTAATTGTAAGCTAGTGCTAATCACTGATTCACCCAGCAAGACATGAGGTGGAGGTTCACTAATGAGCATCATCAGGGTCATGATGAGGGACTTTCACCTGAGCTACAGGTGAAGTTAAATGGCCTGGCCGTGATAGAAAACAGTAGGAACCGTCTCTTTGAGCTTCTAGTTGGATCTGCATCAATATGTGAAAAATATCTGATCTTTAGTCAAAAGGTTCATGACAGGAGGAACATATTTGAATAAAATGCTCAGATAGCTCACAGCATAATTAAAATAAATAAATGTGTTTTTAGGGGGTTACCATTCCATTAAATCTAAGAAAACCAATTTTATAGCAGTTTTCTTTTTAGAAATGTAGGAAATTATGACAATGGACCCTCAGACATGGGAGAGTGACAAGAGTAAAATTTAAAAAAAGTCATTTACATAAATGAGAAAAGAAGCACATTTATTGGAGCCACAGTAACCATAGTTTCTCTGAGTTTAAGAACAACTTTAGTCTGATGGACTGAGCAGAAGGTTTTTTCTAAATATCACAAAATGTGTCATTATCTGCTTCAGCCAAATGTTTTTTTCCATCAGTTATAAAATGTTAATCTTCATCCTTCACTTAAACTACTAACAAAAAATTAAACCCAAGTCAAATTATTGTGAAGCTTTTGAAACACCACAATGCAGCATTCATGAAGATGAAGGTGCTCTAAAAATGTTAAATATTTGGTTCTGTGTTAGAAAAAAGATGAAGTAAAAGTAAGCTTTTTATTAATTGCTGAACTGATGTGGAACAGATTGAATACAAAGAAAACAGGAAAGTTAAGTAAATCACAGTAAAAGCATTAGAATGAATTTCTAAAACAGGAACGCAAAATTAGCCTGCCTCCTTTTACAAAAGTAAATGATTAAATAAAAAAACAACTAGTCAGAGAACTTAACCCCCCAATGCTAGACCCAAAGTTACACCTTTGTCACTACCATCTCTCTGTCCTTTTAAATATCCTCCACCATTTTGATTTACTTCAATTTTCCTCATACAGTACCAAAGTTCCTCTCATGGCAACATATGCTGTCTCTAGATCCACAAAGACATAGTTCAACTCCCTCTGACACTTTCTTTCTTCATCTATTGATTTTTGATAACACTTAAAAGAATAGACTATGCCTGCCATTGCTGTGCAGAGCAATAAGTAGTCAAAAGCAAACAAATACACATTGCAAAAGTCCGAACTAAGATGTTTTGGACTCTCTCACACTTCCAGATGAATTTTAAGGTGCCAACATGTAACAGCCTCTGCTGGAAACGGAAATAAAGCAGTGATTCATAAGGCTGATTGACGTTAAAAATGAAAACCGCCTTTGTTAATGTCTGAGAGCACAAACACATGGTAGGTCCTGTTTTTTCTGTCAGGAGACACTTTCACTCCACATTAAGGGCCTTTTATTCACACTTAAAAGTTCTCCTAGATGCTTGAATATTGTCAAAACTCAGTGAACATAAGAAAGAACACACTTTTTTTTCTTCACACTACAATTCATAAACTCCAACGTATTTTGCTTAGGTTTTTTTGTGACACAAAGTAGCTGCTATTGATTCAAGGGAAAACTAATATGTGTAAATTGTGCTGTGCATTTACATTCAGGCCCCTAAATGAAATCCAAAAAATGCCTTCATAAGTTACCAAATCGGTAGACGTGAGAATACATTCAGGTGGACTCTATGAATCCAACTGAAGGCAGGGTTAGGTCATAAAATAATAATGTTTAAACATCATGCAAAGCTTTACTCAATCCATCATCTTAAAATGGAAAGGTGAGGATGAGGATCTTGAGCCAGGGATGTGTAGTATAAGCATTAAACTGGAGGGCAATTAATAATAAATGTATACAATTGTATCGCAGGTCGAATGTGGCCTTGAGTTTGAGATGTCTGGTTTAGATAAAGGCATTTGGTGTTAATTACAATTTTGACAGAGGTGTTAAAATGGAACACTCAACATCCAGACATAAATCCAATTTAGAAATTCAAAAATCTGACCGAGATTGGGCTATTTTATCAAAGAATGGGCCAAAAGTCCAGCCTCTAGATGTGCAAAGCTGATAGAAACATACTTTAAAAAATTTGCAGATTTTAATTACAGCCAAATGTGGTTCTGTAATGTACTGAGTTTAGAGTGGGTGGTGGTGCACGCCACTCTGGATGGGAAAAAACATGATTATTTTCTTCCACTTTACAATTGTGCAACACAATGTGTTGATCTGTCACATAAATGCCTACAATAATACATAGATTGCAAAAAAATAAAATAAAAATTGCAGCACTCCACATACAAAACAGACCTCAAAAGAACCCACACACATATAGACACAGGACATGGGGATATCATTTGTTTGTTTACTGTACATTTTATGTACAAGACAAATTCTGCAAAGGTAATACAAAAAAGTGTAACACATTTGTAGTTGTAAGAGAAAAGTAAATAAAACTGAGAAAAGCTCGTCCTGCTGACCGTCTTGCATCAGAGTGGTTTCATTTCACTCCTAAACAGAATATTTTGTGGTGATATCAGATGTTTGTGGGACGCAAGGACGTATCCTGTGGTTAAGCACTGAAAACAACAGAAGAAGGTCTAAAGTATGAAAAGAAGAAAGTAAAAATATAATTTACACTGACTATACAACACACGCTCTGCACCTGCTGATGCAACAATCAGGATTAGTTTAGCTTCTGTAAATAATGTTAGGTAGGAATCAGCTTTCCGGAAGAACCTTCTTCAGCAAGCGTCACTGAGATAAAAACCCACACCTGGACAGGAAAAGGTGACCTTGAGTTGCAGCACAATTATTCACTACTTTGTTGAACCAATAAAGTGTAGCAACAAATCTACTCAACATTCACTTTGTCTTTTTATCTTCCTTCTGCTGCTGTCAGTGTTTTCTCTTATGATTCTACGTTGTTAGCTGATGTTATCTTGACTCTTTAGATAAGTTATCATTTACAGCTGTGTGGTTTTCTGTAATCTGTCTCATTTAGGCACCTTGTTTATTAGTGGTGGGGCTTAAAGAAATCTGCTTCTGTGGTCCAACCCTGTGATTCAGACAACATGGCTGTACAACATGTGGAGGCAAAGCAAAAGATTAAATGGAGACTGTTTTTAGCTGTAGGACTGCACTTTCAACACCAGTCAGAAAGCCAGAAGCCAGCAATTTAAGGAAACCACTGTTTAAATGCAGTGTGCTGCTGTAGACCACTTTACATTTGACCCTCTCTGGGCCTCGTGTACTAGAGCCACCTCAAGCGTGGACCAGTCACTGAACAATCTGTGGCATCTCACTCCAGGCTTTGGCCTTCTTTTTGGCAAGCGCCATCCAGGGGGGCTCGTCTTGGGGCAGAGCTGTGGTAGGCGAGCTTCGCTGGGGGGGCACAGCCTGCCTGGACAGCCCCGGAGCTCTGGAAGCGGGCTTTTCTGGGACGGTTCTTGGTGAAATAGATGTAGAGGGGACTGGGGGCGTTTTGGAGAGAATAGATGGAGTTGTGGAAGCAGGAGACTTTAAGGGTATGGTTAATGGAGCAGGAGAGGAAGGGGGCATTTGGGGCGAGTCTGGTGGAGGTGTAGGTTTTGCGGGGGCAGGGGGAACCTCTGGCTTTTGAAGTGGGGATTTTGAAAGCTGAGGTGGCACTGGAGTTGGACCAGAGAGTGTCCTTCTGGTCTCCTTCTTTACTGACCCTGAAGGAAAAACACACACAGAATAAAAAAGTATTTAGACTCAATTCTTAAGGAAGCTCATCTACTAGTTTGCAGATTTCAGCTAAAGTATAATCATGATATATCTGAAAGATAAAGCTTTGAATATGGTTTGTCTTTGGTCAGTGGTACACTAGCTGACTTTGGCCACATGAGGGCGGTATTGATCAAGTGGGAAGTCCACTTCCAAGCAACAATGCTGCACTAAACCTAACTGCAATCCGTTTGGTTCATTTGAGCTTTATGTAGGATCATTGCGGTACTTCCTACATTTTTTGGTGTGTAGGTGTGTTTGCAAGTGCTGACCTTTGCTTATGGGTTCAACTTGTTTGTTGTTGCTCTGCCCCCTGATTGCAGCCGAACCGACACTTGTAGGCAATGCAGGCTTCTTCTCTTGTTCCTCCTGATGACAAAAGGCTTCATTAACATACTGCAAATGTATGAGTACTGCGTTCACTTTGCAGCAAAATAGCTAAAAGAATAAAGAAGCATCTCCAGTATTTTTCACATGTTTGTTCAAAATCAAAACTTTTTATCGCATTTTATTGGTCCAACACAAAGTAGTGAATTATTGTGAAGTGGAAGGAAACTGATACATCGTCTTAAAACTGTTAAAAAAACTAAACTGTATACATCACTTAAGGCAGGGGTGTCCAAACCTTTTGTCACGTGGGCCAAAATCATCAAGTCAAAAGTACTCTTGTGTAAAAAATATATATATATTTTTTTAAGTAAAATCACAAAAATGATAGTTTTTTAATCTGCTAAACAAACTAATCATGTAACATTTTAATTAAACAAAGTAGTCAATTTTTGTAGGAAGGGATGTGTAAGTCATAGTAGTGCCAAAACGTTAAAAAAGATTTTGCACATTTGATTTATTCAAAGGCATCCGGTTTGCAAAAGAAAAAAAAGAAACACATTTAGTCTATTCTCAGGAATAAGAATAAGACTTAGGTTTCTCCTCCTTTGAAAACACCTGAAGTATTTATTAACCAAGGTTAATAAATCCATTAAAAGCAGATTTGGGTGGATCAAATTCTGCTTTTCACTGAAAGTCACAGGATAGATATGGTCTTATGTACTTTGTGTTGTACCTAAACTGTCCCACTATAAGAAGATTTTAATTGGTTGATGAAAAAAAAATTGCCCTAATTAAAAAAAAAAAAGGTAATACCACGTATTTTATTCCTAGCACTTCACAATTATGCAGTAGTTAATGTTGTTCTATCACAGAGAATACCAATAACAGATTGAAGTCTGTATTTGTTGCATGATAAAAGAGGGAAAGGCTTATTATTATGACCTTTTGGTATATGCACAAAAAGGATTACCTTCCTGACTGCAATCTCATTCAGTGGGGTTTCTTTATAGACCTTCTGTTTCTGTTTGGCCATAGAAATCCAGCTGGGAGGATCTGATCCACCAGACACACCTCGCGCTGCGGGCGGCTCTGGATGGACATAACACAACAGACTGACAGAGTCAGACACTGCAGCTGCTCATTGATTTGTGCAGCTGGTAAAAATGTCGGTGACACAGACCTGATATGCGTCTCAGTTTGACCACAGCGTCTCCGTGGACCTCTGGTTTTTTAGGAAGAGCAGGCTTGTTGCTGATTGGATGGCTTGCAGAGGGCTTGCTGTTGACTGGTTGGAGTGACTCAGCTTTACAGGAGGGTGAATGTGTTGGTGACTCAACTTGAGGCTGAATGACGAGTTAAAAAAAGTTAAAGATAACCTTTTTCTCAGTTCCCCAAAATTGTAGTTCATATATTTTTGTGACACCTGGGAGCAGCATAAAGAGGAAAGTTTGCATCATAATTTATTTCCCATTTTGTGTTAATCACCTCCGAATCAACCTCTTCTGAGCTGAGCCGGAGCAGAGCTGACGTCTTCCTCAGTCGAACTCCAAAAGGACTGTCAGAGTTTGCCTCCGCTACTGCAGCACTCTCTGCAGGCGGCAGTGTGAACAAGTTAGAGTCACTACCATCAAGTTTGCATACAGTAAAAAGGAGCTAGAGATGCATGTGCCAGTTAGAAAGCAGTAATCCAGCCCTTCTTCTGATCAGTGATTGCATCATACAGGTCACTTTGACAACAACACTTCGATGTGGAAGTTTAAAAAAAACTGCAATTAGCAGGGCAGAGATTTACAAAATCAGAGATTGGAAAAACGGCAAAATCTCTGAGAGGTACAAAAGTAAAAATGAAACAGATCTAAATCCCGATGCCTGTAAAAGCATCAGTGTTCTCACCTGATGTTCTTGTGGCTTCTGCGGTCTGGGGTTCAGCCGGAGAGGACGGTGCAGAGCTATGTAGTTTGGAAGTGAAGCTCCCTGAGCTCCTCCCTCTGACTGGACTCGACAACAGCTCAGCCTTCATCAAGCTGTCAGGTTCTGCTTTCTGATCCTGATCATTCTGACATGCAGCCTTCAGCTCACCATCCTGCGCAGCTGGTACAGCAGATGGGGAAGTAGGGGGACTCTGTAACCTCTGCCACGCGGTGGCGATGGTGAAGCGGACTTTACTCTGATCTGTTGGCTGTGCGAGCCCTTCCTGCGCTAAGGCAGGAGCTGAATTGTTTTGCTCCAGCTCTGATTGTTTTTCTTTTTCTTCTTGGTCTTTTAAAGCCTCTGGCTGCTCTTCAGTTGACTCTGTGGTCTCGTCAGCAGGGGAAAGTGACTCTGTGACACTATCACTGGGATTGGCAGCAGCTGGACGAAGCTCGAATGGAGAGGTGTTTTTTTCTGAGGTGGGGGAGGCAAGATTAATGTGTAAGGTGGTGGTCTTACTGGGAGAGCTGATGGGACTTTCATCTGAATGGGAGTTAGAACGTGACTCTGAAAGTAACAGAGGAGGAAGTCTGGAGAAAGCGCCGCCTTCTTCCTCAGATTCTACTGGTTTAACATCCACGGGGGGACTTGTTTCATCTTTTTCTCGCACCAGGTCCTCTCCACTCTGATTTGCATCTGAAGGGCATCTTTCCACTTCTTCCTCTGTTTCTTCACCTTCTGATTTATGATCCTTGAGCTCGACCTCATCCACTTCCTCTACAGCTCCAAAGTTCTCATTTAAAATTTCCGGCACCTCATTCATTCTGGAATGAATTTGCTCATCCACATCTGTGGTAGTGTCATCATGTGTGGCACCATCATCTCCTTCATCTGTCCCCTGAATAGGTGAGACACATGGAAACTCCTCATCTTCTGAGTCATGGATTTCTGTCATTTCCTCCTTATCCCCCTTCCCTTCCTCCTCTTCCTCCTCTTCTTCTCCTAGTTCATCCACCTGAACACTGTTTTCTTCCACCTTGTTCTCCCAGTCTTCCCCAACTATTTCTGGTCCCTTCTTTGCCTCTGCTGCCTCCTTCTCTTCTTTCCCAATAGCCTGTTCCTCTGTCTCCTGTTGGCTTACAGTTTGTGATGAAACCATGTTGTTTTCTTCCTCTGATTGAACGTCTTCTGCCTCCTCTTCCTGTCCAGCCTCCTCATCCTGAAAAAAAAACAAACAAGTTTAAATGTGAGCTTTTCAGCCAATCATCGGGCTTTAACATGAGTGACAGAGTATAATTTTTTGCTTCCAACAAATGATGAACAAGTTACTGATAATGAAAACTATCATTGAGAGTAGTTTTAGTTTTACATTTCTTAGACCATATTTGGTGGACTTAGGTTCGTAGACCAGTTTGTTTTCAGCTTAACCCCAAACTGTTCAAGAGAGCACAAATAAACTGTTCTCTTTCCAAATACTCACTAGTATCACCTCTTCCATGCTTTATATACGTCCAATGGTAAAAAGTAATGGATAGTAGCTGACCTGCTGTGGGGCAGCATTCACATGCATTCATTGTGTCATGTTTAAAAACCCTTTTCCCAAACACTTTTCCTACTGATAAAGACCCATATCACCATACTGCCACTTCCATGCTTTATAGAAATTCAATATGACAATCCTAACTAGTGATGGATCCTAGTTTACCCACCACGTAGCCACAACAGCCACACATATCAATTGTGTCTTGTTTAAATGTCCTCTAGAAACCCAGATTTAAGCTGAACATGCTGTTTTATCTATTATTAATAAGCTGATCTTCTTCTATACTTTTCTATGTAGGTTTTGTTTGTTAATTTCTTTGCCTTTAATGGTCTGCATGAAAAGAGCAATCTCAAACAGACACACAAATCAGATAACTGTGTAGACTAACTGTGAAACATAAGCCTTTGTGACTTTTTTAAATATTTGATTTTTGCTGTTCATAACTGAAAAATAAAATTGGTGAGGCAATAAAGGCACTGCATGGATAATTATTACGGAAAATATTCAGAAACACATACACTATGTTGAATGAATCGCTCCACAACAATTTCCTCCTCCTCCTCAGCATCAGCTTCTTCCTCTGTCCTTTTCACTTCCTCTTCAACTGCTACCTCTTCCTCTTGCAGAGAATGAAGAAGAACCTCCTCTTCGTCCTCGGTAGTCTGATCAGACATGACAGAATACAAGGCAGTAGCCTCGCAACCAGTGGGATCGTCTGCTTCTGCTTCCTCTCCTTTCATCTCCACTCTTTCATCAATTTCTATCACTTTTTCCTCTTTCTCCATCTTCTCCATCTCCAGAAGAACGCCGCTAATGTCTACGTCGGTTGAGTGAGAGGTCTTCAAAGAGCTCAGCACCTCATCTAAGAAGGAGCTCTCCTCCTCTGTACTTTCTTGCATCATGTCTTCTTCTCCTGACAAAGAGTCAGTGTCAGAGTTGTTATCAACTGCACATAAAAAGCCTGGAGGACCTGACAGATACTCCCTTGGACCAGATGGGGGCTCTGGTGTGACACTAGAAGGAAAATCAACAAGTTTAATTTGAGTTGAGGTTCAAAAACACAAGTCAGAGTACCAGCTGGAGAAAATGATGTCTAAGCACCTGGGACTGTCCAGAGAAGAGGATCTGGAGCTGGTACTGGAGGAAGGAACATGCTGATCATCAGAGGCTTCCTCCTCTGAGAAACTTGACTCTGGAGGACAGGAAGCATGTGGGGCGTGAGAAACATCCCGTTCTGCTTCTGGCTCATCTTCTCCCTCTTTATCCCTAAGAAGGAATCTTGAGGAATCCTTTTGGGATTTGTTCTCTTCATCCTCCTCCTCCTCCTCACTTTCTGTTTCTGGCTTTAGCTGATCCCCATTCTCATCTAAGTTACAGACAGAAACGGAGTTCCTAAGTATCAAAGTACAACAACAGCAAAAACAACAACAATGATAAGAATACTAAGAATAATAATAATAATGATAACACTGAGAAAAAAAAACTAATTTGGTTTAAAAGAAAGAAAGATTTCTTTAGATAAAGTATAATAAAACCATTGGAGATCTTTTCATCTAGTGCTCCATTTGTGTCACTTGGAAAGAGCAAAAAATGCTCTTTTAAATATTACCATAGTCTACTATGTATCAGCAACGTTTTCCTAAGTTTTAGTTTTTAGGAATGTTATTTTTAACTCCAGCCCACATTTTACACACACACTCATGAATTCATGAAATATTTGAAATTTTAACCCCTTGCATGCCCTTTTCAGTAAGTAAAATCTCCCACTCTCTCAAAATATACAAAGGTTATTTTTTATTTTTAGGCAGCACCATTTAACAAAATTTTCATTGTATGTGCAAAGGTCTTCACCCCAACACATTGTTGTAGCACATAAACCTTGTAGCTCCAAAAAGTTTACTTTTCAGGTAATTATAAAAAGGGAACGTCTGGTTTTTTAAATTTGATCCACACTATTTTGTCAAAGTTACCTGCCCATTTTGATATTTTTTACTGTTTACTAATCAATGGAATAACAGACAGATGAAAAAATAATGACATGGAGAAATATGCAAATGTCTAGATTGACAATACATGAAACAAAAATCTTAAATACTTAAAAACTATGCCACGCTTTTAATGGTTTTTAATTGTGTTACCATTATATTATATCTGAGGTTTCAAACTCCCTGAGATATTTTGTTTATGTCATTTTGCTAAGGGTCAGCACTAAAACAAAACTGTACTAAACTTTTATTTCATAGCAGTAATTTAAAAATGGTCAGTTTCCCCTCAGATGTTGCTTCCAATATGCAAAACCAAATGTAAATAACATAAATAGTGAAATTACAATTTGGCCTTCAGAGGGTCCCATTCTCCTTCATTAAATGTGTCAGTGATCAATGAACAGCTCTGACCTTCTGCCTTCTGCTGGGCTTGTTCCTCCAAAACTTCTACTTCGGTTATAGAGACCGTCAACTCCTCCTCCACTGCAGAGTCCTCTTCTGTTTTCAGCTCGAGACGCTGCACAGACATTAGACACCAGCTTTAACATCATCATCAGCTGCTAGTTATATGGGTGAGGGCATCAACAAAAAATGTCTTCTATAGCCAGAAGATACAAATTACACCAACAAGGTCAGACAGGATATACATTTTGCTAAATAGGTTTAGAAAAACAATGTCTGAAATGCATCACCCGTTCATTTTCTGCTAAGATTGCCTAACTGAACATGACCAATGCTATGCTTTTATTTGGCAGAAAATCTCTTCACTGGAAAAAATAAGCACCTGCAGAAGCATGACAGTATAATTAGTTACAAATCTGTCAATAAATCATCCAGTACATTTTGTTTTTGAGGATTGATTGGTTCCAACCATTGTGACTGGAACATCCTTTAAGGTAGCAGGATATCTCATCACAAGAAAACTAAAAGCCAGTCTCCAAGATATCAGAGACAAGGCAACAAAAATTTGAACCCTTCAGTAGGAAGTTGGGGGCCTAAGGCCCCTCACCTTGTGGTGGGGACAGTTAGTTTCTTAACCCTCCATGCATTTTACACCTAAAATATAAAGCAACATCAATAATCATCTGATTTTACAATGAGAAAAGATGACACTGCTATGTAGGAGGACAAATAAAGATCACAGAGCTAAAGTTGAAAGTTTACATACAAGCTAGCATTAGCACTATAGATCTGACCAATTTCACCGAATGTATGCCCAAGAGTCAGATTTCATCATGTTTTTCTGGAAGCATGATGCACCATAGGAAGCACCAGAGGAAGATAATTGCTGTAAACAGGTCAGATTGCATTCCTGCCTCGGGACTGAGCAGGACCCTGGTGAAGGTTCCACTCCATTCACCTCCCTAGGGCTGTCGGATAACATGGTGATCTCCCCCCTCTTGGTCCTTCTGAGTTCCGGCCTTTGTGGAAAGGGCGATGCCTGCCTGGCGGGCTTGGCACACTTGTGGCCGGATCCTCCTCCTCAGTTTTGGTCGGTTCTGCTGCAGAGGGCTTACCTGGCCGCAGGATTGACTGGGTTGCAGCCTTGACCCGCACTAGGGTACGTGGTGGTGGGGTTGAAACATTTGCTAAAATCCAGTCTTATCTTGTTCTCATGGACTCAATATTGTTTATTGTCTTGTCTAGTGAGCTGCATGCATCTTTACATTCTTACATGCTTAATAAACAAAACTGTATTTGACACATTTGTGGTGCCCCAATTGTCAGTTTTATCACCTGAAAAAAGGAGGATATCAGATTGTCATTTATTACTTTAAATTTAAGTAAGCCTTTGTCACTTACTTTACTGAGTCTATGCTTGTAACCACAAACAGGAAAAAGTTATTACGTTTGGTTTTTTTTAACCACATTAAAAATAAACCAAACCCTTGTGTGTCATTTAACAGGTGCATTTGTGTGCATCTCTTACACGGGCCGGCTTCCTCTTGTTGCAAGCTTTATATCTCAGGCCCAGCTTGTGCTTGGCAGCAGAGTTATCCAGACAGACGAAGGGACTGGCCGGCTGGCTGAAGTCCCCAGGAATCACCAGGGGGCTCACAGCTCTGCTGGAGGCTGCGCAGGACAGCTGGCAGGAGAAAGAGACAGAAGGTTTCAGCAAAGTGTTTCCCACATGACTTATTAACAGACGGCTAACTCTCCCAGCATTTATGAGCATAAGTAAAGGAACGTCTTCATGTTCTTGGGCTTTTCTGGGGAAGCCCTTTATCCGTTGAGCTCAGATGACTGCATCAACGTAGTCTGCACACAATCATCAGACAAACCCATCAGAGTGATGTGAAAAAGTGTCGTTTTAGCCAAGAGAAACTCTTGTGTTGGACACAAGGCTACACTAGCACAATCCTGTTTTAGGAGGTTTTCATAAGGATTTTTTTCTTAGTGATGCTTTAGATTTAGTTTAGGGCCTACGAACAGTGGTTAGAGATGAGGTTAGTCTGTGGGGAATAAATTGTAAAGCAACAGAACGTCCTCTCAACGGAAACATGGCAATGTGAGTTGGAGAGGCGTGTCGGATCAGAGCGCAGTAACTGAAAGCAGACATGCTGACTGCAAAACTAACCATCGGAATGCACCCTAAACACACAGACGCACATACAGTAGGTTGGTGTGATACCACTGTGGCTGGAAACAAGAGAAAATGGGTCAGGAAAACAAAAGAAAAACAAACGAGAGAAAAGTGACATTTGGAAGAATTGTAGGTCAACCTGCACACTTCCATTTAAGGTTAGAAGAGCAGCTTGAGGACCGGTTTGAACACCCACCAACACACAGATATAAACACACTGTAGCATTTCCAAGCATCATATTATCAGCACATGACAGCTATTTACTGTGCTACAAGCTGGTGTTTGTGTTATAAAGGAATGCATGAACTGACACAGTCAAAGTTGAACTCTTAAATGAAAGATCCTGCATTGGCCTTTTTCAGAAACTTCAGATCCAACTATTTATATTCTGATGTAAAGAAGTACAAATACCGTAACTAAAGAGATACTTACCTGCCGCTTAATCTGAATTAAAAATTTCTTAAGAATAAAACCCAAACCAGGTCGTATTTCTTTGCAACCATGTTACCACAGGGACTTCTTTTTTTCCTTACAGATAGTGATTTAGTCAGGTGCAAACATAAAAAGATGGATCATTCATTCATCCATAGTCTTTTCCAGGTTATCCATTCAGGGGCAGGGCCGGGTCGTTGTTGTGCTGGAAGATGAACCTCCACCCCGGTCTCAAGTCTTTTGCAGCCTGCAACAGGTTTTCTTCCAGAATTGCCCTGAATGTAGCTCCATTTGCATTACCATTGGCTCTTACCAGCTAACCTGTCTCCTCTAAGAAAAAGCATCCCCTTAGCATGGTGCTGCCACCACCATGCATCCATGAATTATGATACGTACTATTAGTTTTCTTTCTAATTGTCAAAGTATTATGAGAACTATGAAACATCCTTTCGCCTTACAATTATTTATTATTTCATATCAATCTAGCACACGCAATCACAATAAGATGCCTTAAGGTTTTTGGGTGTTACATGCCAAAATGTAAAAAAATAAATAAAAATCAAGGGCTATGAGAACATTGGCAAGGCCCTGAAGTTTAAACCTATAATGCACAGGAACTCATCTTCAACGTCTAATTATTCTGTTGGAACCCACTGCTACACCCCTGTAAGAGAAATCTTCTTTAAAAGGGGTTATTTTCCATTTTTACGAGCATATCTTTTTTTGCTGTCCATTTGTCACTCTTTCCAGCGGGGAAAAGGACTGGCCGAAATGCTTCTGAAATTGCCAGAACTGCATTATCATTAAATGCTCATTTGTTATACTATGCAAACTGAGCCTTCAGCTCCGACTGGAGTCAGTCAATCCTCAAAAGGATCGCTGAGGTTTTCATTATATTTCAGTTCTGTTCAGAAAGAACACAGTGCATTTTAAAGTGTTGGAGCCTAAAGTGCTGTTTGGCAGTATCTAATGACAGTGGAAGGATGAAAAAAGGAACAGCAAAGGAGTGAAAGAGAGACAACTGACGAGAAAAGACAGTATGAAAGAGAGAGGTCCATTTAAATGAAGAATGCTTTCATCTTGATCTGAGAGCCATGGTTCAATATTTAAACTGTGATCATGAGTTGTTCAACACCATAATCACATGAGCAGCATTGTCCCATACACAAACCTCCACACTCAGAACTCTTCTTGGCTCTTTCCCTTTACTTACAGTAGCCGTTCAGTGGTATGTGAATCTGTTCAAAGCATGACAAGCTGACAACATTTCTACTTCACAGTGACAATTGTCACTTTATCATTGCAAGCTTGTATATGCTAATAAACCTTTAAGTGTTTCTTTACCTGTTCGTCGCTTTCTATTCCATCCAGACTGTTGGAGCTGCTCCTCTCAGCTTTACTCTAAGAAAAGCACAAAGGATGAAAATAAAAAAAACATCACAGGATCATCTTCAGCAAACAGCATCCAGGGAGACTATAGAGAAAAGGTGTAATTATCCATGTGTGTGATACCTTGACCGAATGAAGAGGTGTATAGTCAAGTGGGCTGCAGGGCAGACTGTCATCCTCAGACATGGTTCCAGCCTCTTCTGTCTTCTTCACACACATCAAGGATGGAGGAGAACCCTTTCTAATAGCCTGCTTCAGCTGGAGCTGCAGATGAAACACATTATTAGTGCTCGTTATAACTTCTTTTCTAGAGTTTTCTTCCAGTGCCTTGCAAAGTACGACACATTTTTTTTTTTTTACAAATAAAATGTGTAAAATGCAGTGAGCTTTTTTTCCAGGCTCCTGAGTCATACATTTATAAAACCATCTTCTCCTGCATTTCCAGCTGCAAGTCTATTGGGGGTATGTCTCCACAAGTTTTGCACATCTAGAGAATTATATTTTGCCCACAAAACAGCTCAGTCAGACTGAATAAAAAGTGTCTTTGAACAGCAAAGCCTCAGATTCTCATAGAATTTAGATTTGGACTTTGACTGGGCCATTTTAAGACAAATATGTTTTAGGGTTGTCAAAATAATCAATATTTCGAAATGATCAATGCTAAAAAAATAAATTATTCAAAGATACTCATTTGTGTCAAAACTGATAGAAACCTATTTAAATTTGCCCAAATTGTCACACTTCTTCCTGCAGCAGTGCTGCAATAACAGAGACACTCAGCCCCAGGGAGCCAGGTCTGTGCCTCCTCACACTCACTATTGCATATTTTTATGGAGAAACCTTGTATATAGACGTGCGCTCACACTCAGACCCACAGGTGTTTAGATTCAGGTGTTAACAGATACACAAATGTTCTATATTGAGCCGCATTTACCACTAAATACATCTTGCATTCATGCACTCTTCGGTAAAAAAGCTGTTAATATGAAATTTTCTACAGGTGTAGAAGCAAGCAGGGTGTCATTTTGTGTTCTCTTCATCCTTCTTTCTTTCCTCCATTCTTTTCTCCTTCTCTCCACTTTTCCTTTTTGCCCAACCTCTCTCTCTTTTGTGCTTCTTATTTTTTTCCTTTTCATTTCTGTCTGCATGTACATAACAATTGAAATAATCCCAAAGCAGTTTCTAATAAAGTTTCTTTTATAAATAATAAGCAGAACTTTAAAGTGTTGGCTGTAATGCTCCACTTGTGAAAGTAAATTTTCTGAGCTTAATCTTGGCACTCAGACAACAATTCTGAGCCCTACTCTGCCGGACAGAACACGGTTAAAAAAAAAAACTCCCTTCCCCCATCTGTTGTGCCAAACAATGCTGCGTTTTACTTTGGTACGAATTAACACAGGAAAGTGTTAATCTAACAACTCACTGAAGCAGACTAGTGTGCCACCCCAATCTGTTACTCGTACCTTTTGTTGTAAAGACTACTGGGGGCTAATGTGGCTAACGATTACATGTAATAGTGATGCCAGACTGAAGCTGACAACTAGAGCAGAAAAGAGTGCAACCTACCCTGCTGCTGTAGCTGATTACTAAAGAAAATATTATGCAGAATAACCAGAAAGAGAGAGATTTTACAGGGCTACTGCTGAATACATTTGCATGGAGTATCAGTATCAAGTTTGAAATTTTTGTATCGTGACAATCCTAATTTGATGTTGGCTGTATGTTTACTGTTGTCATCCTGCTGTGTTCCAACCCAACTCTGCCTAAAACCTCTCCAGTATCCTCCCTGACTTGTCTGCTGTGTTCCTTGGTCTTCATGAAGCTGCTTGCTCACTAATGTTCTCCAACAAATCTCTGAGGCCTTCACAGAACAGCTGGATTTATATTCCTTAAATTACACACAGGTAGACTCTAGTGACAAAGCAACCTTTGAAGACAATTAGTTCAATGCCACACTTTTCAGATTATTGTTTGTAAAAAGTTTCCTTCCATTTCACAATGCTTGCAAGCCACAGAATACTAATCATATGTTTGAAATGATTCATATTGTATAGAAGTATAAGAGTTTTCCACACATTTTGTAAACAGATTATCGGGAAACCCAAAGTTTTACTTCGCGTTTAATAATTGCAACAGAGGTTAGATTTTCTTTATCAGTGTGCAGTATAATCAATAATGCATGACTTTTGGGGAGAGTTTACTGGCACTGACAGTGAAACTTCTTGTAAGCTGTGTATGTTCTCTTGATAGGTATCACAGAAACTCAAACAGGTTTCTCATCTCCATGCTGCCCTCTATTAGACACTTAATGACTCATTTACTTGGGCACAAGGCAAATGCCAGACAACACAGCCTTTGTTCAGCCAGACTGGACACAGGCATGCTGCTGTATTGATTAGAAACTGACATAGATGCTAAAAGGTTCAAAGTTAATTATTCATGCTAAATCAGATTAACATCAACTAAATTCCACAAAAATGTCAAAAGACCACTGCTTTGTCCAGCTTTAGTTTGAAAAGCTAAAGTTGTCTTAAACATAACATTTATTTAAGATTAAGTATTAATACATAGCTACATTCAGCTTTAAATATGTATATTTCCCATGTTTTTGTTGTGCAATATAACTGCATATTCTTACTTAGAAAAAAGGGTCAAAAACTAGAAAGAGCTGGAACCTGATTTTACATGCACTGCATGGCAAGTTTTTTTTTATTGTGTGACAATAAATCAGACTAAAATTTATTTCTTGTTTTGGATCAATTAGAATAACTAAAATCATTTCCATTTACTAAATACCAGAATAATAAGAGGTGCAAAATGTTCATGTCAACCCCTAAATAAAAGCCCTCATGAAAACGCCGGCTGAAGCTGGTAAGAGGTTCATTATCAGTAATGAAACATGTCCTAGCTAGCATGCTATTAGCATAACACATATGCCAACAGCTTTGCTAGCATGTCCCTTGTGAAGCACCTGGTGCTCAATTAAGAATTTTGAAATTTTGAAAGAGCTTAATCAATTTGCCGGCATTAATATGATATTAATATTTAATATATTTCTCACATTTCAATTGACAGAAGGCTAAAACAAAAGTAAAACAAATCATTTGGTAACCTTTTTTTTTAACAGATATGGTGCTTGTATTGCATAGGTGTTGAATGCCAGCAAAAACGTCTGCAGGTAGGGAATTATGTTTACCTGGCAGCGTTGCACTGTTTACTATGTAATAGGATCTCATTAGATTTCGATCTTTGCTTAATATGTTTATATTTGGCTCTGGGATGACCCAATTCTACTTATCAGGCCGTGCTGAAAGCGAGGATTAAGCTCAGAATTTCCTCATCAGATCATTTTGCACTCTAAATTTAGTTTATGCTAATGACTGTGTCTGAACTCCCATCTGCCAGACATATCGCTGCAGATATCTTTTAAAGCAACTTTATATTTGAATCAGAATGCTCCTGCTTCATCATCTGTTTTTCTAAAACTACCTTCTTCACAAATAGCCCCAAACATTCCTCTTCATTTCGGTTACAGGGAAAAGTTTTCCTCTTTAGCAAATCTCCTTAAGGAGCAGCTTATTTGTGCTCCCCACAGCTTAGTAAAGCAGTCTCACTGGAGGTCACGTCTTCCACTTTTAGACTGTTGTGGTGAGACAGATATTTGCTTCATTTACTGCCTCCCCTTTGTCATCAAGGTCTATATGCTTGCTTTAATTATTTCAGCTGTTTACAGCGCAATGGAACTCTGCATGTTTTAGTCTTGTTATCTTGATATGCACTGTAGTAAGAGTAATTTATGATGTTTTATTCCTGTCTGTTGCACACCATCCTCTGTTATAATCACTTTGGCAGAATATCAAAAAGAGCAGCAGTCTTTTGTTAGAAGAACGTCATCTTCATTCATAACATCTGATATCTTTACAGGATAATCATGTACGCCATGCAAAAGTATTAATACTACTAGAACTTTTTCCACATTTCCTCACTTTACATCTTTAAACTTCAATGTGTTTTTACTGTGATTTTGATCAATAGACCAACACAAAGTAGGGCATACATGTAAAAATCAAGGAAAACTATGCATGGTTATCATACAATCTGCTGAGACATGGTCGTCGACCTAAACTGACAGGCTTGACTAAGGCAGATTTAATCAGAAGCGTCCTATGGTAAACGGGGGAGCTCCACAGCTCAGGTGTTCACAGAACAATTAGCTGTGCACTATACAAATCTGACCTTTATGGAAGAGTAGAAAGGGCCATGTTGAAAGAAAGCCAGAAGTGTCATTTGCAGTTTGCTACAAGCTTTGAAGGGGACACGGAAGAATGTGGTCTGGTCAGAAGAGATTTTGGACTAGATGAAAAATATTGTGTATGGTAGAAAACTAACACAGCATGTCACCACATAGTGGTGGCATCGTCATGCTGTGGGAATGCTTTTCTTCTGAATGGACCGGAAAGATGGTCATAGTTAATGAAAGAAGCTAAATACAAAGCAGTCCTGAGGAAAAAGCTGCCCTAGGCTGCAAAAGGCTTTAAAGATACAGATAAAGCTACAGTGAAAGGCTTAGACATGCAAGTATGGTCAAAGTCCAGACAAAACTCAAATTGGAAATCTGTAGCAAGAGTTGCTGCTCGCAGATGCACTTGATCCAGTCTGACTGAACTTCTATTTTGGCAAAGACCAATGTGCAATAATTCAGTCTCTAGAAGTGCAAAGCTGATAGACAAATACCTGAAGACCTGGAGCTACAATTACAGCAAAAGTGGGCTTTATACAAACACATGCCACTTTTAAGATTTTCACTTTATTTTTTTGTGCTGGTCTGTGACATAAAATCCCAATACAAAACCCAAAGCTTGAGGTATATCATAAATTGTAAAAAAACAAAGAATGACCACAATTGCAAGGCACTGTACATCCTCACACCACACTCAATAAAATGGTGCCATTAGTCGTCACTTTCTAAACCTATGCAGCCAGAGCCTCTGTGTTTCATTTTTACCTGTAGGGATTTAACTTTCCCTTGAATGCTGTCCTGAGACGCTCCAAGCCCCTCATTAGCTTCCGATGAGTTGGAGACAAAAACAGAGTCATGTGACAAGGCCTTGTTGCCCAGACTGACCTTAGACCTTTAGGAAAAATGAATATGAAAAAATAAAAAAACACAAATATTTAACATGTCAAACAAACTTGCCAACGGGGTAATCAAGTACAAGAATATACTTTTCCATTAAGTTGACCACTTATGATGACCACTGCAAAATTTAACAAGACGCATCCTGTGACACAGAAAAGAGCAGCCGAGGCAGGAAGTGGTACGGCTTGTGAAAACAAAGAAATCCTGGACCTGTCCTCAGGAAAAGACACTCCACTATTGGTTACAAAAACAGGAAGCACCAAGCCTCCGCTGAGGTGCGATTTGCAGGGGAGGAGATTAATCTTAAAACACAATCTTCCTTTCCTAAATTAACTCTAGGGGGAAGTCTGTGGGGCACAAACACAAAAACAAATCATTTTTTATTTTTTAGTCATCTACAGGGAAATCAACTATTTAAAATAAAATTCTTTATTGTTCTAGGTATGACTTATGGTGCCTGAAGGTGGATTCTGAAGTGTGACAGCTCATCTGTAGTAGCATGTCCCTTTTTTAATGAACATAATCCAATAAAATGATATGATCTGTGTTTATCCCTTTTGTTCTCTATTTTCTGGCACACTTGGATTTGGAAAACCACTCCAAATCAGTCGGATTCTATGTGAAAATACTGCTGGCCCCCTTGGTAAATCATAAATGAACTGTGATTTATCACATTGTTTTGGTTTAAATTCAGTAGCCCACAACCTCCAGGCATGATTACTACCACCCCTGAAGAAACAAGAAATCACTCAAATGCAACCTGTCTGACAACAGGAAGTAGGCAAAAAAGATCACATAAAGGCACACATCATGCTGAAAACCAAAGAAACTCAAGAGCAGATAAGAAACAAAGTCAAGGATCCATCAGTCTGTGTGTTAACAAAGCCATTTCCAAGGCTTTGGGACTCCAGTGAACCACGATGGGAGATCATAACAGAAACCAGAATAACAACTAAAACACTGCAAGCCTCACTTGTCTCAGTTAAGGTTGGTATTTATGATAAATCAATAAACAAACTTGGAAAAAATGGAATCCATGGAAAGGTTCCAAGGCCAAAACCACTGCTTACTAAAAAGAACACAAAGGCCCGTCTCACACTTGCCACAAAACATCTCTGATCCCCAAGACTTTTGGGAAAATATTCTGTGGACAGATTGGAAGAAAGTTGAACTTTATAGAAGGTGGATGTCCTTTTACATCTGGTGTAAAACTAACACAGTATTACTGACAATAAACATTAAAATTGGTGGTTGTAGCATGATGGCCCGGGGCTGTTCTGCTGCTTCAGGACCTGGACAAAATACCATAACTGATCAAACCATAAATTCTGCTCTCTACCAGAAAATCCTAAAGGAGAATCTCTGACCATCAGTTTGTAACCTTAAACCGACATAAGTTATGCAGCATAAGTTATGATTCAAAGTATCTTTAGGGGGCAAATACTTTTCATCACTGTATCAGCATCCAAACATGTGTGATCTTACCCAGAAACCTTCTCCTTCTCCAACTCAATGAGTGCATTGTTCTCTGAAGTTTTACTGACATTGTCACTCGACTGGCTCCCCTTAAGGCCATCTTCAGCTCCTGCATCTTGTGGTTCTTTCTTTTTCTTCCGAGCAAACAATTTTTTAAACGTCTGGAACTTGGATTTCTTCTTTCCTAAAAAGAACAGTTAAAAAACAGTTATTTTAGCTATTTTTAAAGGGCTGCACACTGATATACAGTATATTACAAAGCAAATCAGACATGTAATACCCTATAAACTCTAGTTAAAAAGCAATTAGCTCTCTGCAGACTGTAAAAAGATGCAGGTAGCAGTCCAGTAGAAATCACACACAAACACCCCCACACACATTTTAATGCTTGTAAATCATCCCCCACACTAATACAGTCCGTGTCTAATAGCAACGCAGTGGAATAACTCCGACTTCATCCACAGCTACAAACTGCTTCCATTAACTTTATGCAGAACTTGCAATGCCCTCCAGTTCTCACCTCCAGGCTGCCTCAGAATTTATACTTCATTATTCCATCTAACTTTCTCTCACTTTGTCATGCCACAACCACAAAAAGTCAATGGATTGAAATGGGTTTTTAAATGACAGACAACATAAAGTAATGCATTATTATTAAGTGGAAAGAAAAGGGTACACATGGTTGCCTAATACTGCAGTGGCAGCATTATGCTGTGAGGAATGCTTTTCTTCAGCAGGGACAGGGAAGTTGCTGAGTTGATGGGAAGATGGAAGGAGCTCAATACAGGGCAATAGTGAAGGAAATCCTGTTAGAGGTTGTTAAAGACTTGAGCCCCGGTGAGGGTTCCCCTTACAGCAGGACGTCCCTCATCTCTAGGCTAAGCCTGGGCTACAATGGAAGAGTTTCAGTCTCTAGAGGAGCAAAGCTTGCAGAGACGTACCCAAAATGAAGTATATAAAACAAAAGGTGGTTCCTGCAGTGTTGTCACAGTGGGGATGAATACAAATGCATGTCACATTTCTGTATTCTTTTTGTCTTACACTTAACAGTTACTCACTTTTTTATGTTAATCTATCACATACTACATAGAAAACAATATACAGTATATTCAGGTGGTTGTCATGTGACAAAATGTGAAAAGGCTCAATGTCCAGGAATCCATATCCAAGGTCCTCTATGGTTCAAGAAATAACTACCTGATATGCAGCTGCTCTTAAAATGAGGTAAATACCACATGAGATGAACAGCAACACATATTCCACTGCGTTGTTACTTTCTCACTGATCTGATTCCAAGCTTCCCTTGTTTGGCTGGTACAAATGACCAAGTCTGTCTTTTTGTAAAATCTTTTACAAAAACGCTTTAACTGTTTGAACTAAATGCAGTCTGCAAGAGGGTTAGGTTGATACTTTGCATGCAAAATTACATCATTTCTCATCTTTCCTTGCATCTATCAGTTAGAACACATTATGCACAATTTAGTTCAGTTCAGTTGATGAGAACAATAGCGCAATATTCAGAATAATAAAAAAGACATTTAATGTAAACTATGTTCTGCATAATGTTTTCATAAAAGGAGTAAAATGTATTTGGAGAGAGATGAGATTCAAAATTAGACAAGGGGGTATTGTCCAGACAACTAAAAATAGTTGTCTGATAACCATTTTGGCTGAGGCTTTATAAAGAATAGACATTCTTTCATACAAGTGTCATTTTTGTCCTTATCCCTGTGGAAAATCCTTGAAAACTCCTTTCTTTTCTCTAAATGTGCTTTCTGATTTGAGCTAAATCACAAATCTGGAATTTTAAACTTGTAAATCTGGCACTTAAAATCTCTCATCTACTTAGAAACATTTACTACATGTTTTTTAACCCTTCATGAACCATAAATGTTCTAAATCACAGTAAAATTCTGTCAGAATTAATACTTTTCTATTAAAGTTTTTCTCTAAAACTGCCTTCCTGCACACCAACTTTAAATATCAGGGGGAAACAACACCCAACCATGTCATTTGCTGAGCATTTCTCCACATAATACACTATTAAACCAAAGGACTATATCTGAAGACAGCGGGAAAAGGCCACCTAGCTGGCATAAGGTCCCTGTAGCTCTGTTGTTGTAGGGCTGAGTAAACCTTGATTTCCCAACATTCCTTTCCAACAGCTTCTAATATAACAATAGAATTACTCAGAATAGCCGCATGGGGAATTCAATGGACTCTAAGGTCAAAAATGAAGGAGGACCTGATCTATACTGACACAGTGAGAAAGTGGTGACCTTTGGGAGGAAAACCATGCATTGGACTGAAGCACGGGAGGAGATCTACAATGTGTCTGCTGTTTTGTTTTATTGCATCACATATGGCTTATCCTGCCTGATAATAATCGTAATAATCGATAATAATCATGACAAGTTAGAGATCAAAATCACATATTTCTATTTGTGACTCCAACACTTCCAGTATCTTCCAATATACACTACTCAAAAAATAAAGGTAACACTCAAATAACACATCCTAGATCTGAATGAATGAAATATTCTCATTGAATACTTTGTTCTGTACAAAGTTGAATGTGCTGACAACAAAATCACACAAAAATCATCAATGGAAATCAAATTTATTAACCAATGGAGGCCTGGATTTGGAGTCACACACAAAATTAAAGTGGAAAAACACACTACAGGTTGATCCAACTTTGATGTAATGTCCTTAAAACAAGTCAAAATGAGGCTCAGTATTGTGTGTGACCTCTATGTGTCTGTATGACCTCCCTACAACACCTGGGCATGCTCCTGATGAGACGGTGGAGGGTCTCCTGAGGGATCTCCTCCCAGACCTGGACTAAAGCATCTGCCAACTCCTGGACAGTCTGTGGTGCAACGTGACGTTGGTGGATGGAGCGAGACATGATGTCCCAGATGTGCTCAATCAGATTCAGGTCTGGGGAACGGGCGGGCCAGTCCATAGCTTCAATGTCTTCATCTTGCAGGAACTGCCGACACACTCCAGCCACATGAGGTCTAGCATTGTCCTGTATTAGGAGGAACCCAGGGCCAACCGCACCAGAATATGGTCTCACAAGGGGTCTGAGGATCTCATCTCGGTACCTAATGGCAGTCAGGCTACCTCTGGCGAGCACATGGAGGCCATGCGGCCCTCCAAAGAAATGCCACACCAAACCATTACTGACCCACTGCCAAACTGGTCATGCTGAAGGATGTTGCAGGCAGCAGATCGCTCTCCACGGTGTCTCCAGACTCTGTCACATCTGTCACATGTGCTCAGTGTGAACCTGCTTTCATCTGTGAAGAGCACAGGGCACCAGTGGCGAATTTGCCAATCCTGTTGTTCTTTGGCAAGTGCCAAGCATCCTGCACGGTGTTGGGCTGTGAGCACAACCCCCATTTGTGGACGTCAGTCCCTCATACCATCCTCATGGAGTTGGTTTTTAACCGTTTGTGCAGACACATGCACATTTGTGGCCTGCTGGAGGTCATTTTGCAGGGCTCTGGCAGTGCTCCTCCTGTTCCTCCTTGCACAAAGGCGGAGGTAGCGGTCCTGCTGCTGGGTTGTTGCCCTCCTACGGCCTCCTCCACGTCTCCTGGCCTGTCTCCTGGTAGCACCTCCAGGCTCTGGACACTACGCTGACAGACACAGCAAACCTTCTTGCCACAGCTCGCATTGATGTGCCATCCTGGATGAGCTGCACTAACTGAGCCACTTGTGTGGGTTGTAGAGTCCGTCTCATGCTACCATGAGTGTGAAAGCACCACCAACATTCAAAAGTGACCAAAACATCAGCCAGAAAGCATAGGTACTGAGAAGTGGTCTGTGGTCCCCACCTGCAGAACCACTCCTTTATTGAGTGTGTCTTGCTAATCGCCAAAGATTTCCCCCTGTTGTCTATTCCATTTGCACAAGAGCAATTGTGTTGTTCAAGTGTCCCCTTTATTTTTTGAACAGTGTATTTTGACCTAAACCATTCTATTGTAGCTGTGTCTATATGTTTAGGATTGTTGTCCTGCTGGAAAGTGAGGTTCTGCCCCTCTCTCACATCTTTTACTGCCTCTTACAGGTTTTATTCTGGGATTGCCCTGTATTTCTCCCTATCAACTCTGAGCAGCTTCCCTGTACCTGCTGGAGAAAAGCATCCCCAGGTATGATGCTGCCACCACTTTGTTTCACTGTGGTGAGGGTGTGTTCATTGGGGAAGTGCAGTGTTGGTTTCCCTGCCAAGAAGAGTTTTGCATGTAGGTCAAAAAGTTCAATATCAGCCTCATCAGGAGAAGGTCCCTTCTTCCACATTCAATTCAATTCAATTCAAAGATACTTTATTGATCCCCGAGGGGAAATTAGAATTCCAGTACAACCCATCCAAACATACATCATGACACAAGACAATGGGGGGACGGGTCACCGAGGCTATGCTGCCCACTCACAGGCGCTGCCCTTGCTAGATGAGAAAAGAGGCCACATTAGGTAAGTAGAGGAAAAAAAAAAATCCTATTTCACACTTTATCCTTAGCAGGATACATGAATGCTGTTTCCCCATAACGGCTTTTGGGAAGCTTCAAACTGGACATTTTGTAGCATGCTGACCAACGACTTTTCAAAAGGTCAGATTTTTCCCACCTGAGGAGTGGATTTCTCCAGCTCAATCAAACTTACAATGAACCTCTTGGCTGTATCTCCAATTAATCCTCTCCTTGTAGGGCCTGTCCGTTTAGGTGGAAGTCCACGCCTTGCAGGTTTGCAGTTGTGCTATAATCTTTCCATTTTTGGATGACAAAGTGAACACAGCTCTGTGAGATGTTCAATGCTTGAGATATTGTTTTACACCCCAGCTCTACTTTAAACTTTTCCCCTACTTTGTGTCTGATGTATTTACTGTGTTCCTTGGTCTTCATGATGCTGCCTAACAAGTTCTCTAATGTTTCTAATCAACATTTGGGGCCTTCAAAGAACAGATGGATTTATAGGTAGATTAGACACCGGTGGACTATGATAACATATTAAATGAGACTCTTGTTTTTTATTTGTAAAGCATAAATAATATTTAAAAAATAAAATGTGCTGCCTTTATATTTACTCTCTCAAATTGACAGTTGCCTTCAACAAAGAATATACATAATCACTTTTATGTTAAGATCAGTTCTAAGTGACCAAGTTTTAATTTGGACAAGAACTTGTTTTTACTGTTTGCACTGGGCTCAAATTGTCCAGAAACCAGAAAACCTATATTTACACCTCAGTGTGTGGTCATACAGTTTCAGGCAAATATGTTTAAAACATTACAGTCATGAAGACCCTTGTCACATTTTGATCTACTGTGTAGAGCTGCTAAAACTAAATCAAAAGGAAGGTAAAGAGAACAGGTAGCAATTAAAGGTAGCCGCCCTGGATTCAAATTGAAAACTAAAAGGCTACAAATGCAAATTAAGGTTAAAAAAACAATGCCCTCTGCATGTCTGTTAGTGCTATTAAACATGAACTGAAACATCATCCGGACACCTAACTAGATCAGTACCTGAGCAATCTTCCCGGACCTCAGCAGGCTCCTGACTGGTCACCAAGTCTGGAGATCCTGATGCCATGGCAGCGCTGTCCCTGCTGAGGGGACACAGAGACAAGGATGATGAACATCAGGCCACATATTATGATTATATCAAGTCCCTGATGAGTTTCTAAAAGGAGGGCGCAGTAAGGCAGGGGAACATGGGATAGAATAACTGAAATAAGATGCCGTCACAAAATGAAACACTTTGTTCAGCAGCAGAGCTGAACAACTGAATTTGGTGAAACCAGTTATTGCCATGATTAATCAGCTCCCAAAAGCATTTATGATTGTAGTATCTACAACAGTTGGCAAAGTTGTTCACACTCCCGAATTTTTCTACATTTTGTTATAACCACAACCTCCATGTATTTTATGTGACAGACACACAAAATAGTTCATTATTGTAAAAAAGAAGAAAACCTAAATGTTGTTTTCAAAATTTAAGTTTGCTGTGCATTTATATTCAGCCCCCAAAGGGTCAGTTCTGTGTAGAACGCACCTGAGCTGTGGATCTCTGCATCTCCTCCAGAGTTATCATTAACCTTTTAGCTGCTTTTCTGATTATTGCTCTTCCTCCCCACCCTGTTGGTTTTGGTGGAAAACAATATTTTGCCAGATTTCCTGTTGTAAAAGGAACTAAACGTTTCAAGTTACACTTATGTTCAAAATCAGGATGTTTCTTCATTCATCATCCCCAACCCCTGTCTAATTTCCCCTCCGATCCTTCTCTATAAACCAAACATCCCGACAGAGGAATCTCAGCTGTTTCCTGAGATCTGCTCAGCCGTCTGTGTCTCTGTGCTAAACAGCCGATGCCCAGCAACCTCCAACACAAACTCAGTCAGGAGACCACTTTGTAAAGATGTACCTGGTTAGTGTACTCTCTGTGAGGCAGCGTAGAGGGCATGGACCTTGGGCTGCTGCAGTAAGTGGATCATTAATGTAAAAAGGAGTGTTAACTTATGTACTTTTTAAAAAAGGCTTTAATTGAAGTGAGGGTGTGATTTAACACAGCTGACTTTTTGTACAATAGGGACTATTTTACAAAGTTCAAATGAGTCACATTTGAGGTTTACCATCAAGTACACATTGTACAGCACTTCCTGTACAGATTTGCAGGAAGCCAATTCATTAATGACAGTTTCACAGAGGAACTGACATATTCCAATTAATTTTGGTGTAGTTATGCTTGACAAATTTAGGTCTTATAATGTATATATATTTTTTTACTTTAGTAGATGTACACATATTATATAGTCTGAGCCTACTGTATAAATATAAGTATGAATGTTTGAAAGATAAGCGGTAGGAATCTCTATTAGTGAAATAATCCAACAAGATGGGACTGTGGTGCTGAAAGTGCTACTAGAAAATAAAATCAACCCTAACAAAAACTGAACAAGTTGCCAAAAAAAAGTCCCAAAACTTTATGGTTGTAGTATATTTAATTTCTAAAAGAAAAGCATAAGAAATCAGCCAGTGAGCATATTCAGGTGATTATCAGCTTGATCAGTCCTGACTTACTGCCGGGATGTTGGAAACTCAAACATTTCTGATCAGTAAATGCAACACCCTTAGGCGCTACAAGGTCATAGTAACAACACTCTTCAGTGTGGATACTGTTACGCAGTGGCGACAACTCAGTTAGCCAATTTCTACGGAAGCGTATAGCTGCCACATGACATAAAATTACTTCTGAGCTGTATCTTGTTATAATGAGAAAATCATATTGTAAGAACAAGTACGTTTCTCATTATAAAGAAATGATGATCTCGTATAAACGACATTATGTTCTTTTCACGAGGAAGCTTTCTCGATATAACGAGAAGATAACCATCTAGTTATAACATTACAGTTTTACACCACTTTCACGGACATTTGATTGCCCTAATGGAATAAAGCCTGATTGAGAAAATGGAGACTGAGACACTTTATGCATTTTTATGAAGAAGAAATCTGCAACAGGAACATATTTCAAGACTGAGAAATGACAAAGTAGGTCATTGAATGTTTGTGAATTAAAAGCGTCTTAATGCAGATACAGTGCATTCAGCTGCACTGCTAGTGCTAAATGATGCTGGACCAGGTCTGAGCACAAACCCAAAACACGCTATTTTGCTCAAAAGCATGTTTTTTCTTTAAAGCGTTCGTAACTTAAACCTATATAGTTTGGTTGTACTCAAAAATAAGGGATGTGACGTTAGTAATCTTTTATGTAAAAACTAGAAATTAAACAGTGATGAAGTTCTCAAACACTGCTTATCTGTATGAGTAAGTGAATACATACTTTCATGTTGGCTCCACCGTAACATCCCAAGCCCAGGTAATCTGTGCATTTTATCGGTCTAAATAGATAGAAAGGAAACACATTATTTTAAACTGAACGAACATAACGTGGTGGATGAGTGCCCTCTCGTGTTGGACGTAATTGAAGAATCCCACATGTTTTCATACAGATATTTATCAATATTTGTAATGAAAATCTTATATTTAGCTATAAAGCAATAAAATTATAATCCTTATGCATTTTATTGTATTGTTTTATTAACCATCAAAATTTGTTGTGTTTGTAGATTCACATTTATGCAATTGAAAACATGGATGCTAATAGCTTGGCCATTTACATTCCCCTTTATGGTGACAGAATTGCCACCTGAAGATTTTGCTTAGAAAATCAAAAGGTGAAAGAGTTGCATGACACCAGACATTGCTACAAAAACGTAGAAACAAGATGGGAATTGGCAACGATCCAGAAATTTCTGACCACAAGGACCTGATGCAACTCAAACATTTCCAAAAGCATATTTGAGGGATAACAAGCTTGCCATGAAAAAAACAAGAAACAAAAAATTGGAATGGATACATAAGGGAAAACAGTAACACAAAAAAAGTGGGTGGCGGAACAAGGAGAGTTGATTTGTCAAAGGAATCAAAAAAAGCTGACATCATGTGTATTGCAATGGAACTGTTCTTTCCAACTGGACAATTTAAAAAAGGGAAAGTTGAAGACTTCACGTTTGATATTCTGGATTATCAAAAAGATGCAGTATTGAATGAAGATGTGACAATAGGCAAACTGTATTCACTGGAATATTAAGGTTGTATCTCTGCACAAGGAAAGTAAATGAACCAACTATCAAAGAAAAAGTTGGAATAGCAAACAGAAACATTGAACTCAATGAATCAGAAGATGAATTTAATCTCTCAAATTCAGCTAACTCTTGTTTTGAAATATGTTCATCTTGCAGATTTCTTCTTTTTAAAAATGCACAAAATGTCTCAGTTTCAGTATGCCTTCATACCAGTAATCGGTCCAGGCATAATTTTATGAATATATAGTATTGTCACTGCAAAAATCAAAATATGAAGTACTTTATGACAAAAGAATGAATATATATTCCTTTTAAAACAGGACAGTGTTTTGTTCTGGGTGTTAGTATGACCAGAGTCTCTCTGGAAATCTTCTTGTCAACTGTGTTTACTGTACGATGTGTATTATAAAAACAGGAGGAACATTCCGGAGGGTTTGCTGACATGCCGAGGGAAGTTTTCAGCAGTGTTACCTTCATACAATCATACCAATTACATAATCATCCTAAAGCCAGGAGACTAATCATCATTGTCAACTTTTACCTCGTCACCATCACACATCAAAAACAAAGTAAATGAAAATAATTTGTGAATCTTAGGGGTTTTAATAACTGCAATATTCTCATGTTGTGGAACACAATATGTCGCAAACAAAGTCAAACACCCTTGTTGCTGCTGCTATGAGCTGATTGCACTGGGCTAATCATTTCCTATCTGATGCCACAGGGACACACTCACAACGCACCCACACACACACACACACACACACACTAACACAACTGGAGGGACTTAATAACATCTCAAGGAAACAGATGTAAAACTGGACAGAAACAAACACGGACATTCATGCCACATGTTCTCTGTCATATAAAAGGATGAGGGGCAAAGAGAGATTTGTGAAAGGAAATGGGAGGAACTATTAACGTTAACACTCAATAGTTCAGTCATACCACATCCAAGTTCAGCTGAAAGGGTTTCCTTTTAAATGTATTTTTCATTCAACCATGAAAATAAACTTCTTTAATTTTCAAGTGTGCAAAATGTAGGTAAAGCATTACCATCCAACTTTGCAGTCTATATAAACTCATTGTCATTTTGCTTCTGATTGGCTTGTGTTAGTTTTAGGGTTAGGTTTACCCAGGGAGCAGAAATCAAACCTTGGCATCAGCTTTCCATTACTGAGAAACAGTACAACTTTGCTAATAAACAAATAGCTGCCAGTGTAGTGAGTTTTCTAATGCGATTTACTCAACTCAAAAAATGTTGCAGATGAAAATTTCTATTCAAAAGGCTCAGTCCTGATTGTGTTTAAGTTTGGTTTCGTGAAACCATTTTTGTAGACTGTCGCCATACCTGTTGTAGAAAGATATATCACCGTGAGCTCGCTGAAACAGTGAATATATCCTTAAAGTGGTGGAAGCTAACAAGCTAATCCGGACCTCGCTGTATCAACCTGCATGATCAGCTGATTTGGAGGATCAGCCAAGTCTGCTGGGATAATTTTCAGACAACCACAAGGTTTGGAATACACAAGAAAAGGGTACTGATGATTTTCAGTTTATCTGGCAGATTGATACAACCTTCAGGCTCAACCAAGCCAACCCCCCGTAGAAACATGGATGTTGTTCAGCTGGACAAAAGAGTGCTCTTTTGTGAGTTGCTTTAAATGAGTAAAGTCAGCTATAACAATTGACAGTTGTCTGACTAGCTTATTTGCTTCCACCATTTTGAGTATTTATTTACTTTTCAACAAGTTTGTTTCTACTACAGACAAGGGAATGTTCGGTGGCGGCGATTGTATGGCAGCTTCACTTCTGTCAGTCTGCTCCTGGGCAGCTGTGGCTACAATGTAGCTTCACACTGTCATTGTGTGAATGGGTGGCTGACTGATTGTAGTGTAAAGCGTCTCTGGGGACTTGATAAAGCACTATACAAGCGCAGTCCATTCCCCATTTTACCATCCTATATAGAAAATATATATTTGTTTTCAAGAGCAAAGACATGCTATGGTACAGTATTCTAAGCTAGTTCCATTTTAGCTGAATCTCAGAACTTCTACTTGATGTAATTTCCGAATAAAAGAAATTGAAAAGAAAAGCTAAAATAAAAATGTTGTTTTTTCCTAAAATAGAAATCCTAAATTGTTGGTAAAACAGTTGCATATTGCAGTGTGCAACTGTGCAGTGCGCTGTGTGACAGCTTTAGCTTCAAACTTAAAAATATAGTTTACATACTTCCAGTGATGTTACAATAATTCAGGAAAATAATCCTATAATATGTCCTACATATTCCATCATTCCGTTTAAGATGAGATAATAATTGTTATAGTATTAGCCTCCAAGGTGAGAAACTAATCTGAATTTGTACAAAATGAAGACACGGAGTTAAAAAGAGCCGGGAACATGCTGACTGCTTATAAACATTTAAAAGTACCGCTATTTGAAAAATCTGAACTATATCCTTAAACTACGTATATCTAAAATCTGCCATCTCTAGTCTCAAAGCAGAAGACAGTTGTAATCATGTTTTTTTATTTTAACACTTATTTTATTTTACTTTCAATGGTTTCAAAGTAAGAAAAGTGTGGGAAATGTCTACTCTCATGGATGGGGTGATGTGGATTTAATTTAAGATTAGAGGTCAGAGGTCAAAGTGACTGACCTGTGCCCCTCCCAAATCTGGCTCCCATTGGTGACATCTTACGCTTCATCTGATAGGATAGACAAGAAGGAAGGAAAACAGAAACACAGAAAGGAAAATGGATTTGCAAAGTTGGAAAAAAGTTACAGATGTGAAAAATGAGTTAATAAAGAGTAAGGAAAACAAAAGAGGAGCGAGACAAACAAGACAGAGAGAGCGACCGGGGTCAAAGAGAGGGGTTGTGGGAAAGCAGTGTGAAAGGAAAGAAGAGTTTGTTAGATAAACAGAAGAATATTTGGACAGAGAGAGAGAGACTAAATGAAAAACAGACTTACAGTAAACATAGACCTGTGAGCCGAACCCAACAGTGAAGCTTAAAAGCAAAGAAGAGCCTATTGATATCTCTTTTTAACTCATTTTTAATTATAAATATTTTTCTTCATTCTATTAGTTCAGGTTTTATTAAATCAACAAACAAAAAACAATTATTGTAACACTAAAAATTATGACATCAAACATATGAAAAAAACACACAAAAGACCTCCGCCAAAGCAATAGGGTCAATAGTGCAAGTCAGCTTTCCTCTATACTATGGGTTCCCAAACCCCGGACTCTGGTCCAAACCCGGACCCAGAGAGCGTTTTGTCTGGACCGCAAAGCATTTTCTCATTTACTATTTATAGACATTTTATTTCTGCCGGCTGCAGCGTCTGACTTTTGAACAGGCGCAAGGGGCAGCTACATGAATCAGCGATATTCTGGTCCACACTCTAAGCCAACTGGTGGCAGTAAGCGCACCCCAACTAAGGCTGTGACCTAGCATTTGCACACTGTCATTCTATTGGCTGATATGGTTGCTAGGAGATGATAAGACTTTAATCTGAGAGACAGCAAAAAGAACAACTTGAGAGCGTAGTTTTGATCCGAGCAGAGAGCAAGTTTGCGCGTATGGAGGATGAAGCAAGCAGGAGGAGAAATGATCTATGCAAGAAGCATTAGATCAGAGCGCAGAAACAAAGATTTGAAGAAGAACAGAGTATATTTGAAAGAAAGCAGAAGTTTTGAGTGCAAGCATTAGTAGTTTTCAGTGCAAGCGGAATGAAATCCTGCTCTCAAATTGAAAATATGTGCTCTTGAGTTTTGGCTGTAAATTTCCCCCATACCTTTTCCACTGGCTCCGCTTCACTCAGTCTCTATTTACTTGGTACGGTAACAGTTGTGTTTCCACTGACCCACTGATGGCTGAAGCTCCACCTCCAGTCGTCAGTGTAGTGTGCTGTGGTGCTATTAACGTTACTGTTAATAGCTGCTAAATTACTAGCGTGGGAGCTCACGCTTGCTCACAGTACAACGACTTGGAGGTCCACAGATGAGTGAGTAAAAGAAGATGACTGTCAAAAATACATTAAGTGGACTCTGAAAATCACACATCTAAAGATTAATGGACAGAAGCACATGCTTTCCTTTTAACCTCCGTAGGGTGTGAGACCAGTCTGCCTCATGTGTTCTGGATAAGCTGGACTTATAAAGAGTGGAAATCTAAAGAGACATTATGAACCCAAACATGACAACTTCAACCAAAGCTATCCGCCTGGGCCTGAGTGTAGGACAAGGAGAATAAATGAACTCGGGGGACAGCATGAGCGAGCTACACTGTTCAGCAGATAATTTCATGGCCATAGGAATAATTGATCAGAGTTTAAAACTCTAGTCTAGTGTTAATTAAATTGTAAATATAAATGAAAAAGTATATATATATATTTTTTTTTCTCAATTGATTTAAAATGTTCGGACCCCAAAGTGTTTGAATGAAGGAGGTAGTGGACCTCTATTTTAGCTGGGGACCCCTTCTCTATACTGATAAGCTTTAGTCTGGATGACTTCTGGCTACTGCATGTCAGTTACTGACAGGGTGAGAAACCATGTGGGAATTCCAAGTTGCCACACCATGGTCTGGCAATGATAAAGAATCCTTCAAAAACATCCTGGATCCACCGCATCACCACCAAAATCTAATCATCAGTTCCTTGTCCTAATACACCTTCTCTCAAAGTTTCATCCAAATCGGTTTATAACTATTTGAGATATTTAGTAAACAGTCAGATGGACAAACAGACAAACCTTCCTTGGCAGAGGTGAAAAAAACAAAAAAACATGATAATGATATCGCAGTCAAAATATTTGTTTTAACAGCTACTTTTCTAAGTTCCTGTAACAGCTCGCTCCACTGCCATTTCTAGCGTGTCAATAAAAAAAGCACAGAGATGCAGTTTGACAGTTATTTTTATATTACACTTCCCATAAAACATTTTTATAGCTGAAAAACCATTTGTTTGTTTCTCTGCTTATGACAATATAATTTTCTTTGCTGCTGATTTCAGTTTTTCTGTGTAACATTTCTGTTTGATTTAATCTGGCAGCCACCACTGTGCCAGCACTTTCAATCTTTGCAGATTATCTTCAGTGAACAAGAGCTTGATAAAGTAATATGAGATACCACAGGTATGAAAACCATAGGAGTGTCCAGCAATTTTACCCATCAGGAAGGAGACAGGGTTTGTGTCCCTTTGATGAATATCTTTGCGTGCAAAATTTACGAATCAATTCCGTAGCAAAAGCAAAAAATATTGTGAAGATGTTAGCTGAAGCTGGTAAGGGTGTGATTTTTCACAGTGAAACAAGTCCTGCACCAATATGGGCTGAAGGACGCTCAGGGAGTAAGAAGTCATTTCTCCAAAAGCGACATAAAAAAAACAATTATTTGGGAAATGCTCGCATCTAATTTTCTTTGAGAATATTTGGTGGTCTGATAAAATTAAAACCAACATTTTGCACCTAATGACAATGGTAACATTTTTGACCCTAAGCATACTGTGAGCAGCTATGACAATGTCGTTATTTCAGCTTCATAGAAAAAAGTGTCGGCAGAGTCAAAAGATACAAGGAACAAACCGGACTCAGTTACAGCAGCTCTGTAAGGTGGAATGGGCCAATATTCCTGTCAACTACTGTGAGAAGCTCGTAGCAGGAGAACAGAAATGTTGCACTCCAGTCAAACACCTAAAAGCTGATGAATGAATGAAAATACCTACTGTTAAGCAAAGCGAATGCAAAACGAAAATATTACAAGCAAACACACAAAAAAGGGTGTAACCAATCTTAGAAACCTGCTGACTAAGAACACAAACTTATTTTACTCATTTACCGAAGTATTCAAACTCTACAGCCAAGCATCAACACCCATCTTAGAGGATACAATGTTAGAATAGAAACATTTATTCTGTTGTAAACAGTGTTTACTTTTATATTGCCTCTAATACACCCCTTTTCCATTTTGTTTTTCCATGACAGTTTCCTGGCTGCTCTTTATTAACTTGGTCTTGTTTCAGTATAAACACTCTCAAATTCATGATTAGCTTTATGTGGAGATCCATGAGACTGTGCATGAGAGAGAATGTGTGTGAATGTGTCTCATTACATAAGCATGGATCAGCACACTGAGGCATTCAGAGCAGTAGGGGGGTTTTCTTTTATTAGCGAGTTGTAAAAACCTCATTAACACCTGCATTATAAACATGCACACACAGTGCATGTAAACATGTTTTTAATACGCAAGTTTAAATCTGTTTAAAAATTCTAAATGCATAAACATGAACTCGTCAACACACACACTATTGTGCTTCAGCATCTGTCTGTTATGTATTGTCGATCTAAGGCAGACACAAAATGGTCCAAATCTGGACCAATGACATGCAGAGAAATGTCCAAATTCAGATAACTGACAGAAATGAGTGGTGGATAAAGTAGTGAACAGTGAACTTTGCTGTCCCTGGTGACTTTAATTCGACTTTGTCTGCAGGATTTCTATACTTATGACGTAAAGCAAATCCAGTCTTGTTCAGTCTTAATCCTACAATGGAGCTAATGTCACCAAACCCTCTGCACCAGAGCTTTTTAGTGCTGACTGTCTGCTCTAATCACTCGAGATATGCAAATGTCTGACATAATGTCTGACTGAGGTTCCTCACAAGCTGATCTCCAGGTATAAAAAAAAACTAAGTGTGGGATAATAAAACCTCTTACATTGGTTCTCTTTAGTGTCTTTCCTCTTGTACTTGTTCACATTTTGTTGATGTCAAACTTTAATTTTATTTGATTTTATGTGATAGATTAACAAAGTAGAGCATAATGAATTTGAAAGAAAGCGCTATGAGTAGAAATCTGAAAAGTGTGTCAGACATTTGTACTCACACACAGTATTTCAGTCTCATCTGATTAGAGCACCTAGTTACATGGTTTCTGTGCCCCCTACATGGCTTTTCACAAACTGCACACGATGCTTTCCTTTCAAAAGCAAGGACAACTATTGCAGATCAGCAGATTCTCCCACCTGAGCTAAATGGTAAATGGACTGAACCTTTACAGCACCTTTAATGCCAAGTTAACCACAAGGCGCTTTCACACTATAACCACATTTAACTTACCGCACTCACAAAGCAGATTCATACAGATATTCAGATCAGTACGAAACATGCACATTGTTATGTAGAGGGAACTGGAATCAAACCCACAACTTTCTCACTGCCAGACAAGTGTTCTTCCCTCTGAGCAGCAGTCCACTGTGCGTTGAGAGCTTTACACCTCTGCAGCTCCTCCAGAGTTACCATGGGCCTTTTGGGTGCTTTTCTGATTACTGCTCTCCTTGGTCAGACTGTCAGATTAGGACCGGATCAGCCTAAACTTTAGGTGGATGGTCATTTCTTTGTAGGTTTGCCGTTAGGCTACATGATCTTAGAAAAACATGTGATATGCAATAAACCTGGTGAATGTTGCAATAATGATATGATTTTAGATGAACAAATAATTAGCAGTGTTATTCTCTTTCTGCTTTGGGGTTCACTGTAAACCCACAACCAATATAGTGAGTAGTCAACCTAGCTTTGTGTTCTTAACATGACAGAATGCGAAAATAAATGCTTTTGCAAGGCACTTTACAAGGAAAGGCCTAAAAACCCCAGAGCAGCAGATGTAATGTTGCATAAAGAGCAAATACAATTAAATATAGCAGAAGTCCTTAAATAGAAAAAGCTAAACCCTGGTGAAGAACAGAATGCATTTGTCACTTTGGCTAGTTCAGGAAACCTCAGATAACACAATTAAAGCACACAAACTAATATCTATGAGCTTTAAACAGAACACAGCCTCCGGTTGTGTGGTTGCACATTCTGAAAGTAGACCAATGTGAGAGCTGTTAATGGTAAATGTGTTTGTGAATTATCTGTTGTTCCTTCCTTGTTGGATGGTTCGATTTTCATTTTTTTCATGTAACCTAAGCAGGAACAATCACCACTTTTCATGATGTGGATTCTATTTAGGAAAACTAATTTGAAAAGATGCTTTTTTTTTTTTTAGCTTTGTAGGCATTATCTATTTGAGACACACCCAGTCTTAAGATGAACAACTGAACAGAGTGTTGGGACCACAGAGCCATGGGTTTTCAACACTAAAACTCCGGTACATATTTTCCTGGAACCTTTCAAAATAAAGTGCATTAACCTTCTTCCAGCACAACCAGGAAAGAGGGTAACTGCGGACTTCCTGTGGCGCCAATACCCAAATAAAAGCCCCACCTTTCCACAAGTCTTTCTCTTCCATACGGCCTGCCAGAGGGACCGGTCAGGAGGGAACACAGCGCGCTGAATGTCTTTTGCTGGCAAAAAGAAGTAAATTCAACTGGATCCAAGGACCGATCATTTGCAAAAGTTAAGTAGAATGAAATACTGTCTGTGTATCCGGTATTTTCATTCATGAACGGAGAAATTAAGGTGTAAGAGTTGCTTACATTTTCTCTTCGAGGCCCAAAAGAAGCAAACGGTGTTCAAGAGAAGCCGGTGGAGAAGCTGTTTCGACAAGCCGAGTCTGGAGGAAAGACTATGGCCGCAACCGTGTTTACGGTAACGAACAGCTGGTCACCTTCTGATCGGGAGAAACTGAGGAAGTTAGCGGGAAGCTAACCTTTATTCACAGAACAAACGCACCTTCGGATCGGAAGAAACTGAAGAAGTTAGCGGGAAGCTAACTCTTTGTTCACGACGGATATCTTCTTCAAACTTCGCCGTGGGACGACATTCCCTCAACAGGTTCAGAGGTTGGGTTTTGGGCAGATTAACAGATTGGTTTAGGATGAAATGATCTAAACGTTTTCATGTTATGAAGTTTGTTTTGTGGAACTCGGCTATCTTGGTGCTAGCATGCTACCTGTATCACCCAGGCCGGTTCGTGTTCTTTGTATGTTTTAAAGCTAAGATAAACTTTATTTAAAGGGTGGTTTTAACCAGAACATTGCTCATAACGCGCCGTCAGTGCTTATGCATTTTAACCCTGGTATTTTAAAGGTATGTGTTGATTCTGGCGCTAAGCTATCTCTAGCTTAGCACTTTAGCTAGCTTCTTTGTTAGCCCAACGGCCAGCCGGTAGGAACACGTGTGCTAGCATTAAGGCTGGTCAACAGAAAGGTTGTTAGTTTTCAAGCTAGTGAATAATAGTCCCTGAACATCATTTACTAAAGTTGATAACTAAGTAAACACCATTAAGCCCCATTTCTCCAGAAAGATTTGGCTCTTTTCCAGAATACTCAATGATATTTCTTCAAATATTATTTTAATAAATGAAGGCAGCTAATTAGACACCGTTGAGAATTAGTCATCCAGGAGGTTGGTTTTATTCAGCAGATCATTATTTAAAACATTATTTTATTAAAATAATATTTTATTTGATCTTACATTGTGAATGGTTGTCTAAACGTTTGCTGATTATTGCCTAAGTTGGTTCCAAAACTAACTTAACTTCACTTCCAGATTCTTCAAGATAATCCTTGGTTCTCAAACATAAACATTGCATGGTAATGTTGCATCACTCTTTTTGGTCATGATTTCTAATCATCTTTAATCAACTTGTTTATATTGTACATAGTCCCTTAGTCTTCATTATTCTTTAATTCTGCTTGATAGTTTAGTTGGATTGTTTTAGCATAGTAAAGAGTTTGTTGATTGAAATATGTTTGACTTTGAGTTGACTTATTTTTGTTAATAAATTCTTGTATTTTAAGAAATTGTGTGAATTCATTCCATGTGTGTGCAGAGTTTATGCTGTTCAATAATGCCAGAGCTCGTCTCACACCTTTCTATTCTGTCCTAATACCATCGCCTTAATGGGGCTGGTATTCACAGGACAATCCTTAACAGACCGGAATATTATTTGGTAAAATATTAAAATATTAATAATAAAATATTAATATTTTATATTAAATAATTTTCTGATTCATATTTACAACAAGAGGAAGATGTCCCCTGTAACATGGTGTGTTAATGACAAGCTGAAAGTCTTTCATTTTCAGAATAAGAAAGTGATGCAGACAGAAATTCTGAAAGGACTGTTCCAGGCAGCTAAAACAATAAACTTGGCTCACTTGGGAAACACACCCAAGACAGATACTGTAGCTATGGAGAGGTCTGTTTCATATAAAGAGATAAGCAAGCATGAATGGTACACCCAACATACCCAATGAGCAGTGTCAATGAGTGTAAATTGCACAAATCTTTAGCACACTATACCATGGGAAAACAAGATTCAGATCACTTTGTAAAACTGCGAGCACAGCAGAAAAAAATTTAATGTTTAAATCTAATTAAACTGTATCTCTATGATTCTTCATATCCCCTATACTCTATATCCTTGATTCAAAAGGATTCTTATAGGGATTAGAACATTGAAAACCCATAATTTGCTATTGGCATTAAAATATGCAGTGATGGGTGCAGCATGTGGTGTAGAAGTAGAGCATGTCTTCTCCCTTCTCTCTCTGCATACTGCAAAATAAATAAAAAAACACTAGTGCTACAAAATAAAAACATTTAATAAAAATGCAGTGATGAAAATGCAACACATTCGTTGCAAATTCTCTATCAGAATCAAGTCAGGACTCCTAAAACATTCATATTATTTCCAATCAAAAGAAAATGTGGAGAACATAACTACTTTAAAAATAAATATGCCAGAAGTATGAATAATTTACAGCCTAACTGTAAGATCTTAGTGACTGCTTGTTCATACAAGGATACAAACAACAATGACCTGAATGTGTCATGAGGAGACTACTAAGCAGTCTTCTCCCTGACTCTAGGAGCAGAATTTGGCTCTACATCCACTCATCGTCAGATCTCCTGATTCAGTGAAACAGTTAGTCCTGGCCTCTAAGTTTCTTAAATAGTTTAAAAGTCTTAGTAACTTTACTAATCTAGTGTCCTTTGTCTTCAGATCCAGTTCCACCAGCACTCAAGCCTCATCTGCTACCACCCATCTTCATCTCTCATCAGCTGCAACAGCAATCACCATCTTGCGTTTTTGAAATCCATTAAAACTTGAAACTAACCATCGACTCGGAATTGGCTTTTGGGTCCCATTAATCCAAGTGGTTGACACAATGAATGTCAATGGATTAGGGCTTCACAACGTTACAGAAACATGGAATTTCATAATTATTGTTAAATCATGCAATGATGGCATCGACATTAGCCTACATTAACCTCACTTTACTTTATCTTTATGCTTTCGGTCACTAAGATCAATGTCAGGTGTAGGCATCAACAGCATTGAGAGTCGCATCCAACTGGATGAATACGTTGCTGCCATGCGTAGCATCTGAAATACAATCACATGCTAAATACTGCATTAAAGGTGTCCTTTACAACCATAATGTTGCACAAATTGATACTGCAGTGATGTTGCTCTGAATGCTTGAGCTCACTGAATGCCATAACCAACAGAGGAAGCTTCAACTAGTCTTGATCAAACCAGTACTGACATGGACTACAGGTCCTTCTCAAAATATTAGCATATTGTGATAAAGTTAATTATTTTCCATAATGTCATGATGAAAATTTAACATTCCTATATTTTAGATTCATTGCACACTAACTGAAATATTTCAGGTCTTTTATTGTCTTAATACGGATGATTTTGGCATACAGCTCATGAAAACCCTAAATTCCTATCTCGCAAAATTAGCATATCATTAAAAGGGTCTCTAAACGAGCTATGAACCTAATCATCTGAATCAACGAGTTAACTCTAAACATCTGCAAAAAATTCCTGAGGCCTTTAAAACTCCCAGCCTGGTTCATCACTCAAATACCCAATCATGGGTAAGACTGCCGACCTGACTGCTGTCCAGAAGGCCACTATTGACACCCTCAAGCAAGAGGGTAAGACACAGAAAGACATTTCTGAATAAATAGGCTGTTCCCAGAGTGCTGTATCAAGGCACCTCAGTGGGAAGTCTGTGGGAAGGAAAAAGTGTGGCAGAAAACGCTGCACAACGAGAAGAGGTGACCGGACCCTGAGGAAGATTGTGGAGAAGGGCCGATTCCAGACCTTGGGGGACCTGCGGAAGCAGTGGACTGAGTCTGGAGTAGAAACATCCAGAGGCGTGTGCAGGAAATGGGCTACAGGTGCCGCATTCCCCAGGTCAAGCCACTTTTGAACCAGAAACAGCGGCAGAAGCGCCTGACCTGGGCTACAGAGAAGCAGCACTGGACTGTTGCTCAGTGGTCCAAAGTACTTTTTTCAGATGAAAGCAAATTCTGCATGTCATTCAGAAATCAAGGTGCCAGAGTCTGGCGGAAGACTGGGGAGAAGGAAATGCCAAAATGCCAGAAGTCCAGTGTCAAGTACCCACAGTCAGTGATGATCTGGAGTGCCGTGTCAGCTGCTGGTGTTGGTCCACTGTGTTTTATCAAGGACAGGGTCAATGCAGCTAGCTATCAGGAGATTTTGGAGCACTTCATGCTTCCATCTGCTGAAAAGCTTTATGGAGATGAAGATTTCATTTTTCAGCACGACCTGGCGCCTGCTCACAATGCCAAAACCACTGGTAAATGGTTTATTGACCATGGTATCACTGTGCTCAATTGGCCGGCCAACTCTCCTGACCTGAACCCCATAGAGAATCTGTGGGATATTGTGAAGAGAACGTTGAGAGACTCAAGACCCAACACTCTGGATGAGCTAAAGGCCGCTATCGAAGCATCCTGGGCCTCCATAAGACCTCAGCAGTGCCACAGGCTGATTGCCTCCATGCCACGCCGCATTGAAGCAGTCATTTCTGCAAAAGGATTCCCGACCAAGTATTGAATGCATAACTGTACATGATTATTTGAAGGTTGACGTTTTTTGTATTAAAAACACTTTTCTTTTATTGGTCGGATGAAATATGCTAATTTTGTGAGATAGGAATTTTGGGTTTTTATGAGCTGTATGCCAAAATCATCCGTATTAAGACAATAAAAGACCTGAAATATTTCAGTTAGTGTGCAATGAATCTAAAATATATGAATGTTAAATTTTCATCATGACATTATGGAAAATAATGAACTTTATCACAATATGCTAATATTTTGAGAAGGACCTGTATATTTTAGAATCTCCGATCTATCTAACATGCATATTTTTGTGAGAGGAAACTGGAATACTTGGAGACAATTCCCACCATGCAAACCCAACACAGCTATTATTAATCTACCATATTAATCCAACATCTTTTTTTCCCCAGACTTTGAAGTATCATCTTGTAAAGCTTGATAACCTCTTAGTTCCAAGGTCTCTTACAGAGGATGCAAATTTACTGTGTCTGGCCCAGGAGGTAGTCAGTGTTGGTTCATCTATGCACAATATATAGAACTGGAATAATGATGTTAAAGTCAGTCATATTACTTTGAAATATTAATGCAATATTCTTTACACTGCAGTGATAGACACGTTAAAGCATATCAAGCAGCATATTACCACCAATATCTTGTTGTACACATTTAAAATGTTGTAGATTTATTTTAAAAAAAGTTTAAAGGCATTTGAAGATGTCTAGAAGACTTAAAACTCCGTGACTCCTTCGTTTTCACAGTGGATCACAGAACTTATACAGCATCACAAACTAGAAACAATGAGATCCTTCCTCAAAGGTTCTGTGTCTAGCTGCTGCACCCCTTGGCAACAGTTTCTGATTTGTCTTGCTTGTACACATAAATGAGTGTATGCATATGTTAATGTTCATAAACTTCAAACTTTGTCCCCTTGCTTAATTCACCTCGCACCCCTTTAAATTAACATCTCTAATTTGGCAGGTGGGTGCGTGGGTTCTGTGTCTCAATTTTGAGGCAGGTCTTTCTACTACATTTTATGTCTTGACTGCACCAAAACTATTCTTTCAGTAAAAAGACCTTGATTAAAAAAAACTTTCTAGTGAGGGAAAAAAAAGAAGGAGAAATGAGAAGTTTTGTGCTTTACAAGCTTGAGCATTAAAAAAGAAGCCAAAGTTAACAGTAGGTTTGTATGTCCATGAAGCAAGCTATGCTTTATGAAGAATCCCAGCACGTTTCTACTGTACTGTTACAGCAACTCTGTAGAGTCTGATAATCAGACTGATACGATGCCCAGCAGTACTTTGTCATAGAACATTGCTCAGGGTTCTGAATGTGTTATTTTCTTCCAAGCACCTCTTCTTGTCATTTAACAAAACATTAAATGTTAGAACCACTTTGTTAATCATTCCCTTTCCCACTGTACTGCTAGATAATAAATAGCTTTTCCTGAACCCATCTCCAATTCTAAAGGAGCTCAATTTGAGCCAGACATCCATAAAAGGACAGAAAAACTACATGAAGAATGTGGTTAGATAACCCAGCTCCAAACCAACATTTCTGCATCTCCCCCTCAGTCCAGTTGCCTCTTCTTTCATAAGCTCAGTATTTTTTCTTCCCAAACTAGTGGTTGTCTCAGTCCTATGTCCAGCTGTGCATTACTAACTGGGAACATGTTTAGAACCTTGGCATTTCCTGAGCACCAGTGAAATATGAACAAGAAAAATGAAATATTCATGAAACTGTAAACCTCAATTCTCAAAAAAGTCACAGTGACCTTCCATTAAAATGAAGAGGATAACATGTGAGGGACGTGAGAATTTGTTTCTCAAGGGAGCCTCAACAGTGGAAGCTAAATGTATTTAGCTGTGCAGGTTGGAAACTCCTGTTTCCTGCTGGGATTCTTTTTGCCCAGATTGATATATGGAGCTGGCTGGATAAAACAATAAATTTATAAAACTACAATGGTATCATTTGTGTAAAACAATTTAAATATCAATAGAAGTATCCAACCAAATAGGCAAACCTCAACATTTCCAGCACTACATTTCAGCTGTTGTCACTAAATCCATCAAACAACATGATGTCCCAATCAATTCCAGTAAATTTTAGTACAGACTAATGTAGCCATCCGATTTATCAATGTTTGAGCACCAACAGAAAAACACAGGAACAGCTTTAGTTAATGACTGGAATAACAAGGTATTTTTACCACTGACACAAAAGTACAGGTACATACCAAAAAATCTAAGTATAGAAAAGTTTATTTCAATAACTCAGTTCAAAAAGTTAAACGTATCATATGGATTCATTAGTTTAACCAGTGTTTAGAGAATTGGAACATTACAAAAAACCAATAAAAATGATTTTTAGGACACAAATGTCATAAAACGTATGTCTATATACAGTATATAAACTCAGTACTTGGCTGATCCTCTTTTTGCATGAATCACTCCATTGATGTGTTGTGGCATAGAGGCCATCAGCCTGTGGTTCTGCTGAGGTGTTATGGAAGCCTGGGTTGATTTGAAAGCAGCCAGGGTCCGCACCTTATGAACTCCCCCAAACTCCTGAATTGGCTTTATTTTATAGTTCATTAAAGGCTGTTATTATCCCAATTGCTGGTGCACCCTTCCCTACCACATCTTTTTCCTTCCACTCAACTTTACAATATGCTCAGATACAGCCGTTTCAACAGCCAGCTTAATTAGCAAGGACTGTCTGCTAGAAAACTTTTAGGGTCAACAGTCATTCTTAATGATTTTGTAGGGCATAACATGGATATCACATTAACCAAAATCCTGTTTTTCCTGTATACCATTTAAACTTTTTAAGAAACAAAAATTTGAGTTTTCACTAATTGTAAATCAGTTCAAATCATCAAAACTGACAGAACAAAACATTTGAAATACATCACCCTTTAATCAATGGATGAACTATATGAGTTTTACATTTTTACTAAAACCAGTTAACTTTTTGATCATATTCCAGTTCATTGAGATGCACTTGTGTATTCACAGCCTGTGGACGTCAGACTCTAAAAATGTGGTTTAACCTAAGTTCAATAAGTCTATGTAAGGTCACAGATGAGTAAGATTAAAGCCAGCAGTAAGGGAATCATCACAGTCTTTCACAAATTATCATGAAATCATTGCACACAGCAAATGTAAACGAGACTGCTTGCTGAACAGCTTATCTGAGGTAAACCTCAGATAAGCAAGATGGATGGTTAGCTTCTTAGGCTAGAATTCCTGACTGTATTGGTCTGGTTTCTAGTAATCCATCCAAACAAGGTAAACGAGTTCTACTGGTAATTGCTGATTGGTCAATTACAGTTAAGTTCAGCTTAAATTTATGATAATCACCTTTTACGCTAAGTTGTAAAAGAAAGTTAAAGAATAAGAGGAAAATTCCCATCATTTCCATTCAAGCATGACAGGTGACATTATACAGGTCATCTCTTCTTTAAATGGTAACACACCTCTGAAAGAGCCGCACTCAGGAAGAGCAGCCATCACCCTCAAAATGAGAAGAGTTTAGAGACCAAATTCAAGCACTGACAGCATAACTCGTCTTTTATCCAGTTCTTATCAGGAATGCCCGATTTATGAGCATTAACATCGGTATCAGCCAATTCTTCTCTTGTTTTTGTACAGTACTAAACACTAAATCTTTCGCATACACAATACAAAACTTCCTTTAGTGAAGATTCAGTTAAAGGGGCACACATCATCAGAAAGGAAAATGAACTGTTTTTGTTAATGCAGTTATCTCTAAGCTTTAGCTAAAGCAGGGCAGTCATATTGCATGTTGAGGTTAGGATTGGTAGACCTCAGACTTTCAATTCTGACTGTAGTTGGGCAAGTAAACTGTGTTCTTCAAGCAGGGTCAACGTGATTGAGAAGTACATTAGCCTTGTTTGAGCCAGCTGACTGTTGGTGTGCAGCAAAAGGTTGAAAAGGAGCAGCTAGAGAAAACTGTGGTAGCTCCGGTGCTTTCTCTGCCATCTGATTCAAAAGAATTTAAGCCGTGGGAACGTTTTAATTAAAACGTTGAAGCCTTTGAAACCTTGGTACACTTTGATACCGATCAAGATCTACTATACAACAAAGGTATGGAGGCTGGAATGCATTTCCAAAAAGCTCCAAGCTGACTAGTCCCACTAGAACTTTTACATTATGATGTTGAACACCTCAAAAGATCTTGTCCAGTTTCTCCTAAAATTTCACTTATGTCGGTTATTTTAATAAATAAACAACTGAGGAGAGGTAATCCAGAACCATTCAGGCTCAAATTTTATAACTAATAGTATTATTAGTATTATTTTACCCTTGAGATTTGGTAACAGCTCAGAGACTGTTCTTTAAAGTTTGGGGGTTCCCCCTCCTGTGAAACGTCTTCTCCTCTGTCTACACGCCCCTCCTGATTGAAGGGAGCTCTGCTGCTCTTAGCAACAAGCCAACAAGCCCTACATGGACTCCATACAAAAACACTTCCATCAGTCTCTCTGGACAGTCTACATTCATTTGCAGCTGCATCACCATTCCTGCTGTACAAACACAGTCTACTCTGGTTACATAATGAGTCTTAGACCAGAAACACGGTGAAACACTGCAAGAAATTCCGATTACAGATTTCATTTGAGCTTTTATATTTTCTAACGAGGTACAATAGGTGAGGCAAGTCTGACTTAAGCATCATTCCAAGAACATCATTACATTTTTATTAGTAAAACCTTTTATACCAGGTATTGTTGCCAACAAATATTTATGCAATTACATCCACATGGTTATTTGAAACACTCTCTAAATAGGAGTACTCAATAAGGACCACTTTACAGTGATTGAAGCTATTTGTAGCAGGATTTATGTAGCAGCATGGCTCTCTCCTGGGACTTACCCACTTGGTTATATGCAAGCAAGAAATACATGCACCAGGCAAAGCAGTTGCAAAAACGCAGAGCAAAGATCATTACAGCAGCAATGGTGCTCCCTGCCACTACTGTAACTTCCTCCGTAGGTGACCAGATCACTCAAGGTCAGGAGAGAATACGCTCAAGGCATCCCCTTTTGACAGGAATATACCGATCAGTGAATTACAAGGACTCTCAGCGAACCTTGATCATTTCAAAGTATAATATAGAGAAATAGATAATTGACCTGCAACGCTAATTTTGGTTTATCAAAAATAATGATCAAATCCCAATTTCCAACTTGAAACTAGAACTGAAGCTCATTTGTCCTTTTGTTTTTATTGCATCAGTTCCATCTCACCAGAATTAGAAAGAAAAATTCTTGGACACTAGTACTGTTTCCTTTTGGTGATCCACATGTTAAACTGGTCCATACCAGTGTATCATAAAACAGAATAAACTGCATGACAATAGCAGTATTGACTAGACCATAGCTCTGCACACACCATCCTCGACTTCACACATACACATTGGTTCGTCACTGTGACCACCTCCATTGTCAGTTTAGAGACACTGGTACTCTGACACAGATAAGTGATGATGTTGCATGAGGCTCGGCTTGAGAGGTGACCTGCAAAAAGGGCCACTGTCAAAAGGAAAAATCCCCTGCTGCTCAAACAGCAGTGTCCAAGTACAGCAGACTGCACAAAACACAGTAACACACACTCCCACCAAGACCTATGAGTCCTCTGTTGTATTCAGCCTCACACTTATATTTTTACAATATGGGCTTCACATTTATTTTAAAATAAAAATCTGAGTAGAACTCAACGTTTATATTCCCAATGATCATTTGAGAGTAAAGTACATTAGAATACATAAAGCCCTTAAACTTAAATGCAGTATCTGCCTACATTCTGAATGCTACAAGTTGATAAGAAGAATTTAACCAAGCCTTTTGTGACTTGCAGACTCTGTGCTTCAGTTTTAGTTCTTCCCAGCATGCATCTGTGTGTTGGTCTTACAGCTCATTTCCTCTCCTATAACTTTGCTTTCTTTGTGTGCCACACAAATAAAATGTTAGTTTCAGTCAACTGTGCTGCGGAAGCCATAAAGGGATGCATTGTTGTCTTGTCACAGGAAGATGAAGACGGAGAACGTGGAAGGCAACTCTGGCCACCACTACCATATCTACGCTATGAAAAAAGATCTTTTACTGTAGGCTGAAACCTAAAGGCAGTCATTATAATAAACCCTCTGTGGTCAAAATGCACTGCCAAGCCTGGAGCACTAAATTTAACTGAAGCATTAAAAAGAAAACAAAAAAACAGTGGATCTCCATAAGCAAGAACAGAAATGAGCTCCTACTATCAAGGGAGGAGAAAACCTGACTCAGAATTGTGTTTAGTTGAGCAACAGGACTTGATTCTGTGCCAAGGAAATTTACAGGAATCAACACTTGTCCTATTCTGTCGGATGACAACAAATAAAAAACAAAGGCAGTTTCCTTCTGGGATTCTCTGACAAATCATACATTCCTGTTACATTCAACTAGTTTCTCAGATCAGCTCCGACTCATACAGGTAAATACCAAGCCATTGTTTCTATGTGCCAGTTGCTCAATTCACCATTCAAATTCAGATTACCAATACAGACCAGTAGCAGTTAATGGTCTGCATTTTGCTAGGAAAACAACAATTTGTGTTAAAAGGATCAAGTAACATTCCCAGCCCCCAATGTTGAGTCTGGAGTTACAAAGATATGAATGAGCACATACCAGATGAATCAGTTCATATGAAGATACTGATCTGTCAGGTAAACGCTGAGAAGAAGTTTAACAAAGATAAATCTGAAACTTACTTCCGGCCCTTAAAGCATCCATACATCCCCGCCATCGTGCAACGTCCAACTGATTCTCCCAAAAATCAGAATATCTCGTCTTTCTTGAGATTAGTTTCTCCTGGTCAGCGAATGGTTAATTCTCAAATCCAGCACCTTCTTGGGTCCCCCTAATGTAAGGCAATGAGCACTCTCTGTTGCCGCTCAGATGATGCTGCACCTTGAGATCAGCTGTTCTTCAAGGCAAACTGTCCTCAGTACGTTCTCCTCATTAGTCAGTTTATCAGAAGAAATTTGTCCTGTCAAAATCACACACAGCAGCTGCCAATATGAGATAAAAGTATTGTAGAAAACTTGAATAAGTGTAGCCAGTTAGTTGGTAAAACGGCAGTCTCCTCTTTATAAAAATTAGTCAGGATTTTAGGTCTTGTCAAAAACAGGAAAATGTATTTTCCTGTGCCACTGTCCCCAAATAGCACAGTGCAATCCCTTGTTTTCCTCAATGAAGTGGTTAAAAACAATAGATTGTGAGACTGAGTGGCTGCTGCATGTCTCCCTCCTCTCTTCCCAGCCACCACAACTGGTAATGCTGCACAGAGGGAGGAGGAAAGATAAAGAGGGAGGAGTGAGGGCGGGAGGAGACATGTGTGAACAAGATACTGCCCTCTTATTAACTTATTGTTCCATATTTTCTGTTTCGTTGTTCTGCAGACTAACAAAGACAGTTATTTGGAAAAGCACTGAGGTTTAGTCACTTTCTACGTTATGTAGCTTTTGGTAGGAATACCAGAGAACCACAGCTTTCAGTGTACAGGCTAAAACAGAACTTGTACTTGTAAGTTCTGTTTTAGCTGTAAATGGTGTGTATTTTTGGAAGTTTAGTGAAGTTATTAGTAGTAATACAGTGGTTTAAATTAAATAATTTGTCGTTCCAGATTTTTTAGTTTTGCCTTTTTGTCACACTTAAATTTGTAAATCAAACTAATGTTCAAACTGAAAACAAAAAAGCTACCCAATTTGACTTGCCTCTATGTGGAAATATGGTGAATTGTGAATTATAAGTTGAATTCAATTTCACTAGCCACACACAGGCCTGATTACTTGTAGGACCCCACAAATCAACAAATCACCTAAATAGAGCCTGTCGGACAACCTTGAAGTAGGCCAAAAGATCTTAAAAAACACCACCTCATGCCTCGATTTAAAGAATTTCAAGAACAGATGAGAATGTTTTTGGTTTCCTATCAGCCAGGTATGGGGTATAAAACCATTTCTAAAGGTTTGGTACCTCAGTGAACCACATTGAGTGTGATCATCCACAGATGTTCAAAACACAGTAGAGTGGTGAACCTTCACAGGAATGGTCAGTTTACCAAATTACATAAAGAACCTAGAACATGTAAGGTGACACAAGCTTCTCTTGCCTCCAATAAGGTCAGTGTATATGATTCAACAATATAAGGAAAATGTGGCAAAACTAACATCCAAGGGAGAGTTCCAAGTTCTAAGGCAAAAATAAACACCATTTTCACATTTTTCAAAAAAAAATAAAAATAAAAATAAAAAACAAACTAGAAAATCCCCAAAACCTTTGTGAAATATAATTTGCTGACTAATGAGACTAAAGTGGAACGCTTTTGGAAAGTTTGTATCCCGTTACATCTGGCATAAAAATAACAGCAAAAAAAAAAAACAGTATAATGCTGAACTTAAAATGGTTCAGAGAAACAGTGGAATGCCACTTTAATTTAGATACAAATTGAAATCTTTAAATTGCATTCCAGACTCCAGCACTGTGTATACATGCTTGAAAAGTTTTAAAATTTGCATTTTTCTGTTTTTATACACGGAATACCTGTATAGGAGTTTAACATTTGAACTATGAATGAGAAGCTACCAATAGTATGCCAACTCTGTTAGACAGCTGAGGTGCTTGGAAAATATTCTTACAGTGCTTGCTAGACATTCTCGTCTCATCTGCCAACATTTATTTCGTCAGGGACCTGAAAGGCTGCCACACAAACAATGCAAAAGTAGCGGGGGCATATTCTGTGTCTATTTAGCCAGACAAAATCAGAACACCACAGTTTACAGTTTATCAACACCTGATTAATATGCCATAATGATGCATCATGTTACTCTCCAGATAGAGAAATACTGCATTGATTTGTGTATTATTTTCATTTAAATACCATTTTTTAAATGAATCAATATACAGCACTTAATGATGACCCTAGCTTTCAGGCTTGGTACTTCCTTTTAATCTGAAAAAATAAAATAAAATCCGGGTCTCTCACTGATCCTATCTGTAACATTTTGTGGCCTAGCAGTTGTGCAGCGGCCTGTCGTAGATAATCCCAATTAGAATGGAGCTTAGGTACCTGCAGCCACTACAGCTAAGACGGCTTATAATGTGAGAGGCTGACTGTGAGGGTTGATTCTCTGATTCCTGGCGAGAGATCTTCTCGGATCCACACAATCAAGGCAACAAAGTCAGTTTTAGCTCAATGGCCTACAGTCACTGATAAAAAAAAGAAGTCAGTCATCATCACCTACAGTTTCAAGACATTTTAATGGAATGCCAGAGTGACTGGAGTTTTCTCCAGCTATGTGAATAGCATATAGTGTCCTTCTCCCCCACACGTTGTTGAGCACTGCTGGTCAGTTGGCTGAAAGAAAACGTCTACATCACATTAAATAAAATTCAGCTATTTTGAAATATTTCAGCACAAAAGGTATTATGTTGAGGAAACTAAGCAAGAGCTACCCTGTAGTCTGATTAAGTTAATGCTATTTTAAACTCAAGTTGACAAGATACCAGTGGTATGTTTGTTAAGCAACCAACTGCAGGCTAGCTAATAGAGCAGACAGCCATGGTGAAAAACTGGCCAACATTAGCTTGTTATACTTCAGTTACTCAACAAGATTGGAGCAGCCAAATTGTATATAGTAGTATGAAATAAGCAAAACTACAATCTTTGTTAGTGTTTATTTTTAATTTTTGCTTAAGCCTGTGCTGAGAAATAACAATATGCAAAATGTGATAAATACTATCACATCTGTAACTGAATATTTTTTTGACAGCAGAAGGAACAATTAATCTTTTATGTTCTTGAAAACAATCGGTTTAGATTTTTATTTAAAAAAAATCATTGTTGTATTTTTTACTAAAGGTTAACATACCATAATAGTCTTGTACTGGATCACATAGTGTAAAGGTACAGTACATATATTTTAAGTCTGCGTGATATCAGGAAAACATGTAATATGCGATAATACTGGCAAATACTGCGATAACAATTATCCTTGCATTGAATAAATAGTTAAAGTGTTGATGTCTTTCTGCATTGGGTTCATAGCAAACATGGACTACATACAGGTCCTTCTCAAAATATTAGCATATTGTGATAAAGTTCATTATTTTCCATAATGTAATGATGAAAAATTAACATTCATATATTTTAGATTCATTGCGCACTAACTGAAATATTTCAGGTCTTTCATTGTCTTAATATGGATGATTTTGGCATACAGCTCATGAAAACCCAAAATTCCTATCTCACAAAATAAGCATATTTCATCCGACCAATAAAAGAAAAGTGTTTTTAATACAAAAAACGTCAACCTTCAAATAATCATGTACAGTTGTGCACTCAATACTTGGTCGGGAATCCTTTTGCAGAAATGACTGCTTATATGCGGCGTGGCATGGAGGCTATCAGCCTGTGGCACTGCTGAGGTCTTATGGAGGCCCAGGATGCTTCAATAGCGGCCTTTAGCTCATCCAGAGTGTTGGGTCTTGAGTCTCTCAACGTTCTCTTCACAATATCCCACAGATTCTCTATGGGGTTCAGGTCAGGAGAGTTGGCAGGCCAATTGAGCACAGTGATACCATGGTCAGTAAACCATTTACCAGTGGTTTTGGCAATGTGAGCAGGTGCCAGGTCATGCTGAAAAATGAAATCTTCATCTCCATATGGCTTTTCAGCAGATGGAAGCATGAAGTGCTCCAAAATCTCCTGATAGCTAGCTGCATTGACCCTGCCCTTGATAAAACACAGTGGACCAACACCAGCAGCTGACACGGCACCCCAGACCGTCACTGACTGTGGGTACTTGACACTGGACTTCTGGCATTTTGGCATTTCCTTCTCCCCAGTCTTCCTCCAGACTCTGGCACCTTGATTTCCGAATGACATGCAGAATTTGCTTTCATCTGAAAAACGTACTTTGGACCGCTGAGCAACAGTCCAGTGCTGCTACTCTGTAGCACAGGACTGGGGAATGCGGCACTTGTAGCCCATTTCCTGCACACGCCTGTGCATGGTGGCTCTGGATGTTTTTACTCCAGACTCAGTCCACTGTTTCCGCAGGTCCCCCAAGGTCTGGAATCGGCCGTTCTCCACAATCTTCCTCAGGGTCCGGTCACCTCTTCTCGTTGTGCAGCGTTTTCTGCCACATTTTTCCTTCCCACAAACTTCCCACTGAGGTGCCTTGATACAGCACTCTGGGAACAGCCTATTCGTTCAGAAATGTCTTTCTGTGTCTTACCCTCTTGCTTGAGGGTGTCAATAGTGGCCTTCTGGACAGCAGTCAGGTCGGCAGTCTTACCCATGATTGGGGTTTTGAGTGATGAACCAGGCTGGGAGTTTTAAAGGCCTCAGGAATCTTTTGCAGGTGTTTAGAGTTAACTTGTTGATTCAGATGATTAGGTTCATAGCTCCTTTAGAGACCCTTTTAAGGATATGCTAATTTTGTGAGATAGGAATTTTGGGTTTTCATGAGCTGTATGCCAAAATCATCCGTAATAAGACAATAAAAGACCTGAAATATTTCAGTTAGTGTGCAATGAATCTAAAATATATGAATGTTAAATTTTCATCATGACATTATGGAAAATAATTAACTTTATCACAATATGCTACTTTTTTTTAGAAGGACCTGTATGTAGTCCATCTCTAACAGTCCTGAAAAGGGGAATATTCAATAAATTAGTTACGGACACGTTCTTTCCTCTAAACGGGCGTGTATTGAATTAAGAAGAAGTGCCATGCTTTTTATTATTGCTCAATAGCGCTCAACTCCTTTGGTTACTACATCTACTGACATCAATACAATATTCAAGTAGGAACAGAGAAACTACACCTCTGGCTTACAATAATCACAATTCAATCTATCACATATCAAGCTACTGGATACAAATATATTTCTGCTGTGGTTCTGCTGTTTTAGCATTGAAAAAAAACCTTAGTTGTAGTTCCAAAATACTTGACCTCTTTACATCTAAACCTTTTACTCGTACTTGTCGTCTTCCGCTTATCCGGGACCGGGTCGCGGGGGCAGCAGACTCAGCAGAGACGCCCAGACGTCCCTCTCCCCAGACACCTCCTCCAGCTCCTCCGGGGGGAGCCCAAGGCGTTCCCAGGCCAGCCGAGAGACATCCCCTGGGCCTCCTCCCGGTGGGACATGCCTGGAACACCTCCCGAGGAAGGCGTCCAGGAGGTATCCGGTATAGATGCCCGAGCCACCTCAACTGAATCCTCTCAATGTGGAGGAGCAGCGGCTCTACTCCGAGCCCCCCCCGGATGGCCGAGCTCCTCACCCTATCTCTAAGGGAGTGCCCGGCCACCCTACGGAGGAAGCTCATTTCAGCCGCTTGTATCCGGGATCTCGTTCTTTCGGTCATGACCCAAAGTTCATGGCCATAGGTGAGGGTAGGAATGTAGACCGACCGGTAAATCGAGAGCTTCGCTTTTTGGCTCAGCTCTCTTCACCACAACGGACCGGCACAGCGCCCCCATTACTGTGGCAGCCGCACCGATCCGTCTGTCAATCTCCCGCTCCATTCTTCCCTCACTCGTGAACAAGACCCCGAGATACTTAAACTCCTCCACTTGAGACCGGAACTCGCCTCCAACCTGAAGAGGACAAGCCACCCTTTTCCGATCGAGAGCTGACCTTCATCCCAGCCGCTTCACACTCGGCTGCGAACCGCCTCAGTGCATGCTGTAGGTCTTGGCTAGATGGGGCCAGCAGGACCATGTCATCTGCAAAAAGAAGAGACAAAATCCTCTGGTCCCCAAACCAGACCCCCTCCGGCCCTTGGCTGCGCCTAGAAATCCTGTCCATAAAAGTTATGAACAGGACCAGTTACAAAGGGCAGCCCTGCCGGAGTCCAACATGCACTGAGAACAGGTCCGACTTAGTGCCGGCAATGCGAACCAAACTCCTGCTCCGCTTGTACAGATACCGGATGGCCCCTAATAAAGAGCCACCGATTCCATACTCCTGGAGCACCCCCCAGAGGGCATCACGAGGGACACAGTCGAATGCTTTCACCAGGTTCACAAAACACATGTGGACCGGTTGGGCAAACTCCCATGAACCCTCGAGTACCCTGTAGAGGGTATAGAGCTGGTCCAGTGTCCCACGGCCGGGACGAAAACCACACTGCTCCTCCTGAAGCCGGGGTTCGACTATCGGCCGGACTCTCCTCTCCAATACCCTGGCGTAGGCCATACCAGGGAGGCTGAGGAGTGTGATCCCCCTTTAGTTGGAACACACCCTCCGGTCACCCTTCTTATGTAGGGGGACCACCACCCCAGTCTGCCAATCCAAAGGCACAGTCCCCGTCCGCCACTCAATGTTGAAGAGGCATGTCAACCATGACAGCCCCACAACATCCAAAGACTTGAGGTACTCAGGGCGGATCTCATCCAACCCTGAAGCCTTGCCACCGCGGAGCTTTTTAACCACCTGGGTGACTTCGGCCTGGGTGATGAAAGAGTCCAACCCCGAGTCCCAAGCCTCTGTTTCCACCAGGAAATGTGTGATGGCAGGATTGAGGAGTTCCTTGAAGTACTCCTTCCACCGGCCGATAATGTCCCCAGTCGAGGTCAGCAGCTCCCCACCCACATTGTTGGCCGCCTTGTGTTCACACACAACTTTTCATTTCTGCCCACAAATGTTCTACAAGACTGTGATCACAGATTTGTTATCTAAAACATTTGTTTTTTTATCCTTAGTCACTTGTGACAAATGTGGCTGCATGCTAGGGTCATTGCCCATCCAAAAGACCCCTTTGTGCCCAACACCAACTTCCTTCATAATCCTTTCCTCTTAATGCCATCTAGTACGTGAAGAGCATCAATCCCTCCTGTAGTTAAACCCCACAACAATGTGATGCTGTGGACCTGACGACTTCACCCCACTGGGATGGGGTTCTCGGGCTTTATGCTTTCCACTTTTTCTTCCAAAAGTAAGGAAGGTTATAACAGTATAAGACCATAGAACATGTCTCCAAAAATAGAAATATTCATCAAGATTTGCAACATCAAAATCAATGTACTTCGCAAACTGTGATTTGTGTTATGTTACAACCCAAAAAAAATATTAATGAGCCTTCAAGTCAAAGTTTTATTCAGATTTATTCAGTGAGCAAAACAGCACTTCACCAGCCAACTGGACCTCTAAGCTCTCTAAACAGCATTATCTTAGTTTAGCAACCACTGAAACTCTGACTCCCCAAAAACCTGGAAAAATACTAAAATCTCATGAATCATCCAACCATTCAGAGAAGAATGGTGACAGTGAAATTAATTTCTCAATCCCAACATGCCCAGACTGAATATTGTCTGAGGGATTTAGCTTTTGCTTCAGTCAAGCTGAAGCCAAGTCATGAGAATCCATGTGTGTGGACGCTTGTGTGTGGACATGTGTGTGTGTCAGTGTAAATTAGGAGAAAATAGAAACAGTATGTATCAGTTCCAGAACCCCGCAGTTCCATTTCAACAGCATAAAACACAAACACACAGTCACTCAAATGGGTTTTGGCATGCTGGGATTGAGAAATCTCTCTTACACACACACACACGCACACACACACACAATATTGAGTTTATGAGGTGACAAAGCCAATAAACCATCAAGCCTAATCTCAGGCAGACCCAGTGCTGATGGAGGATTTTCATGGTTCTAATATATGGGTTAGTCAGTGAGTCCACTGGTACGTTCAGTATCCCACCGGCTTTGCTGCAGATTACTACCAGGTTTCGAAGGATTCCCTCCTCACTGATTGTATTCCTCTTACTAACAATGGGACCTCACATTTAAAAACAGTATGAACGGCCTGAGTCTTCAAGACCAGAAGAAGTCGCTTGCAGCTGCTGAGTAGACGTACCTAATCATCCCCATCAAACATAGAGGATTCACTTTTAATACCCACCTTTTGATAAGTTAGATTTGCTCCTAAAACCCAACAAGCTGGCATCCTTCATCTCGGTTTTCATTGAAAGGTTCAACTTCAACAGTGGCTTATTTAGGCCAATCAATTCAATGCTTTTAGTACTGCATATTGAAGCTACGGTGTCCCCTAGAATCAATGTTCATGTCGTGTTTTTGATTTTTTTGGCCACAACTAGGCAGCACTTGGAACTGCTGCTTATTTACACACACAGCAGAATCAGAGGTTCATATTTAGATTTATTTTCAGCCCCCCTGAGTCAACATCTTTAGCTACAATTCCAGCCGCAAGTCTTCTGTGGTATGTCTTTACCAGCTTTGCATTTTTGCTAATTCGTCTTTGCAAAATAGCTCCAGATCAGTCAGACTGGATGGAAAATCTGATTAAGATCTGGACTTTGACTAGACCACTCAAACACATTCTTTGATCTAAACCATTATATTGCAGTTCTGGCTGTATATTTCGGTTCACTGAGCTGCTGGAAGGTGAGCTGTTGCCATGGTTTCAAGTATTTGCAGCCTCCGGTTTTTGTCTAGGTTTGTCCTGTATTTAGCTCCAACCACATCCTCATCAACTCTAATCAGCTTTAAATCTCCACAGCATGATGCTGTCACCAACATGTTGCACTGTATAGATGGTACAGGGTGGTGTGCAGTGTCAGTTCTGCAAGTGGGACAAAAAGTTGCATTTTGTTCTCATCTCATCAGAACACCTTCTTCAGTGTGTTTGCTTTGTCCCCTACATGTCTTAATGATTTCTTATAGCTTTCTTTGTAGAGTGGCTTTCATCATTTAAACTATATCAGAGTAATGGAGGAGGAATACAAATGCACACCATACTTTCATATTCTATTTGGGGACACTTTTCAGAAACCATGCATCCTTTTCTTTCCTCTGTACAATTATTCATTACTTTGTGTGACTCTGTCAGATAAAATCTCAATGAAATACATAGAAGTTTGTGGTTGTAACACGAAAAATAGTGAAAAAGTTCAAGACGTTTGACTATTTCTGCAAGCCATTATAACTCATAAAAGAAATATCCCGTTCATCCAAAGCCAAAACAGGAATGAGATTTATAACCTCTGCTGCAATATCTGAACCACCTGGCTGCTAATTATCCACCACTTTACCAAACAGGTGGAAGGTTTGGAAAAACACACCCAGCCAACACCTCTGGATGCGCATGAATTTCTCAATGCTGGCAAGTTAAAACAGATCCACACAAATGACGCAGTTGTTCAAGTACACATTTATACATGTGTATATGCAGATGTCAGTCCCATGACTTTCTGTTTACAGAGCCAGGAGGAATGTCGGCCAGTTTCCCTTCAGAAAGAGAGAGAGAGAAAAAAAGTGGATTTAGGTATTTCCTGGAACAACTCTCAGTCTGGAGCCACTGAGAGAGAAACAGAGAGAGAAACCATAAATACAGAAGATCAGGAGGGGGGCAAATTCTAACAAGTTTGGGCTCTAAGGAAAAATGTAAGCGATAACAGAGCAGGAGCTTAAATTGTGTCTGTAACAGTTATGCTCCAATTTAGATTCAGAACTAATATAAAAAATTACAAAAACTGAATTTATTTTAATTAAAAAATTGTAAATTAGCCTCTTGTGTTTTTAAACTACAGTTACCGTCATGTCAGGCATTAAACCACAACTCTGCAGCTGATCCACAGTATTTTGGAAAAATCCTCACCCTCTGCTGGCAGCTGCTACTAGATTTCCGGTGACATGAGTTACTGAGGAAGAGGTCATAACAGATCATTCTACAACCTCTAGTTACAGGTATGAACGATTAGCCAGATTTTAAGATGTTACAGTTTAAAAACCACAAAACATTTTCAGCCATAACATTTCTACCAATAAAGTCCTTTGAATTAGATGCCAAAGAAACATCGCATTGACTAGAGTTTTCTCCAGATGTATGAAGCAGTTTAGCTCCTCCTCCACCACCAGTCAGATGGCTGGACGAAGGCTTCTATAACATTCACCCTTGTCTTACACAAAAAGACAAATTCAGCTGTTTAGAAATATATCTGGTCATGAAAAAACATGGAGAGTCATGGAGTGGGAACTGAGGAAGATTCTGCCCATCACTGTTATTTTCAGCTATACTGTTTTGAAGAGCTAAAAGTAACATGTTTGTTAGGCAGCTGACTGCAGGAAGGCTACCTGAGAAGATAGCCTGACTAACTATTATCAGCTGATATGAGCTTGTTAAACTGTGTTATTCTAATAAAGTGCAGAATGACCCAAAAGTATACAATTCCATTTAAAAAGTACCTGAAATCTTCTAGTATTTCTTAGGGGTTTTTATCCTATATTTTACTAATGTCTCAAGATTAAAGTAGCAATAAATAAATATTTTAGATTTTATTTTTTCTGATTAGAAAATACAACAAAACTGAAATATCCAATGTTACACACCAACAGTTTGTTATTTGATGTATTTTGTGTAATTAAGTAAAATCAGATAAAGAAATGCACAAATGGTGAAAAAACACTTCAATCATGAAACCAGTTTTTTGGTCTTTTATGGTCAATGTTTGTTTCTTTTGATTGTTGAATTAATATGTTTATGCACACAAAAGTATTTAAAAAGGAAAAAAAAAAAATCTGAACAAATTTGGAATGAGCAAGTGAGGCCTGAAAAGACCAGACATCAGTATTCATCAAGTAAAACCTTACTTTAAATACATTTTTAAGACTTTTTTTTCCATCTTTAACAGACTTGTTTCAGGTAAAAAAAAAATAATCACCTCTTGGTTTGGACATTATGACTTCAAGTTAAAGCATGAGCGACTGTGACAAAGGCCATACATCCCGGGCCCGGTCTCTTTAATATAGATACACAACTTTCTGACGCTTTTCTGACACTTGGAACAATTCAGACCAGATGGAACGGAGATATTCCACTTGTGATTTTTCTATGAGCTGAATCAGGAATAATCCACGCACAATCCTGTTTGGATGTTATACAGACAATACTGCAAGTGGTGACTCAAATGACTTCTTCCTATCTCCCTGTGGTGCTAGCATTCCTTTAAAGCCTTCTTTATCTCTATCCCTCACAACACTGCACATTCCTCTGGTTTCTCCTTCACCACAACATTTTTCCTCATAATTTATCCAACATAAGGCCAACGATTTAGTTGCAAGATGCATGAAACAACACAATCAGTGAGTACACATCTGCATAATACAACTAAAATGACATACTCTCTGTAGTTTATTTAAATTAATCTGCATATCTGAAAAATGACCATGATCTGTAAAAATGCTGTTAACATGGCTGCGCTACCTGTGTAAAGGATGTTGTATATCTCTAAGCTAACTGAAGTTATGAATTGCTTGATTGCCTCCTGCAGAGTGAATCCTTCTCCTCTGTTTTGTGATTTCTCTGTAGATCATACTCGCTTCATTACAGTCCGCTCCAGATCCTGACGCAGAGGAAGAGGAGGGGAGTTGCTCCAGAGCGTTCTGAATTCCACCTCACATCTGGAAACCATCCTCCACCCCGTCTCGTTCATTTGCCAATCTCACTCCCGTCTTCCCTGTTGCTCTTTGCTGTAATGTAAATAGGCCTGTAATCATACTCCCTCCCAAACCCTACCGCACTGGATGGTGTGTGGGCGAGAAACTACACACAGAACGAGTCAAGATCTCCTCTGCTTTCCCTCCATTTCGGGCCCCGGCTGAGCTTTATGGGTCGATAAAAAAGCAAACTCTTTTCTTCACCTCAAACCTGCATTCACTAAACCCATCATATATGTTTGTGTGTGTTAAAGCAACAGGAGACCCACAAGCAATTGATGCAAAGTGCATGACTGGGTTATGACCTGCAAGAATCCTCAAACTGCAGCTGGAGAGTGTCAGTACACTCACCCTTTTATAAATTATATGTCCAACAACACATACATTGTTATTTAACTTTTTTCTCATTTTCTCAATATACAACCAAAAACTTTAGTGTATTTTATTGTTTTTTTATGTGATAAACCATCAAAGCCGTGCCTGGTTGTAAGCAGAAAGAAAAATGATTCCTGGTTTTGTAGAGGACACAGCGCAAAGTGGCCCAGTCAAAGTCCAGACATAAATTCAAATTAAGAAACTGTGGCGAGGCTTGAAAAATACTGTTCACTGAAGCTTTCCATACAATCTTAATGAGGTATTTTGTAAGAAGGATTGGCAAAAATGTCCCTGTCTAGAACTGTGGTGGATGCATGTCACAACAGTATTTGCAGTGAAATATGGTTCTGCAAAGTACTGACTTAGCAGCACTGAATACAAATATATGTAACATCCCAATAAAACTATTGCAGTTGTAATCTGGAATAATGAGAAAAAGTTCAAAGGGTATGAATACTTTTGTAAGGCACTGAATGGTTTTACATACCATTTCTGATCAATGTGCTCAATGAGAATTAGTACAACCAAAGGCTACATTTGTGTCACAATAAGCTCTTAACTGGACAATTTCTTAACAATCAGCCTAAATACTGATGAGCAGAATGAGAAAAAAAGTGTTTGTGCCTCATTTTTCGGAAACAATGATTAGATCAATACTGAAACAACTGAGACAGAGCCCACATAGCAGGCATATTAAAGCCTGTATGACCTGCTCCAGTGCGATCTCTGCTGGCTTTGTCAGAACTCGTATTAGATCAACACGGAGCCTTATAATCAATTCAGACTGGGGTTACCATGGACGATGACATTCCCGTTAATTTCCAGTGACTGCAAACTGGTGCTTTTTACTCGTCTTCTGTGCAGTACCTGGGAATATTCAAAGGAATGTTTTATATGTTTGCACTTAACTCTGACCTATGAATCACCCAGGCATAAAAAGGCTCAGAAACACAGATGATGAACTACAGTTGTGCCTACATAGCAGACAACTTAGCAAAGCACCAATTTTTAAGTGGATCTAAAGCACTTTGTTACCAGCAGTCTGTCACAAAGACACAATTTGTACCTATTACTTTTAATAGAGCTTCACAAATGCCAATAATAACCCAATATAATACAATTATTTATTGAAAACTTCACATATTTGTGCATTGTCTGGGGAATCATGCTAGAAGGGAAATACATTCCATCCAGCAAAATCTGGGTCTGCCCCACGGTCTCCTCTTAGTAAAACGTAAAAACGTCTAGTAAATTGTACCTTTTGACTAAGCTCCTTCTTTAAAGCAACAGAGTGAGGCAATGCATGCATTACCACAAATGAAGGCTCAATCAGCTTATCCCTCTCCTGGTCCATCCTACTATCACTAATGATCAAGACACCCAAGTCCTGTCACAAAACACTTTCAGGTGGGAATAAGACACCTTTTTGAAATCTCCATCTGATATGTGAAAGGACCAATGTGGAGATGGGCATGGAGGTCAACCTGCCTCTGTTACACTCCTGACTTGTCAAGTGAAGAATTCACAGGCCAGCTTTGTAGGTTGAAGTGATGTAGTGGTTATGTATTGTTTCTGTGAGCCACCAGCCGTAGGCTTTAAAGTGCAAACAAGACATAGAAATCATTTCGAATGAGAAGAGTAACAATTGGGCTGCATTAGAAAATCTTGCAATGGAGATAATAATGGTAAATACTGCGATGACAATAAGTGAGCATCTGCTGCCGTGAGACTCTGTTCAACTGGCTAAATACTACATTAGCATGTAAAATGCAAGTTCATAATACCTGGAATGTATTAGCCAACAAGTACTGCACTCCAAACAATCCTTTGGGATTATGAATATTGCACACTGGTATTGCAATATATTCGGGATATATTGGTTGAGGCTCTGTGCAGGCCAGTCACCTCAAACTTTATATACCTGCAGCCATGAAAGTGATTGGAACACCAGAATTCATTGATTTAGTTTTGGGACCCAATACTTTGGGCAATAAAGTGAATGCAATTTAAATTAAAAGCATTTGATCATCAAACAACAGGACTGCGACACAGTTTGTCCACAAATATTGCTTTGATAAATCGCCATCTGACACTTAACCTGAAGAGTTCACTTTGTTATGGTTAAGAACCACAGACCCAGACTTAAAGTTCAGCAGTGAACCGCTACAGTGCCTGCTGCTGGTCTTAGCTTGAAGAGGTCAACAGAACCAAAGATGAAACCTTGAGGTTTTCAAATCAGACACCCTCTTCTCCAAAACAATGCCTTCAGGAGCTATCCTGAACAGGTTGGAGACAAGGCATTACTCATGGAGTCCATCCTATCCAACACCATCTACAGCGGCTAAACAGTTCTGAAAATCACATCTTTAAAAAGATGTGACACAAGATCTCAGGAGATACGCCATCCTTCAGTTGGTCACCTACTGAGTTCCAGGTTGGATTCTACTTTGTCTTTACATCTATAATGCCAAACTAATGGTTTTTTGTGCTTTGCCATAAATCTTAATCTGCAGCCAACAAAGCATAACATGAGACACCTTGTTTGGACATTCATTGGTAAGAATGAATTCTTTGTGCAATAATGCACACAACCCTAAAACACTGAGCTATAGAGACCATCCTGTGAACAGCAAAGGCACAGAGAGCAGAACACCACTCCAGACTCACTGCTGACACATGACCTGATCAGGCCTCTAAGCACCCATGTCCCTCTGAGATCAGTCTAAATCCATTTCTTCCCAATGACTAATAAAATATACATACTATTCAGACTATGGTAAGCTTCGCTAACAGCCTGTCCCTGTTACTTACAGCACAAAGAAGCCCTGCTATCACGTTTTACACGATGAGATCATCAACCGTCCCACCGGCAGACAAGCAGTGTCGCGCCGTCATGAACCAGCCAATGTCTCTGCTCGGGATTACAGCAGTTCTCACACTGTGAAAGATAACTGTTTAATCTGAACCGTCCTTGACCTGCCTCCAGCAAACACTGAGCTCAAACACTCACACACAGTGTTACGCTGGAGAATGACTGACTATGTGATCTCACAGGTCTGACATCACAGCAGCGCTGTAACGGCCGACCACCAACAATGATTTTGCATTTTAGTTGGGGTAGATGTGTTCATTCAATGAAATTACCACGTTACAGTGGAGAAAATGCCAGAGCAGAGTAAATGAGCCTTTTAAACGTGTTCAAATTCCAGCTCATCAAGTCAAATTTAGTTAGAACTGGTCATAGTGGGAATAATAAATGTTCAATCATTTGATGGAAAAACAAGGTTTGACTGAGAGGGATGTTGATCAGTTTTGACAGAAATGTATTTCTAGTTTAGCCAAACCTTAAACTTAATAAAATTAAACCAAATAAGAAAAACAGTTAAATATGCAGTGCAAAGTTTTCATATCGTATCCTTCCCATTTTGTCATGTTAAAACCAATTTGTGACATTTTATTTTATTGGAATTTAATGTGATACACAAACACATAGGAGTGAATAATGGTGAACGGAAAAGAATTCTGGGTTTTCAAAAGTAACATTTTTACATGCAACAAACTGTGCTGCTTGTGTTTGTATTCAGTCCAAATTAGCCAGGTTATAGAATGTGTTGCCTTGATTCAGTTCAATCTTTTAAAAAGCAGCTTTTAATTCGCTAGGGTCTGATCGAATGACTTGTTTGCATTGTTTTACATTGTAAATGGTTTTGTTTTTTCTGCCTCCCCCCACCACACTGTACATGTTACAATTTCTTGTGTCTATTGTTTTTTTTTTTTAGATGTACATACATTTTTAAGGCTGTGTAAAGCACATTGTGGTTTTTACCTGTGAAAAGTGCAACGTGCGCAGCCATTTGCCATCATTTAATTCTTAAATAGGGTTCACTTATGTCATTTATTCTCAGTATAAATCCAGCTGTTCTGTGAAGTCATCAAAAGGTGTGTTAGAGAACAAACAGCATCATGAAAACCAAGGAACACAGCAGACAGGTCAGGGATGAAGTTGTAGAGAAAACCAGAAGAAGTTTGCCACAAGCCATGCAGGGGACACAGCAAACATGTGGAAGAAGGTGCTCCGGTCAGATGAGACCAAAACTAAACTTTTTGGCCTATGCAAATCTCCATGTGTGGCAGAACACTAACACGACATATCACCCTGACCATGGCATAACCATCATGAGATGACGTGGTGGCTGCATCATGCTGTGGGATGCTTTTCTTCAGCGTGGGCTGTGAAACATCAGACTTGATGGGGGCATGGGCAGAGCTAAACCCTGGGCTTTACTGGAAGAAAACCTGCTAGAGGCATACACCCAAAACAGCTAAAACCAAACCCTATTCAGGCTGACTGAGCTTGAGCTATTTTGTAAAGAATGTGGGAAACTTTCACTGTGTAGATGAGCAGAGCTAGAAACAAGCTACCCCAAAACAGCTGCAGCTGGAACTGCAGCATAAAGTTGTTCTAAATGTATACATTTCCTTTAGCCTCACAATTATTAACTACTTTGTGTTGGGCTAAAATCCTTAATAGAAACACAGTTTGTGGTCGTAAAGTGCCAACATGTGAACAAGTCCAATGGGTATGAAAACATTTACAAGGAATTGTAAGTAAAATAATATGAAACATATGGAAACAACTTGCAACAGCATCTCAAAAGAAAAAGAAAATATTCTACTGAGTGTTGCTAAAAGTGGGAGCCAGACAGCAAAACAAGCGTTTCCTCATTCAAACAGAGTCCACAGACAACAGCAGATGACAGCGATGGACTTTATGAAATACATGAATCGATTTATTATCAATCAAACACCACCCAGCCAGTCCAAAAGCAAGGCTGGAAGAGGCGACTGAAAAGCGCGAATACTCACGGTGTGTGCTGAATCTCAAACGGCCTCAGAGTAAAGTCATCCCGCAGAGACTGGAACCAAGACATCAGCGCGGTTTGTAGACTGATGATTGGATTATTTGGCTCAGTCCTGCGTTGGCGTCCTCTGCTCCGCGCTGCTGCGTTCAGGGCCGCCACGGAAACCCCTCTACTTTGGAGAAATTATTAATTTGCGAAAAGTTTTTGTTTAAAGAAAGGTGTATCGGACTCTTCCACCTTACTAGCGTACTAGCGAACTTTGCATCTGTTTATGGACCCCTGATGGCTAAAAGAGGACTTGAAATATGAAATGAACAGCTGGCAAATGAACCAGCTGTATGCACAAACAAGTAGATAAATGTACAAAAAAAAGTATAAGCTTTTCCTCCTTGAGTTACTTGCAAGCAAAAAATAAAACTTTGATGCTCCTTCCCAACTCTCCAAAGTATGTAATGTTATTGTCTTTATAAGTGGAAATCAGATTTCTCATATTCCCGGTGTGAAATCCAACAGCATTCTTAATGGGAAACTTGGAGGCCACGGAACTATGGAAGCAAATAGTTACCATATTTCAAATGAAAAAGCATGTTCAGAAATGCTTTTTCATTTTAAGAATGTGGCTGCATTGTTTGACTCATAAATGAAATTAGTTATCAATAATCCTATTTGCATTTTAATTTTCTTCTTCAAGACTGCTCATTCTTTCACTTAATTAAAATGAAAATGAAAAAGACATTTGAGATTTATTTTTCAAAATGTACCCCAGCAAATAGATACCAGAATTCAATTTGAAATGTAAAATTTGAAAATGAAAAAGCATTTCCAGAAATGCTTTTTCATTTTAAGAATGTGGCTGCATTATTTGACCCATAAATAAAATTAGTTATCAATAATCCTATTTGCATTTTAATTTTCTTCTTCAAGACTGCTCATTCTTTCACTTAATTAAAATGAAAATGAAAAAGACATTTGAGATTTATTTTTCAAAATGTACCCCAGCAAATAGATACCAGAATTCAATTTGAAATGTAAAATTTGAAAATGAAAACACATTTGCTGAAATGCGTTTTCATTTTAAGAATGTGGCTGCATTATTTGACCCATAAATAAAATTAGTAATCAATCATCCTATTTGCATTTGCATTTTCTTCTTCATGACTGCACATTTTGTGCCATAATCAAAAAGAAAACAAAGCAGACATTGCTTTTTCGTTTTCGTGGTCTGCCCGCAAAGTACTGCCCAGAACTCGAAAACGAAAAAGCATTCCGAGCTGCGGTCGCAGCAGAGTGACGTCAGCAGCCGCTCTTCCTCAGCTCCCTGCTGACCGAGCTACCCAGCTTGTTCGGTAGGGGGCGCTGTGCACGTCTGCATTGCATTACGTTGCAAACGTGTCGAGAAATTGATTGAATTGCAGCAGGGCCGAGCTCAATTTGTGGCAGTGACAGGCAGAACGTATAGTTCCGGTGGCAGGCTGTGGCATCCTTGTGGCATCCTTATGGCCTGGGACATCCAGCGTGTTTTTAAGCATTTATTTATAATTTTCTGTGAGTGACAATTCAGAATAGCCGCTCGTGCTCTATAATTAACCGGCTGTTTGTGCAATAAATCTTCGTCATCCTTTCAGCACGTCACACATAGTGCTATTTATTTTCCATGTCAAGTAAATACAATCACCTTATGTTATGGGTCTAAAGCTGTTTATTAAATAATAATCAATAATTAAATCATTATTTAAAGGTAACAAGCTATAACAACAATGATATCCCATTTGCCGATAATCAGTATCAGCTTCCACAAAAACAGCGGCAACCGCATTGGCAAGCTTTTACGGCCGGTCTGGCACCTTCTGGCATCTTCGCGGGATCCCGTGCCACCCTGCGGCAGGTTGTGCCACTGCCACAAATTGAGCTCGGCCCTGCTGCAATTCAATCAATTTCTCGGCACGTTTGCAATGTAATGCAATGCAGACATGCACAGCGCCCCCTACCGAACAAGCTGGGTAGCTCGGTCAGCAGGGAGTTGAGGAAGAGCGGCTGCTTACGTCACTCTGCTGCGACCGCAGCTCGGAATGCTTTTTCATTTTCGAGTTCTGGGCAGTACTTTGCGGGCAGACCACGAAAACGAAAAAGCAATGTCTGCTTTGTTTTCTTTTTGATTATGGCATAAAATGTGCAGTCGTGAAGAAGAAAATGCAAATGCAAATAGGATGATTGATTACTAATTTTATTTATGGGTCAAATAATGCAGCCACATTCTTAAAATGAAAAAGCATTTCTGGAAATGCTTTTTCATTTTCAAATTTTACATTTCAAATTGAATTCTGGTATCTATTTGCTGGAATACATTTTGAAAAATAAATCTCAAATGTCTTTTTCTTTTTCATTTTAATTAAGTGAAAGAATGAGCAGTCTTGAAGAAGAAAATTAAAATTCAAATAGGATGATTGATTACTAATTTTATTTATGGGTCAAATAATGCAGCCACATTCTTAAAATGAAAAAGCATTTCTGGAAATGCTTTTTCATTTGAAATATGGTAACGATTTGCTTCCATACGGAACGACCCCAAGTTCAGTATCTAATGTAAAAGTAGCATTATTTCACTATTAAAATGTTGCAGTATTTATTAAACCAGTGGCCCACACAGTCCTATACAACCTTTATTTTTTATGTGTTAGTTTAGTATTTGATTGCATCAAATAGAGGAACATATTGCTTTTAGCTTGTATTGCTGATATAAGTTAGCACCTCAACAATCAGCAAATCCCGCATTTTTTCCTGACCAGAAGGCTGTCATCTTGAGTGTGACATCATTTCCAGATCTGAGCTGCGAATTTAGAGCTAAAGCCTATTATGGAAATGGGCCTTGGACCTCCTGCAACCTCAGGCCAACCCAACTGGTGGTGTTGATATGAGCGATGTATCTCGACAAGTGGGAAAAACACAGAATTAGCTTTCTATGGCTACTGATATATGAGATGAGTAATGCAATCTGAAGTAAAATTCCTTGTTTGTGCACAGTAAAGTTGATTCTGATTCTGATTTGCATTTCCTCCCCCACCCCCACTCTCACTCCCCCTCCTCTCCATCCTTCAGATCAGATATTTGTGGAGAGCTCAACAAACAACAGTGAGCTTCTTTAGGTTCCAACAGAACACAATACCTGCAGGGCATATTTTTCTTGGCTCCTTAGAAACCGTTTTTACAGAGGAGACGTGAAAGCACCTTAAACACAAAGCAGAGAACACCACCCATCACACTTTAGATGAGATAAGGGACCAATGTCCTCTGTAAAAAATCTAATAACAAAACATCTAAATCCTGAATCAAGTCTGAGCAACAGAAACAAGTTCATGTGAGAACAGGTAAAATATGTAAACTGCTATAGCTTACCGATATATAAGTATTGGTTTTAGAGTTAACTTTTAACTTAAAGAGGGGAAGGACGTTTGGATACTAACCTAGCTGACTCTGATACAAGTACCCAAAGTATGGCCTGAACTGACCCCTGTTACATATGGGTGAGTGTGGATTATACGGCCTTTGTTTTTGACCTGTAATAGTTTAACATAAGTCTTTATTTGCTCTCTGGTCTAAAAACAGACAAACCCAAAATCAGAGTGGAGTTTTTGATCTACAATGAAAGGCTTAACACTGACACCTAGTGTTGGTATTGGCTTTCTCTCAGCACTTTAATTGAGAAAGTGTTTTTGAATATACAATCATATAAACTTAGGATCTAAAAGGCTTGGTGTTCCTGTTTGTGTATTTGCTGCCTTGTTAGCCTTTATAGGCTGGGCACCATACCATAATAAATACATCAAATCAAATAAAAATCAAATATTGTTTGAATAAATTTAGAAAACTTTAGACTGTGTGGCATTTTGCCATCCACAGCCTTTGCTCTGTGAAGATGCTAAAACATCCGTAAAAGGCTTAATATCAAAGCATTACCAGATGCCTAATGAACTTTTAAAACAGCAGTCTGCCCGAAAGCTTACCAGTGCTTCTCAATAAATGAAAATATTCTTAATAAAGGAAATTTGTTTCAGTAAATTAGTACAGAAATGGAAAATAACACCCTATACATTCATTACACACAGAGTAATGCGTTTAAAGTGTTAATTTCTGTTCATTTTAAACCAAAATAAGTTTTTAATTACAGACAGGTTGCATAGGTGGCCTACTGGTTAGAGCGCAGGGCATTTTCGTCCCAGAGAGGCCACAAGTACCCTGGGTCAAACCCCACAGCCTGCAACCCTGGCTCCCTGAACAAGACCCTTAGCCCCTGATTGCTCCCTGGGCACCACATAATGGCAGCCCACTGCTTCCTAAAGGATGAGTTAATGCAGAGGACAATTCCTCCATTGTGAGATCAATAAAGTCTATATTATTACTATTACTATGGTCCATACAATCACGAGGACAACTGCTGATTTGACAGTTGTCTAACAGACAGTCACTGACACCCTCCACATGGAGAGTAAGCAACGAAGGTTATTGCTAAAGAAAATGGCTGTTCATAGAGTGCTGTATCCAAGCATATAAATGGAAAGTTGGGTGGAAGCAAAAGGTACAGAAGCAACAAGGATACCCACAACTTTAAGAATTATGAAGCAAACCCCGCTCAAAAGATTTACATGGTGTGAACTGCAGCTAGACTCAGAGCTTCTAGAGCCGCCACACATGGACATGTTCAGGACATGGCCTACAACTGTGGCATTCCTTGTGTTAACCCACACCTGAACCAAAAATAAACAGCAGAAATGCCTTACCCGGGCTAAAGAGAAAAGGGACTGGACTGTTCCTTAGTGGTCCAGGTCATATTTCAGGTGAAAGAAAATATTCCTTTTACTGTGAAATCAAGGTTCCAGAGTCTGGAGGAGGATTGGATAGGCTCAGAACGCAACTTGCTTAGGGTCAAGGGTGAAATTTCTACATTCATTGATGATTTATGGAGATGCTGATTTCATTTTCCAGGAGGACCTGACATCTACTCCCACTGCCCAAAGTATCTGCTCTAATGACCATGGTACAGTGCCTGATTGGCCAGCAAACTGGGGCTGACCTAAACCCTACAGAGAATCTGTGGCTTATTGTCGAGAGGAAGATGAAGGACACCAGACCCAACAATACAGATGACCTTGAGGCCACTATCAAAGCAACCTGGGCTTCCATTACGCCTCATCAGAACCACAGGCTGATCGTCTCCATGTCATGTTACACTGATGCAGTAATTTATGCACAAGGAGACCCAACCAAGTGTGAGGTTGCAAATACTGTAGAGTACATGGACATACGAGTTTAACTTTTTTAAATGGACTCGCTGACATAACTCAGATTTTTAATGATATCCAACAATACTGAGTTGGACCTGCAGTTGTTTTAGAAGGTATGTCGGTGTTGCAGCCTGATGCTACAGTCATTTCAATTCTTTTATATTCTGAGTAACCCCCACTCCATGACCACATAATGAGAAAGTGTAAACAGAATGTTAGATAACTTTGTGAATCGGAACATTTAGTTTCAGGCCTTTTACATTAAAACAAAACACCTCCAGCAGAGATGTTCTGCTGAAGAGAGGTTGGTCTTGAATCTCTGTGGGTATGATGCAACAATTTTAAACAACTGGACTGGGGGATTTCCTGCCAATGTTCTTTTTAAATCATCTCAAGCCCAGTCAGGTTGGATGGGGACGGTAGGTAGACAGACATTTCCAGGGTCAAGCCAGGGTTCTTACTGGGCAAGTCTAGAATAGGCTGATTTTCTCCAGACAAAATGTGTCAAACTGAAGCCAAAGATGGTTGCAGCAGTCCAGATAAATGTGTTCCCCATGATGTGAGAATCCTTTGGGTGTTTTTGCCAGTCCCAAGTAGATATTAAAGTGTTCTGCAATAAGGAAAGACTTCTGGCTACTCACTCTGGACACATCAGTCTAAGATGATGGTTCTCCAGCCAGAACCATTTGCTCAAAGGATGTCTAAAAGCTTAGTAACCATGAGGTTCTTGGTCACCTTTTTCCTTTAATTGCTCCATGTGACGAGCTCTTTGGACCCTGGTTGCCCCAAACATCTTCCTTTATCCAGTTATTTACCACGGCTGATTGCAATCAGGATGTAGAAAAATCAAAATGATCAAAAAGGGAGGCAATTTATTTTAAATAAAATATAAACCCATAAAACATTCCGATTAATAAACCAATTCAAATTTGTCAAAGCTCAGTCTGCTGAAAACTGAAGCCACTTCTGTCTTAGAGGCTCTTTAACATTTTGAAGCACGATCGAGAAGAGAAAATTCATGAGTAAAATACTTTAATTCAGCCAAGAAAAATGTAAAATTGATTAAAATAAACAAGCATTCAAAGAGTACATTATCCACAATTACAAACTAGCTTTAAAAAATACAAAAACATCAACAGGAATCAGAAGAAGGTTACTTGTTTAAATAGTACTGCACTCAATGACCTCTGCTCCTTCCCAGAAGCCATAAGAAGAAATCCCTGGAGGTGCTCTGACACCTGAATGAGGAATGTCGACCTTGTTAGAGCCTCCCGGCCTCCTTGAACCTCCTGAACAGCCCGTCGTCTGCCCTCAGGGGGAAGTGCAGTGTCCGGCTTTTGTAGAACTGCGGATCGGTCTGCAGGTTCTGTATGACGTCTGAGAGGAGGTGGGCTCGCTCCACGCCGCAGCCCGGTGCATCGTAGCCCAGCTTGGTGAAGTGGACGTGAAGGTGGTAGTAGGAGGGCTGGTAGTGCAGGTAGACTCTCAGCTTGCTGGCTGGAAGGTTGTAGCGATGCAGGATGGCCTCCTGTATCAAAGATACCATCAGCGTTTTTGTGCTGAATTGCTTTAAATCACTTATAAGTTCATTTCTGTTCTACCTACACAAAAATACTCCACTAGGGGGAGTCAAAGAACGTTTAAAGCTTACCTTTCCCCTTTGGAAGACGTTCTGCAGCAGTGGGAGATGCTCCGATGACAAGTCTCGAAGACTCTTGATGTCTTTCTGACGAACTATAGCAATCAAGTATAGGTCATCTACCTGAAAGAGCACCAATTATTGTGAGAGACTTGACAGTGGCCTATTCCATCTCTTGATGATAGCTCAAATTAGGACTTCTGCACCGTGCAGTGATAACCATGAACTCCTCTGTAAACCAAAGTATTCCAGAGTCAAGTGTGATCTCATCTGAATAGCTGGGCCCAAACTGGGTCGTCAACATGACCATGATCCCAAAAATACAGTAGCTGCAACAGAATGACCGGGAAAATAAGAGTCTATATGTTGTAACTAAAAGTGACGTAAGAGACTAAAACAGAAAACGACTACTTCAAATTCCTGAAAAAACGGTGGTTCCTCAGGCTGGTGAATAGGAAGTTATGTATGAAGTTTTTCCATCCAGTTTTTCACTTCATCTTTGTTTACTGAAGAGGAACATTTTGGAATCTGTAGCATGTGTTTGCATACTTTTAGCTCTAAACAGGCCAGTTTTAATATGTCCTGACATGTAGATTAGTGAGAGAACCTTCTTTTAACCATGATGTATGTACAGCCTCAAATACAAGATGGGTTGGAAGTTGAGGCGCTGTACGCTTGGCTTTGTTTTGATTTCAGACAGCATCAACCCAAGGTATAAACTATTGAACTAAATCTTTTTAAGAAGGAAAACAGCTATGAGTAAACACTTTGCACCGCTGGACTGAAACAAGGTTATTAGCTGAGCCTCAAAAACAAATGGAGCAAGAAAAAAATAGGCACCATTAGATCATCTTTTATTGCTCCAATGAAGGAAAAATAAATGTCCTACTTAGGTTTAATGTCGTTTATAATTTGCTTACTCAATTTGCTAAGATCTACGTATTTTTTTATTTTTTCCCCCCCCTATTCAGGATGATCCTGAAGCTCAACTTAAATCCAGCAGCCCAAAATGCAAATTTCTGTCTCGGTCTGAAGATTTTGATTAAAAGTATATAGGCTTAATCACAATAACTTTATTTTGTTTGCTAATGAGGATGTATTTACACGTTTTAGTCCTGTAACATAGCGAAAAAGGGGACTATGGAGAAGTTAGGGCCGTTAGGTGAAGCAACATCCATCATCATAACAGTAGGTACAAAACCAATGTGTTACCTGGAGCTGTAAAGTTAAATTTGGGTTTGGATTTAAAGCTCACTGCTGTGAGTGATTCTGTCACCCAAGAATAGACGGCGCTAAAGGGCAGACTTTCTTTTTGCAGGTATCTGTTTTTTTGCGATATAGCAAAGTCGCCAGGGAAGGTTTGGTATTTCACCTGTTTTTGGTCCCACTTTAAATCAGGAAGCAGGACAAACCCAACCTCAGGGTCTGCATCATCATGAACAATCTTGTCTGCCTCTGCCTTCTTCTCCAAGATGTTGTAGACCCACTGGAAGAGGAAGACAAAAGTAAATGATTACGATTTACTCCCGACTGTAAAACGGAACAGAGAAGACGGCAGGTTCAGGACACTGGCCTGCAGGCTCAAACTCTGCTCCTGAATGTAGGGCAGAGTGATGGAGCGGTAGTCCTCGCCCGTCTCTTCCACCAGGAAACTCTCCTGCCGCTTGTACTTCTTCACGTGCTTCTCTGTGGCTGGACACACCACTGTGGTCTTGATTTCTGCAAGACGAAAGAGAAACGGAGCAGCAGATAATCACGACCAAGCAGGCCTGATGAATTTAAAATACTAACGAACACATTAGCAGTGCCTTGAAAAAGTGTTCTCAACTATTAAGTGTTCACATGGTATTGGGATTTTATATGATGGATCAACACAAAGTAGGGAGGATTAGGACATGGAAGGAAATGATGCATGATTTTCAGACTTCAAAAAAAAAAAAAAAAAAAAAAAGTCACAATATGGATTGGTTTAGATCAAAGAATCTTCATACAGTAGAATGGCCCAGTCAAAGTCTGGACCAAACTCAAATTAAGAATCTGTGGCAAGACCTGAAAATTGATGTCCACAGAAGCTCTTTAATCAATCTGGCTGAGTTTGGGCAACTTTGTGGATTAAAATTTCAGTCTCTTCACAACTTTGCACTACTTTGTGTGGGTGTAAATACTTTTTTGACGCACTGTAGCCTCTCATGAACTTTACCATTGAGGTGAGGGGGGGCCTGGAGACGATAGGAGCTGTAGATGTCGTTTCTCAGCTCCAGCCTGAGCTTGGAGCCTCTGAAGAGCTCAGCCAGGGAGTCTTCTCTGATGGGGGTCTTCTCCAGGACCACCACAGCATCATGATCAGCAATCTGAAGACGACATGTTCAACACTTCTATTTCTGCCTGGCTGCGCTGGCAATAACTGCACAAGTATCCATCACACTCACTTTAAAATAAATCAGTACAAATACCTAACAAGATCAGACTATTATTTTGAAATAATAAACCGGAAGTGGATAATATGCCGCCTTCTCACAACTTCATCACACAGCTTCGAACAAACATGAAAGGTAAAATCCCACTTCAGCCAATGAAGCGACCTTCAGCTCCTTGTCTCAGCAAAACAGATCAAACGCTTTTTATAAATGAAGCGATGTTCGCTAAAATCCCTCACTAAAGCACCTTTCCATGGACGAACATGATTTTCTCCCGGGCAGAATCACTCAACACGCTGGACATTGTGAACGTAGATAGAACATTTTCCCATTCAGATTCATTTCCACCCTCTTCTCCATTCTTGTCGTCCGCTTTCGGCCTTTTGGCTTCCCGAGATAACTCGTCGTTTTCAGCGCTGGAAATTTCACGTTTAGCCGCGACGGTCGCCATGTCTGAGCCGCTGCTGCGACCAAAGATCGTCTCCGTCTGAAAGCAGGTCTCACTCCGCACAGGACTCAACTCAACACAGGACAGAAAAACCGGAGTATCTGTTTTTTAAGTAAAACACCTGGCGAAAAATATAAATAGCAATAATATATCAGTATTTATTTGAAAAGAAAATAAACACACATATTGCGGCTAAAATGTGTTTTGTGTGCTTTGAATGGACATACAACCTTTTTTTTAAACAAATAAAAAATAAACCGTTCATATATTCAAAGAAAACGATTAGTCTCTTAATTATAACTGAAAACATATACAGTCTTTTTTTTTTAAATCACCACCGTTGGCAGCCAATAAAAGTAAAAAGAAATGGCAGTTTAACTTTTTTTTTTACTTTAACTGATCTCTAAATATTTAGCTGATAAATTAAATGCATATTTGTTTGTATTGTTTAATAATAATAATAATGCATTTTATTTCAAAGTGCCCTTTAAAACACTCAAGGACACTGTACAAAAAAATTAGGAACAAACACAAAATTACAAGACCTACAGAACAGAACAAGCATAGCATGTAAGCAGTTTTGAACAGATGGGTTTTGAGTCTAGACTTTAACCGAGGGAGAGTGTCAGTTCAATTCAATTTTATTCAATTTTATTTCAATAGCACAAATGCACAACACATGTCGTCTCAAAGCACTTCACAAAGTCAGTTAAATCGAATCATACAGATTTCAAGTCAGGTACATACATCCAATTAATCCTAATCATTGAACAATGTCAGATTCAGTAATTTATTTAAATTGGTAAAACGTTTTTCTATCAAAGGAAACCCAGCAGATTGCATCGAGTCAGAGATTTGTAGCAGTCACTCCTGGATGAGGATGTAGCGACAGTGGAGAGGAAAAACTCCCTTTTCACAGGAAGAAACCTCCAGCAGAACCAGGCTCAGTGTGAGCGGCCATCTGCCACGACCGACTGGGGGTTTGAGAGAACAGAGCAGAGACAGAGAAAGAACACAGAAGCACTGATCCAGGAGTACTTTCTATGGGAAGGAAAAGTAAATGTTAATGGATGTAGCTCCTGTAGTGGTTTCATCTCGGAAGAAAAAACAGATAAACTTTGAGCCAGTTTTCAAGTTTAGAGTATGAGAGAGAGCACATACAGTTAGTCACAGTAAAAGCTCAGTCAGGAGCTACGTCTAGGAGAAAAATAGGGTTAAACACTGAAAGACAGGGCCATGTGGATCATTGGTAGAAGGTGAGCATTAAGTTACTGGCAGCAGCAGCTTAGCTGATGTCTCCCTCCAGGAAGGGGCCACAGCTAGTGTCGGAGTCAGGTCAGACGTAACTTCTAGGTAGAGAAAAAACATAGAGAACATAGAGTTAAAAGCTGAAATAACAGCAAATAATGAAAAATTGGGAGTAGCATGAAAATGTAGCGAAGAGGGTGAAAGTGGTCATTATGTCCTCCAGCAGCCTAAGCCTATAGCAGCATAACTACAGAGATAGCTCAGGATAAACTAAGCCACTCTAACTATAAGCTTTATCAAAAAGGAAAGTTTTAAGCCTAGCCTTAAAAGTAGACAGGGTGTCTGCCTCACAGACTAAAACTGGGATCTGGTTCCACAGGAGAGGAGCCTGATAACTAAAGGATCTGCCTCCCATTCTACTTCTAGAGACTCTAGGAACCACCAGTAAACCTGCTGTCTGAGAACGAAGTGCTCTGTTAGGAACATATGGAACAATCAGATCTCTGATGTATGATGGAGCTAGATCATTAAGGGTTTTATATGTGAGGAGGAGAATTTTAAATTATATTCTGGATTTAACAGGGAGCCAATGAAGGGAAGCTAAAATAGGAGAAATATGATCTCTCTTTTTAATTTTCATCAGAACTCTTGCTGCAGCATTTTGAATCAGCTGAAGGCTTTTAACTGCATTTTGTGGACATCCTGATAGTAAAGAATTACAATAGTCCAGCCTTGAAGTAACAAATGCATGGACTAGTTTTTCAGCGTCACTCCTGGATAGGATATTTCTAATTTTGGCAATGTTCCAAAGGTGAAAGAAGGAAATCTTAGAAACCTGTTTAATATGGGATTTAAATGACATGTCCTGGTCTAAAATAACACCAAGGTTTTTTACTTTATTACCAGAGGTCAATTTAATGCCATCCAGGTTAAGTGAATGAATAAGCAGTTTCTTTTTTAAAGACTCCAGACCAAAGACGACAACTTCTGTCTTGTCTGAATTTAGAAGCAGAAAATTTAAAGTCATCCAAGTTTTTATGTCTTCAAGACATGCTTGTAGTCTATCTAACTGGTTGGGCTTATCAGAATTTATGGATAAGTAAAGCTGAGTGTCATCAGTATAACTGAACATTTATCCCATGCTGCCTAATAATTCAAGCAGCATAGGAGCATGTGTCAATTTTATGTTCAGAGGAAGGCAATTCCAGAGTTTTGGAGCAGAGCAGGAGAAAGTTCTGCTCCCCCTGGTGCTGAGGGGGGAAGGAGGCTCAATAAGGTGGTGGAGGAGGAAGATCTGAGGGTGTGAGAGGGAGTAGGAATGAGAAGAAGATCAGAAAGGGAGGGAGGGCGAGATTGTGGATGGCCTTGAATGCATTCAGAACGATTTTGAATTGGATTCTGAATTTAACAGGGAGCCAGTGGACCTGCTGCAGGACTGGGTGATGTGCTGAAATGAGGGGTTTTTGTAATAATATGAGCAGCTGAGTTCTAAACTATTTGAAGCTTATTGTTTTAATTATTTTCTTATTTAAATGACAATTTATGACAATTTTCGAGAAAACAATTTTATGTTTGGCACTTTTAAATGCATTTATTTATTTTGAATTTATGTGTAACCAATACAATTACCATAACAGTAGAGGTTTACAGCAATTACAAAATATTGTAAGCAACTAAAAGTCAGTTTTACCTTATCACTGTCCTAATTTCATAACCTTGTATTTATCCGAGCAATTTCTTATGTGAAACTTCACAAAATTACGTTGACATTTAATATGATTAATTTTTAATTGGTATAAAGTTCCGCTCTTATAATGTAGAAAAGAAAATACAGATTGACTGAGATTTACTGTGGCAACTTCGCACACAATGAGACCTTTTTTGGTTGTTATTAATACTGAATAACTGTGAAATCCATGAATCTGTCATCGTCGCTAACTTGACTTTATAGAAGAGCAATAACTATGCGGTAAGAACGCTGTCAAAAACAATGTGTATGTAAAGACGGAAGTGTGTGTATATTAGTCAATAGTTGTGGATACGTAAAAACCAAGAGGTATTGTATACATAGTATTAGCCTACCCTGTGTCTTTGTGAAAAACTGTTTAAAAGGCAAAACCAAAACCACACGCCAAATCCCTCTGCGCCGACGGGATGGCAATAAGAGGGTTAAATAAAAGTGGTATTTTGTACCAATACACATTTAAATATGTCATGATCTGTTTGGTGTTTACCAGCACAGAACTGTCTTTTTATTTTAACTGTTACACGTTTAAAATAAATAAACTGTATAAAGACAACATGGGAGGTAGTTATTTGAATAAGAGTAAAAACAGCTAACATTTTCTGAAGAAATAGATAATGGGAAGACTTTCTTCTTCCCAGACGTGAACAGTCTTTAATTATTGATAACCTGCTCCCTAATTAAATGATTGACGCGTCATTTAGCTTGTGAAATGCTTCCCTCGTGCCAGGGTGAATGCTGAACGGACCAATGAGCATGCAGCACCTCGCTGACTCATTAACAGGAAGTTATTTAAGCAGCAGCTGTTTATCGTGTCATTCGCAGACGGAGTGAGAGAAAAGTTTGTTACATGAAGTTATGCAAGCAGCGCAGCAATGAACCCAGGAGATTTTACAAAGCTTTTCCTGCTGCTCCTTCGTTTACGGACGCTTGCTGCGGCTGGAACAGGTAGATAATGCGACACCAGGAGGAGCTAATGTAAACTTAACAGACTTCCTTTTTTATGATAGCTCATGTTTGGGAATAAGTTCAATGAATGATGTCGGTGTTGTTGTAACTTAATTAGCCTTAACGAGGTTTTATTATAATGTTTATTTAATGTCTCGCGAGCGTTAGCTGTTAATGAAATTTCCTTACTGTGGGGCTTTTATTATGTGTGAGCTTGACATTAGCAGCAGTAGAAGTGACTGGTATCTGTTGGTTTGTTCCACACCGTTTGATACACCTGCTTTTTACGTTGCTGGACTGTTCTGGCAACAGGATATTGCCTTCAGTTGTTGCTAGAGTTAAATCTTCTGTGTCTGTTTTTCAGAGAGGATGAACGTCCTTTTCATCATGGCAGATGATCTGCGGACGTCTCTGGGTTGCTATGGAGACACCCTAGTAAAATCTCCCAACATTGACCAGCTGGCATCCAGAAGCCAAGTCTTCCTCAATGCATATGCCCAGGTCAGTACAAGATGGGGCTACTGCCTGACTAAACTGTTAGGATTAGGCATGAGCCAGCTACAGGTAGAAAAGGGAACCAAGGTTTTAAACAGTCTTAAAACTACTAAAGTTTGCTTGAAGTCCTTTTAATGAGATGACAGGGAAAGTGACAGTAACTGGAGTTTTCTGCAGCTGTATGAAGTGTAGAATAGTGTTACTGTGCACTGCAGGTCAGCTAGCCTAAAGATAGCCTACAAGATGGTTCATTTCAGAACTTTTCTATCTTTGTGATCTATCACCTGTATATCTAAACTGAAAAACCAACTGAAGTCTTTTTACAGTAGAAATGAACAGATAAACCAATATTATAACATTGTTGCATAGATGTCAACACATTGTTGAAGCATCTTTTGGTTTTGTTACATGACATTCTTTTTGGTTGGGCTCTTTCACATCTTGACTTTACAGTAATTGCCCACTCTTCTTCTGGGCTCTGGCTTGTTAGGTTGTTATGGTAAAATACAAAGGTTATCTTCAGCTTTCTAGCTGAAGCCACAAAGTTTTATGCCAGCATGGACTGTTGTTTGGAAATATTATTAGTTTAAACCACCTTGACAAAGGTCCCAGTTGCAGCTGATGAGAAACTGCCCTAAAGCATGATGCTGCCACCAACGTGCTTCACTGTGGGTATGCTGATCTTCTGGTGATGCACAGAGTTTTTTCTGTGCTATCATACCCTTTGGAATGATGACTAAAAAGTTTCAACCTTGGTTTCTTCAGAACGTAAAGCATTTTCAAAACATTTTTTGGCAGACTTCTGATGGCTTGGAAAGGCTTACCCCACAGTGCAGACACATGACAAATATGGGAGACTGTTGTCACATACAGTCAGTAATTTTCAGAAATACTTGCAGCTCATATAATATTACTGAAAGTCTCTTGGGAGCCTTCGTAATCACCTTTCTTCTCATCTTTTCAGAAGTTTTGGAAAGATGTTTAGTTCTTGCTAATGTCAGTGCTGTGCTTTTTTCATCACCTGATGTTCTTCACTGTTCCATCAGGTAAACTATAGGACACAGTGAAGATTCTTAGATAATGCATGTAATGCCTTGGATATTGTGTTATGCTCGTCACTAACGAGAAGATCCCTCTTGATGTTTTAGTAGCTCTCTGGGGACCTTTGCTTTTACTGTGTCTAAGAATTCTTGGGGTTAATCAGATGCACTTTAAAAGATGGCAGGTGTTCGGATTTGTTTGAATGTGGTGGTTACTTCTGAACCCATATCCTTAATTATTAAAGGGTGTGCCCAGTTATGGAACCATCATTCTGTGGTCATTTTTTCTAGAGGGGAATACATAAACATAAGACAGTTCTTTTTATATAAATGAAGGTTGATGTACCTCTCACCTGGAGTCATCTTTTTTTACAAACTGTAAACCTTTTTATTAACCAAGGGAGATCTGCTCATTTGTTTTGTCTGATGTTTACATTCCACCACAAGCCTGCATATCAGAGGCTAAAAAATAGCACGCTGAGCTGATGAAAGAGGTGGGGAAATAAATACCCAGACTCTCATAGTTCTTGGGGATTTTAACAGCGCCTACTTCTCCAATGAATTTCCAAAATACATGTATAGTGTGCTACCAGGGATAAAAGCACACTGAACCACTGTCACAGTTTTAAAAGATATTGTGCTGTCACTAGGGCTGTTATGGGACTTTATGATCACTGCCTGCTTCACCTCATTACAATCTACACTCACTGGCCACTTTATTAGGTACACCTGACCAACTGCTCGTTAACGCAAATTTCTAATCAGCCAATCACACGGCAGCAACTTGATGCATGTAGACATGTAGACATGGTCAAGACAATCTGCTGCAGTTCAAACCGAGCATCAGAATAGGGAAGAAAGGTGATTTAAGTGACTTTGAACATGGCATGGTTGTTTGGGCCAGACGGCTGGTCTGAGTATTTCAGAAACCGCTCATCAGCTGGGATTTTCACGAACTACCATCTCTAGGGTTTACAGAGAATGATCCGAAAAAGAGAAAATATCCAGTGAGCAGCAGTTCTGTGGGCACAAATGCCTTGTTGCCAGAAGTCAGAGGAGAATGGCCAGACTGGTTCCAGCTGATAGAAAGGCAACAGTAACTCAAATAACCACTCGTTACAACCAAGGCATGCAGAACAGCATCTCTGAACCCACAACACGTCGAACCTTGAGGCGGATGGGCTACAGCAGCAGAAGACCACACCGGGTGCCACTCCTGTCAGCTAAAAACAGGAAACTGAGGCTACAATTCGCACAGGCTCTCCAAAATTGGACAATAGAAGACTGGAAAAACGTTGCCTGGTCTGATGAGTCTTGATTTCTGCTGCGACATTTGGATGGTAGGGTCAGAATTTGGCATCAACAACATGAAAGCATGGATCCATCCTGCCTTGTATCAATGGTTCAGGCTGGTGGTGGAGGTGTAATGGTGTGGGGGATGTTTTCTTGGCAAACGTTGGGCCCCTTAGTACCAATTGAGCATCGTGTCAACGCCACAGCCTACCTGAGTATTGTTGCTGACCATGTCCATCCCTTTATGACCACAGTGTACCCATCTTCTGATGGTTACTTCCTGCAGGATAATGCGCCATGTCATAAAGCACGAATCATCTCAGACTGGTTTCTTGAACATGACAATGAGTTCACTGGACTCAAATGACCTCCACAGTCACCAGATCTCAATCCAATAGAGCACCTTTGGGATGTGGTGAAACGGGAGATTCACATCATGGATGTGCAGCTGACAAATCTGAAGCATCTGTGTGATGCTATCATGTCAATATGGACCAAACTCTGAGGAATGTTTCCAGTACCTTGTTGAATCTATGCGACGATGGATTAAGGCAGTTCTGAACGCAAAAGGGGAGTCAACCCGGTACTAGCAAGGTGTACCTAATGAAGTGGCTGGTGAGTGTATAGACAGAAATATAAATACTTCTAAGCCTGTGGTTCAGACAGCTAAGAAGTGGATGGATCAGTGAAAGCAGATGTTACAGGCCAGTTTTTTCTGCACAGATTGGAGGGTTTTTGAAGCTTCAGCCACTGATCTAGACGAAACGGATACTTCCTATATTAGTTTTTTTTGAGGACATATGTGGTCAGATTAAGACCTTTTGTACATGCAACAACAATAAACTATTCATTTCACAACTGAGGAAGCTGCGTGGGACCAAGAAAGAGGCTACCAACAGTGTGGACTGGGCCCTGAATAAGCAGGCAGGAAACAAACTGATCAAGGAGACCAGGGCACCTAAGAGAAGCTACAGCAAGGAGCTATAAAAAATGGCATCTTCGCTAATGACCAAGCTGCAGTTTGGAGGAACCTCAACGACAACACTAACTACAAGGACCTGCTTTCCCACCCTGAGCAGAATCTTTGTCTACCAGATGCCCTTAACAGCTTCTACTGCACGTTTGGAAAAATAGCTGTTTACACTTCCACCAACTCGCCCACATCTCACTCTAATACAAAAGCTCCCTCCTCTCCTCAAAGCCCCTACCTGGACTTAAGATCTCTGAGGAACATGTCAATAGGCTCTTTGAGTGTCAGAAGACAAGAAAAGCTCCAGGACCTGTCGATGTCTCCCCCTCATGCCTGAGATCAAGCACTGACCAACAGGCGTCCCATCCTCACTCATATCTTCAACAAGCCTCTGGAGCTGTGTGAGGTTCTCTTCTGCTTCAAGCGTTCCACCATCATCTCAGTCCCCAAAAAATTCACCATCACAAGGTTAAATGGCTACAGACCTGACGTCTGTGGTCATGAAATCTTTTGAGCGAATGGTGTTGAAGCATCTGCTGGACCACCTGCAGTTTGGTTACCTGGCTAACAGGTCGACAGATGATGCAGTTAATTCGGGATTACACTTCATCCTGCACCCCCTCGAACACCCAGGGATGTACGCCAGGGTCCTGTTTGTAGACCTCAGCTCAGCCTTCAACACCAAATTGCTGGCGTCCACTTGTCAGTGAATTACCAGCTTCCTGACTGACTGGCAGCAGCAGGTGAGACTGGGGAGCATCTTCTTCTGTACAAGAACCATCAGTACCTGCGTCCCCCAGGGGTATGTTCTCTCCCCACTCCTCTTTCTGTAAATGACTGCACCTCAGTGGACCTGCCTGTCCACTTAACACCATGCATATTGGCACTAATTCAACCATGTGTTCTTCTTTTGTAAAAACACTGTGTACATATACATCTTTACAGATTTTTTTTTATTTCCATTCTTATATATTTATATTTAAAAAGTATCAACTAAGAGCAAAGTGGAGCCAATGTGAAATTCCTCATCTGTGCACGCAATTTGGCAAATAAAGTTGTCTGATCGTCTGTCTCATTAAAGGTGGAAAAAGTTTTGAAATGAATTTACATGGTCAAGTTTTTTTAACCTTTTTTTAGAAAAAGGCATTTTAACAAGAGTGTCTACGCTTTTTATATCCACTGTATTAAGGTAAAATTGTGAGCTAGTAGCTGTTTGGCTACTGGAGCAGGGAGCCTGACTAATTAACAAGGCTAATGTCAACTTGTTCTACTGGTGTTTCTCTTTAAAGAGCAGAACAGCAAAAAGGTCTAATACTCTGCAATAATAACCACTAAACTTCTACAAAACGTTGTAGGTGTTTATTCTATAAGTTTCCTTCTTTGGATCAAAATTAAAATGCCAATACATCTTGTAGATGACAATGTTGTAGCTGTAATAACTGCGATTTTACAAGCAGCAGCAGAAGGAATAATTGTTTAAGTGTTAGATCATGTAATAAATGTTTTGTTATTTTGTACTGAAGCTTATGTTGTAGGATTCACAGACTGGTCCATACCCAGTTAGGAACAGCTTAACCATGTTTCAGAGCCATTTTTTCCCCTTCTCCAGCAAGCTGTGTGCGCTCCCAGTCGAACATCGATGTTGACCAGTCGCAGACCGGACACAACCAGGCTCTATGACTTCAACTCCTATTGGAGAGTCCACTCTGGGAACTACACTACTCTGCCGCAACACTTTAAATCTAAAGGGTACTACACCATGTCGGTGGGCAAGGTGTTTCATCCAGGTATAATGAACAAAGTGTTTCTGAGCAAAAAAATAACTATTTGAAATAATTATGAATCACAAACCCATCCTCCATGTTCTCATGTCCAATATTTTGTGGTTCTTTCCTCAGGAATTGCATCAAACCACACTGATGACTACCCTTACAGCTGGTCTATCCCTGCATATCACCCATTTTCATTTAGATTTGAGAAAGAAAAGGTATGAATTAAGCAATTACAACTCTGTTATTGACCTGTATGGCAGTAAAACCGCTGGCTCTTCATCAGGAAGGCAAGTTCTCCCTGACTAAAGTTTGACAGGACTCTCCTGTGGTTTGTATGAAAACTCTTTCAAAGAGGTGAATGGATCAGCACACAATGTATGCATAAGAATCAATTGAATTCTCAGTAGAACAAGAAATCACACAAAAAGCACTGCTTGACCCCTAAAAGGTGATGTTTTCTGCTTCATATTTGTTGTGATCCCAGGAATAATAGGATTCAGACATCCAAATAAATGTTTTAAAGAACTTTCACAAATTAGACATTTTCTAGTAGCTTTGCTCGAAATAAAATTGAAATCAAAATATACCCACTTGCATAGTAACATAACGTGTATAACCTTCTTTAGTTGCAACAAGTTGAAGTTATCGTCCTTTGTGTGACTTTATCAGTCTTTCACATCATTGTGGAGGCATTCAGACTCTGGTTCTCTGCTTGTTGGGACCATTGTCCTGTTTCAGTCCAGATTAATCTGTATGACACATGGCTTCTCATTTGACTTAACATTACTTTGGCATACAGAGGAGTTCATGTTTAATTCAGTGACTGCAAGGTGCCCGGGTCCTATGGCTGAAAAGCATGGCCATGTACCCAACCCTCCACCACCGATCTTGACAGTGGTGGAGGCGTTAATGATTTCTTTTTTCTACACACAAAACATGGTAGTTTGTATTACAGCCAAACATCTTCACTCTGTTCATACATATCCAAAGGATGTCCCAGAGGTTTTGTGGTTTGCTTAGTTGCAACTTTGTAAAACCATCTGTTTCAGGAACTTTTTATCTAGAACCAGACCTATCGAGGCATACTTGTCCGGTCTTCATAAAATTCTTCTTGCATAAACTTTTTACCATTTAACATGTTGAATGGAACTGGAGATAGAGCTCCTGATGTCTTAAACTGTCTAGGCATAAGTTGGTCTATCTTTATTTACAACGGTTTTGAAATTGTTTTTTAATTTTTATTATTTTTGTAGTGATTTGGTGTTAACAGTTCATTTGGACTAAAACAGATTTTTATCTCTAAATTCTTGCTGGTTTCAGGGTAATTTTCTATGTTAGAAATATGCTGCTGGCCAAAGTTTAGAAATAAGGTCAATACAGACTTTCTCAGTACCCAAGTATGCAAGTATGTTCTTGTGTGCTTGGCAAGTACAGTTGAAAGTATGTTCTAGCTTAGAGGGCAAGGACCCAGTAATATGGGAAGAACGGAGCATACTTGATAATGCCACTGCTCGGAATGTAGTTATTTTCACATTTACAGTGGATAGTAAAATAAAAAAAAATATTCTGACAAATATCAAATAATACATATTATAAAGAAGTGTCTATACTAAGTTGAAACTTTTCAAAAATGATAAGCTGAAGTTTTCATTTTGATCATTAAGAAAAGCTTTGGTGGTTTACCACCTTATATCGTTACCAGTCCAGCATGAATGTCCACTAAATGAAAACCTTTACTTACTTCAAAAGACTTTTTGCCTGTAAATGATTTTTTTTTTGTTTCAACTGACAAATTGATGATGAGCAGTTTGATTAGTTACTTCCATTATTCCTGAAGTTGCAGTGGATCCATAAACAGAAAAATGTCAAATAATTATTTTCTTATTTTCAGGCCAGAGTTGTTACTTTACAGCTGCATGATTAATTTACAATGGCTACTAGACACTGATTAACACACTTATCATCGGGTAAACTCATTTCATTTATCGACAGCATAAATGAAGACAATGGTTTTAGAATAAAATGTATTTATTACAATAACAAAAAACAGATATTCCGCTGACAATTACAGGGAAGTGATACCTTAAAATGTCTATTTAAAAGCAAATATTAATACAATTTCAAAATGTACAAGGAGATGTGTAGACAATGGAGTAGACTATAGCAGGGGATGAGGATCCCTGGGAGCTTTTGGGAAACTGCATCCAAACCTGGAAATGTGTCTCTTCCTGCAGAGCTGTCTGAATAAAACTGTGAAAACTGGAAAATAATAGTTCCTGCTCCACTAAGTTAGGTTTACACGAAAAGCCAGTCTTGGGGAGATGTGTATTTTATATGTACAAGGAAAAGTGAAAGTGCTCCGTTCGATTATGAAGAGGTACTGTAATAAAGTATTTTTCTTACTATGAATTACCTGCCCAAAAACTGCTAGGAAGACAATAAAATGTCTTGCGGGTCGTGGGAAACTACACACCAAAAGCAAAATGCCTAAAAACATCTTAAAACTACTTTTTGTGACATATTAATAGGTGTATAAAAACAATAAATTTCTGCACCCACCTCCATTTACCGCTGCTGGTGGCGCAGTGCATTGTGGGCTGCCTTGCTGGACCAAGTCCGCAGAAGTCACCTTGTACTTGAATTCATGTGCACATACTCAGTTTTGTCACAGGGTAATGTTGGTGCGTACTTAAGTGCCGTTTTTAGGGTCTTGAAACAGTGAGGGCTTTAATCTAGAACCCTTCTTGCTCCTGTTCCTTCTATAAAAGTTGCCCTTTACACTCCGTTTATGTATTTTGACCACTATGTTTATTCGTCCTGCTACCTGCTGAGGACTCACCCCTGTGTCACTGAGTATAAATGATGTTGAGACCAGACAAACTGTTCCCAAACAATGTTTTTTCTTCAGCCTTTAGAAACCAGTGAAACCCAGACCTTAAAGAGCTGTACCCATTCTCATATAATCTGGGGTTACAGTATGTTACCAACATTGTATTGTTGAATGGTATAAAATTAATAAAAGCATAATTAATTTTTTTTAAAACAACTACATGTTTTAATTGAAGTAAAAACAATTAAACATCAGTTTCTATGTTGGGTTCTTACATTTGTTCATCAAATGTAGCCTGGGAAATATCAAATATTATTGTATGTGCATGTTATAGGCTATAATTATATCACAAATAATCCCAACAACAACTTATAAAAACAATCATTAGGCCTACATTGATAATGACAACAGACTAGAGTGGAGATGCAACTGTGAAGCCATCTACAAGAAGGGACAGAGCAGACTACTTCTTGAGGAAGCTTAGGTCCTTTGGTGTTTGCAGCAAGATGCTGCATATCTTCTATAAGTCTGTTGTGGAGAGTGTGATCTCTTCTACCATCATCTGCTGGGGAAGCAGCATCAGAGCCAGGGACTTAAAAAAGCTCAACAAGCTGATAAAAAAGGCTGGCTCTGTTCTGGGGACTCCTCTGGAACCTCTGGAGATCATTGTGGAAAGACGGATTCTTCATAAAATGAAGAACATTATGGAGATCCCTGAGCATCCTCTTCATGAGACAACAGAGTGTCTTCAATCAGAGGCTTCTTCAGATCTGCTGTAAGACGGAGCGCTACAGGAAATCCTTCCTGCCCACAGCCATCAGCATCTACAACGGCTCTTTGAAGAAACCTGCATAATTTGAGCTACAACATTTAATTTCCCTTTGGGATTAATAAAGTATTTTTGAATTGAATTGAATTGAATAATGACAAACGGGAGTTTTCATCACCTATGTAAATCTGATTTTTCAGATGTAATATTTTCTTATTTAACTAAAGAAAATTCTACAGCACCCGGGGTCTGACATATACTGACGCCGTAAAATTCAAAATAGAAAGATAAAATAAAATCCCCCCCTATTCCGGCGCCAGTGGTGGTAGCTGGAAGTTCTGTTTTGTTTTGGTTGCGTTTTTTAAAGTTGCACAGTGTAGCATATAATTGTGCTGTTTAGTTCTACACATACAGGTCCTTCTCAAAATATTAGCATATTGTGATAAAGTTCATTATTTTCCATAATGTCATGATGAAAATTTAACATTCATATATTTTAGATTCATTGCACACTAACTGAAATATTTCAGGTCTTTTATTGTCTTAATACGGATGATTTTGGCATACAGCTCATGAAAACCCAAAATTCCTATCTCACAAAATTATCATATCATTAAAAGAGTCTCTAAACAAGCTATGAACCTAATCATCTGAATCAACGAGTTAACTCTAAACACCTGCAAAAGATTCCTGAGGCCTTTAAAACTCCCAGCCTGGTTCATCACTCAAAACCCCAATCATGGGTAAGACTGCCGACCTGACTGCTGTCCAGAAGGCCACTATTGACACCCTCAAGCAAGAGGGTAAGACACAGAAAGACATTTCTGAATGAATAGGCTGTTCCCAGAGTGCTGTATCAAGGCACCTCAGTGGGAAGTCTGTGGGAAGGAAAAAGTGTGGCAGAAAACGCTGCACAACGAGAAGAGGTGACCGGACCCTGAGGAAGATTGTGGAGAAGGGCCGATTCCAGACCTTGGGGGACCTGCGGAAGCAGTGGACTGAGTCTGGAGTAGAAACATCCAGAACCACCGTGCACAGGCGTGTGCAGGAAATGGGCTACAGGTGCCGCATTCCCCAGGTCAAGCCACTTTTGAACCAGAAACAGCGGCAGAAGCGCCTGACCTGGGCTACAGAGAAGCAGCACTGGACTGTTGCTCAGTGGTCCAAAGTACTTTTTTCGGATGAAAGCAAATTCTGCATGTCATTCGGAAATCAAGGTGCCAGAGTCTGGAGGAAGACTGGGGAGAAGGAAATGCCAAAATGCCAGACGTCCAGTGTCAAGTACCCACAGTCAGTGATGGTCTGGGGTGCCGTGTCAGCTGCTGGTGTTGGTCCACTGTGTTTTATCAAGGGCAGGGTCAATGCAGCTAGCTATCAGGAGATTTTGGAGCACTTCATGCTTCCATCTGCTGAAAAGCTTTATGGAGATGAAGATTTAATTTTTCAGCACGACCTGGCACCTGCTCACAGTGCCAAAACCACTGGTAAATGGTTTACTGACCATGGTATCACTGTGCTCAATTAGCCTGCCAACTCTCCTGACCTGAACCCCATAGAGAATCTGTGGGATATTGTGAAGAGAACGTTGAGAGACTCAAGACCCAACACTCTGGATGAGCTAAAGGCCGCTATCGAAGCATCCTGGGCCTCCATAAGACCTCAGCAGTGCCACAGGCTGATTGCCTCCATGCCACGCCGCATTGAAGCAGTCATTTCTGCAAAAGGATTCCCGACCAAGTATTGAGTGCATAACTGTACATGATTATTTGAAGGTTGACGTTTTTTGTATTAAAAACACTTTTCTTTTATTGGTCGGATGAAATATGCTAATTTTGTGAGATAGGAATTTTGGGTTTTTATGAGCTGTATGCCAAAATCATCCATATTAAGACAATAAAAGACCTGAAATATTTCAGTTAGTGTGCAATGAATCTAAAATATATGAATGTTAAATTTTCATCATGACATTATGGAAAATAATGAACTTTATCACAATATGCTAATATTTTGAGAAGGACCTGTAGATGTTCTAGATGTATACAGAACTAAAACAACGGTGTATTGGTTCGGTGCGTGTGTGCCAAACCAAAGACAAAGAAAAATTTCAATATAAATGCATGTATCGTTACACCTCTAGTATGTACTTTTCTCCTCAGTTTACCTTTAGTCCAGAGCAATGAAATTATTTAATATTTTATTGAGAAACAAAATGTTTGTGACCACACGATAAGGTCAAAACTCATAGCTCTGACGACAATGAAAAGACTTTCAGAAAGGCTTGTCTGAAGGATTGTCTATAGGGGGAAAAAAAATAACGGTGGATGAAAGCACACAAAGTGGACCTACGATCGCTGGAATAAAGGTCTATGGAAGGAGGTTTGAATTATTTTGTTCAAATTACAGCACCTATGTACCCAAAGAAATGAAACATCTTAAAGGGGGGGTTACTGGACTTATTTTATCTCTGAAGTTGGGTATTTGCAAATATGCTTAATGATCATGCTAACTATAAAAAAAATAGTGCCTTTTTCTGCATTTTGTACTTTCAAACATGAAGCAACATATTCACTAAAGGAGGTTGTATAGTACTGTGTGTGTAACTGATTTTAATAAGAAACAAAACATCAGGAGTGTTTTTCTTTTTAACAGCCTCTGTTATGTTTTGTTATGCTTGTTGGGTTTTGTGGTTGGTGAGAAGCATCTGAATGCATATAGCGCTTCTCTAGTCAGACTGACCAAAGTCCTTTACACAAGAGCTACATTCACACAGTCCCACACACACACTTGTAGCTTAGGGTTAAATGCCTTGCCCAGGGCACATCAACATGTGACGGGAGAAAGCTGGTATCGTACCCACAACTTCTCAGTTGCCTAACTACTATTCTTCCTACAGTTAAACTTCTGAGTAAAGGCCTTGATAGCCTGAAGTCTTTGGCTAGTTATCAAAAGGTGAGAGGGATTAGCTATTCTCTGCGCTGCAGGTGTGAATTTACAGAAGACATTTACAGCAGCACCTGTTCAGTAGTTTTTGGATTCATCTACAGTTTGGCAATATATGTGAAGGAAAGTCTTTGACCAGATGATTGATAATGTGGGAAAGATCTCTGTGATAGCAAAGTAGAAAATGTTCATAGCAGAAAATACAAGCCTCCACTGTGACTTAATGGTACAGAATGTTATTCCCACCCTTCAGGTTGCTTGATTTGGTGGTAGTTGGGGACTTGACAAATTAACAACTTTCTAAGAACAGGGCTGAAGCTTTGATTCAGAGATCTGGTATGATGGGGAGGTGATCCATCTGTTCTACATTTTTTGTAAGCAACATCGCTGTCAGTTGTAACCACCATCAGTAGTGTCCTCTTCGAACTTCAGGATCTTAGTGGAGTTGCAGTCAGTAGTTTAGAAACTAAAGATAATCAGCACAACAACACAACTTTATGGTTCTCCAGTACGGGTAATTTGGATGTACTGAGGAAGTCATTGAGCCATTGGAAGCTTGAATTTGGCACAGGTGATTTGGATAGATTAACCTGCCGGAGTTCTGTTTCTGCAGGCTCACAGTGACAAACTGGGAGAGATCCGAGATTCAGAGATTTGTTTACAATCTCTGAAGACTGATCCTAGCTGTGCAAGCCAACATTTTAGGCTGGATAGTGATGGCTTATTTTCAAGTTCAGCATAATGGCTCTTTCATACTCACTTCTCTGGATTACACTGAATTTATTCTCTGCCATTTTCCTTAGTTAGTAGAGCCTGGGCACTAGGTGTCACTGATGCATGCTGTGGGTTGCTTCGATCAAGATAACTTTGTGACCAGCAAATATGCAGAAAATACCTTAACGTTGTAAAGGACTTATAAAACCTTCATAAATTATATTCCTACAAATTTGGTGAACAAAAAAAAAAAACTAAGTGAAAGTAGGCCTTTAGGTGAAAGCTTGTTAAGCTTGAACTAAAGGAGTTCAACAAACAAAAATAACCCTTTGAATTTGAACAAATTTACTTTGAAAAAAATCCGGAGTCTACACTCTGAATCCATACTTATCATGCACCTGTACTATCTAGTTAAAATATGGACAGTGTTTTCAGCCATTTATTGAAATAGAAATTTCTGGAATAACTTCTCTCTTAAAAAAAAACGAAACTTCTCACACACACAGAATAGCTGTCTCCAAGGAGGGCTTGGATGAGATCTTTTTGGAGATAAAGCTCCTTCTGGGAGAGTCAGTTGGCAGGACTGTCCTGTGAGATGGCTGAAATCCCAGGCCAAGCCAGAGCGCCGAGCCTTGACCCTGTCGTTAGCTCAGTGGACACCCACTCTCCCAGTGACCTCGCATCCATTTCATGGAGCCCAGATTCACCCTACATGACTCTGGCTAATCCTCATCTTCCTCCTCCAGATCCAGTCAAGCGAATCTCAAAATCGAATCCCAGTGAAAATCAAAGGAGCAGGTTACTTATAAAGTTGATCCCTAGCTGGTCGAAAACATAAAAGCTGGCAAAAATCTAAACACGATGTTGAAGCATTTAAAACAGCTGAATTAACAAGTGTTTTGCTTTTACCAGGACCAGACAAGGAAGGGTCTGGATGCAAACTGCATTCAGTTTCAGCCAAAGTGGTGCAGTTAATAAAAAGACTGGAGCAGTTGCAGCTTGTCCACTGTCCTCCACCTAAAGCTGCGGCTGCTCCCAGAAAGATACTTAAAGTTCCTGCACCTCCTCCTACAGCTGCCCCCTTGCTAACAGAAGACCTCATCGTGGAACAACCATTCACTTCCAAAAGGCTCACAGATAGGGGTACCCTGTCTGTGTGGGACTTGACAACATTTCCGTCCTTTTTTCCTCGTCCCACAATGTCTGTAAATAACCCATAAAAGGCTCATGTTTATCAGACCGGGACTGCTGCCTATCTACTCCAGTGGTCACAATCTAGCGAATCCTCAAAACCCCAATTTCACCTTTCGATTTCAGTGAAAGCTTCTGTAAGAGGAAATGAAACTCCCTGAAATGTGTTCCTCCTAAAACTGAAAACTGACTGCCAGACTGCTAAGACCAGCTGGAACTACCTGCATTTACTGTAATTTTGTTACCTGGAAGCAGAGCTGTGCTTTTAGGTTTTGAAAAATTTACAAATTCATTAAAATTCTTGGGCAAGTTGCCTGTAAAATGTTTACACACACATTGTAAGAAGGTAATTTATTTGTTTTATAAACTTGGACAAACTCAATATTTTAACATGTCACAAATAAACATAATAGAAAGGGAAAGGTAGGGTAAAATATGAAATAAAAATCCTTCTGTGGATTTGAACGGTAACAGATCAGATTATAGTTCAGCGGGCACATGTGTCCGCCGTGCTCCGAACAGTGGATTAAAGTCGGCAAAAGGCAGAAGTCTCACTGTTGCGAGTGTTTTTAACATAAATGTTGTTACTGACGTATTTCCAGAAATCACAAAACTTAATTTGATGATTAACTTGGCCCATGAATTTACAGCAAGACCGAACAAACGAAACATGATATACAAACAGCTACGCTGTAATCTCTAAAGAGTCCATTATGGTGCAGATGGGACATTATATTTAGAGTAATTTGTTGCTCATAGACATTTACTTTTATCTCCTTACTTATCTGTATTTTCTGTAGCCATGAATATTACTTTTTTTTTTCTCACTCAAAGCTCACTTTAGACGGGGTGCAGGTCATTTCCTCGATTTACTCCTCGATTTGTAGCTTTTGGCCATTTCGTGACTTTTTTTGGATACAAAGTGATGCTGTCGGCTCAAGGACGTTTAATTTTGACCATGTCTCAATTTGTACCTGCAGTTAATAGATCATGTTTCTTTCTGTCTGCTTAAATCCTTCACATTTAGCCATTTTTGGACACTGTTTATAATAAAGCACCATTTTCTATTTAAAAATTGAAAAATGTTGAACTTCATCTATAAATTGCTCTTTTTATTTTCCCAATTATTTATCTTCACAACTCATTTACATGGCAAGTTCAGAAAAAGAGTAGTAAATGCTTAGATAAATAGGGGGCAGCGGTGGCTCAGATGGTAGGGGTAAATTGGTGGGTTGCTGGAACCCCGCCTCCGACTGTCTCAGTCGTTGTGTCCTTGGGCAAGACACCTTACCCGCTTTGCTTGCTGATGGTGGTCAGAGGGCCCAGTGGTGCCAATTGAATGGCAGCCTTACTTCTGTTGCTACATTGTAGCCTGCTACTGTCTGTGTGTGAATGTGTATTGGTGGGTGGACGACTGATTGTAAGCTGAGTGAAGTTGCTCCCTCCTTCAAACAATCAAACAAAAATGGTTTCAAACGTCCGTGCAGCAAAAATATTCATTTGTGCTGCTATCATTTTGAAGATATTGATAGAAGGATCACCAAAGGCCAACCAGCCCCCGCACCTTCTTCAAAAGATGCCGATGGTGGAATCATATTGAACAAATCATATTGGCCTGCATCTAGGCAAACAGTTGAACTTGCTGCCCTTATACACACACACAGGCATGTTTGATGACCTTTAGTGACCCCTGATAACATTTATTAATAACTTTAAAATGATAGAAGCACAAACGGAATTTGTTGCTGCACAAATCTGTGACACCATTTTTGTTTGATTTGAAGCATATGGGGGGACCAACTTCACTCAGCTCTGATAGCAGTGTAAAGCACTCTGGAGTCCTCTGACTTGTTGAAGTGCTATACAAGTGCAGGCCATAAAAGGAGAAAAAGTCACTGAGCATAAAGGTTAGTGCGGGTGTTTGGTATGGGTTGTTTACAGGTACAAAATCATGGTAGTAAGGGACGACATGACGACAAATGGGTTAGAAATGGGCCTCCAATTGGCGAGGGTGTTAATTGACCAGGAGTTTTTGGGATCTGTAGTCTCATACGGTGTATAGCTGCTTTACACCCAGGTGTTATCCAGTCAGTGACGGAGACCGTTGCAGCTCCCACAAACTGCTTAAACAGAAGGATGTTTGGACCTACTTTTCACCAGGTGTAGGCAGGAATATGATACATGAAATATTGCTTAAAGTTAACAAGTGACCATCTTGTTTTCAGATGTGTAAAGGTGAAGATGGTAAGCTGCACACGAACCTGCTGTGTGCGGTTAATGTGACCGAGCAGCCTGGGGGAACCCTGCCAGACCTGGAGAGCACAGATGAAGCAGTGAGGCTACTGAAGAGTCGGGCCAGTGATGGAGCTCCTTTCTTCCTGGCTGTGGGCTTTCATAAACCTCACATACCTTTCAGGATCCCACAGGTACATGAATCTATATTTATAATATGGCCTATATGACATGACTTAAACATGGAATTCTTTTAGAATAAAAATGTTCCTTATCAGACTGTTGAAATGAACCTGATAGACTTTTCATATTGACATATCATCAGCACGCTTCCTGATGAATTTGTTTCAATGAGCAGTTTCTGATGCATTCACTGACTTGATGTCCTCACGTATTTGTCCCTCAATACATGCTGCTGCCATTGATTTTAATTATGTTGAGCAGCTGGAAGAGGCTGATGTGATAACATGCTAAACAGGAACATGTGTGAATTTAGTTTTACGTAGCGGATCATGTAAAAGAGCTGTCTGTGGCAAATGAAATGGTTTACCTCCCCCATGGTGAGATGTAACTGCATATCAAAGGCCCAGTAAACTGTCTCTTCTAAGCTCACTGCTTCTTTTAGTTGATCTGAAATTAATTTTGTAACAATTTGTCTCAATATTGATTGAATAAGTCTGTGCTGATTACTGCTACTACTTCTATTAAAGGGTTCCGGCTCAGTTTTATTCTGGAACACCAAAATAAGAAGTTTCCTTCTTTTTAAACACACCATTTTTACTTATGTGCCTGCTTTGGTCCATTCTACTTAGAGAGGACTTCTCTAAAATGTCTCTTCACTTTTGGTAGCAGGTTGGCTTGTCCTGTATGCTCTTCATGGTGTCAAAAAAGCTGTCTAGAACAGGAAAAAATAGACTGGTAGACTGACTGGTAATTGAAAGGAAGAGCTTACAGATACTTTGTTTGGTTTGTTATTTCAAACCAAATGCAGCCACATATGTTTGTATTGAACATTTTATGAAGTACAGTTATGTCATCTGAAAACAGAAATGCAAACGCACAACATGGCTGTCTATTAAAACTGGCAAGCCAGGCAAGAAGAGTTAATCAGAGAAGCAGATAAGAGGCCCATACAAACTCTGAAGGAGCTGCAGAGATCCACCACTTGCATGGGAGAACCTGTTGAAAGGGCAATCTATCATCTATCCTACACACTACAAATTTATCATTTAAGAGTAGGAAATGCCATTGTTACACTTATGACTCTTTGCAATGAAAAAGCCCTTGGTTAAAAAGTCTTAAGATTTCCTTTTTACAGTTTCCTACAAGCATATAGGGGACGTAGCAAACATGTGGAATGAAGTTGCTTTGGTCAGATATAACCAAACTCGGTCTACATTCAAAAACGCAATGAGTTGCAGAGAGCAAACTGCACGACAGCCAAACACACCCCCTTACACTGAAACATGGTGGGGGTGGCATCATGCTGTGGGAAAGCTTTTTTTTCAGCAGGGTCAAGGACACTGGTCAGAGATGAGAAAATGGATGGAACTAGATATGTGGCAATACTGGAAGAATGCCTGTTAGAGACTGCAAAAGACTTAAAACTGCGGTGAAGATTAACCTTCTAGCAGTAAAGTGATCCTAGTCATATGGTCAGGGCATCAATGGAATGTTTAAATCAAAGCATATTCATGTGTGTGAATGGCCTAATCAAAGTCCAGACCTAAATGCAACTCAGATTCTGTGGCAAGACTTGAACATTTCTGTTCACACATCCTCTCCATCCTATCTGAGGTTTAATTTTCTTTTTGCAAAGAATGAGCAAAAATGTCAGTGTCTACACGTGCAAGGCTGCAAGAGGGATACCCCAAGAGACTTGCAAGTGTAAATGTAGTGGAAGGTGGTTCTAATCAGTTTTGACTTGGCTTACATGAATCCTTCATGTAATCATTATGCCAGTTATCAATAAAATTTCAGTTTTAAAGAACTACGATCGTTTTGTGTCTACATCAATTTAATAAGGTTGACAATTGGGCTACAAAAGTCCTATTGGCTGCAATCATGGTTCTGGTTGATTCTGTACAATGCACACCACAAAGACAGTGATTCAGTCACTCTGAATCAGTTTCATTATAAACAATTCAGTTGGTCCCCAGTCCTTAAATGAGCAGTCTGTTGTTGGCACAAATACAGCTGAGTGGGAGAGGGGAGGTTGTTGTCCTGTGAGAGGAAGCAGTTTTGCTTAAGTATGTTATTTTGTAGAAATGTTCCCAAATCTTAGACAATAGTAGACACAACGCCTTTGTAAATGGTGTTGGGGAAATGAGAAGAAATAATGGCTTTTGAGAACTGACAAGAAACAAGGAAAAATAGCTATTTGGGCCGAGCCCAAATGAGGCAAGAAAAGTCTAGATTTCTGTAGAAAACAAGTGGTTCCAGACAGAAGGTAACAACATTGATCCTTAGTATACATTTATTTTGGAAATCTCCAGACAATGCCTTTCATAGAGGTGGTATGCTGGTGCTAATTGGTGGTATTAAGAACTAGGAGATTCCAAGCCTAGCATTTTAGAGGAGATGGAGTTAAGGATTTAAGGGACCAGCACTGGTAATGAAACACAGTAGAGACAGAATATTCCTGTCTCTACACAGATTTTAGTATTTTTAGGGGAGATTAGGTCCATTTTCCCTCTCTGGTTGTTTTATGCACTTTATTGCTCTTCTATGTTACAGGAGTACCTGAGCCTATACCCCTTAGATAAAATGACTTTGGCTCCAGACCCAGATGTTCCCAAGTTCCTTCCCCCTGTAGCCTACAACCCCTGGACAGATGTGAGAAAAAGGGAGGATGTTCAGAAACTTAATGTTAGCTTTCCCTATGGACCAATTCCTAAAGACTTCCAGGTAAAAAACCTCTTTTATCTTTAAAATCTTTAACAGTAGCATGCTCCTTCTTGTTTTTAAATAAGTACTACAACAGTGTTGCTCTGTGCCATGTCTTCCAGCTGCGAATCCGTCAGCACTACTACGCTGCTGTGTCTTTCATGGACACTCAGGTTGGGAGGCTTCTCAGTGCTCTTGATGCTCTCGGGTTGACTGACAGCACAATGGTGGTTTTTACCTCTGATCATGGTTAGAAGACTTGCTCAGCTTTATCGATTTATTTATTTAGTTTTACCTGGAGCTTATAAGGTTTCTCTCACACAGATGTGAACTAGTTTATTAGCACCGCCAGTAAAGATGTGTAAAACGGCTGAAAATAAATCAATCTTTTGTTGCAGTGACAACTGTTTAGTCTTTTCTTATGACTTTAAACATGTCTTGGCACATTCCCTTTGATCACCCAGAGTCCTGGCTCCTAAGGTCTAAAGGTTAGGATTGTGTCTGTGCCATTTCTGTGTTGATATGGCCACATGTTTTCAGTTATCCTTCTAAAAGACCCTATGGCAAACCAGCTGCAGTTTACTAGTAAAATCCATCAGATTTTTCTATTTTTAATCAAGTATTTAAATGTGTTCATGATGCCCTGTACTCTTAACAAGGTCCCAGATCCTCCAGAAGAAAATCAGGCCCGCAGCATCACGGAGCCTCCACCATACTTAACAGTGGCCAAAAGGGGCTTTTCCATATATTCATCTATTGTTTCATGCTTAACCCACATGAAGTGTCTATTGCTGCAAAGCACAACCTTAGTCCCATCTGTTCAAAGTTCAAGTTAAAGTCCCCAGTACAGTTCAGCAACTTCACAGGTTTACATTTACAACCACATAAACGGTTGATATGTGCGTAGTAGATACATCTAATGATTTTAATGGAGACTTGGTGAAACCAATCTGCCACTCTTTAGTGCGGTTCTCCAACGGTGAGCTTTTAGATATGTTTCTTTGTTGTTTGTGTATTTTAACCTACTGTTAAAATCGTGTTTTTTAACCTACCATATCTTGTCATCCACTGTGTTGTGGCAAGATAAATATTGGCTGAAAGAAAAGGTCCTGTGTCTGCCCAGTTAAAAAATGTCATTGATTACTAATTAAAGGTCCCAGAAATTCTGATCAACTTAAAATGTAAAGAATACATTTTAAAAAATATTAAAAAATCTTTTAAAGATATTATGAGCACCAATATCTGAGCCACAGGGATTTTGTTTAAAATGTTGCTTTTTTTCATTTTTATTTTTTCCTAAAAAAGACCTCCAATTAAAGGCTGGATTTGTCTACATTTTTTAGTGTGAGATTATGCTACTATGCTAATAAAATAAATTTATTTTAATATCTTCTACACATCTTTAAAGGGGGGGCAATAAGCTGGTCCACTCCGGTACATTTTTAAGACGTTCAGCATAAGAATAACTTGCTTTAGCCCCTTTTAGCCACCAGATGACAGTGTTGTGACAGTAAATTTGCCATGATGTAAAACGGCAGCTCTTTGTTTGCATTACTTCCCTTTTTTAACAGCTGTTTTTAATTTCTCCTTCATTTTGTTTCTTTTCTTGCAAAGCCAAACTCATGTCCTCATTATGTGAAGGATGACATGGAAAAAAACAAACTTGTAAAAATATATTCCCTACCTGTTTGTGTACTATCTATTAACTATTATCCATTATTTATCTTCACCTCTCGTACCTTCATCAGTGTTCTTCAACCAAGACCTCTTTTTTTCACATCTTAAAACAGGTTGGTCATTAGGCGAACACGGCGAGTGGGCTAAATACTCAAATTTTGATGTGGCGACGCGTGTTCCCCTCATCATGTTTGTCCCTGGTGTCACTGCTGCCTCCAGCTGGCCAGGAGAGCCTACTTTCCGCTTTATAGATGTTTTAAGCAAACCAGAGCACATCTTCACAAGTAAGGACCCTCTGCTGACAAACCCTATTAAACAGCATAAAATGCACAGTTTTTCACAGTAACTAAAAAAACTTGTGGGTTTTTAGGTGCTCTCATGAAGCTTGTTAAAACATTTTCTAATGTAGCGATTAAACTTTTAATGAAGTCTTCGATGTACACAAGGAGCCTGAAAGAAACTTATTTAGATACTGATACCCTTTGATATTTTGCCTTAGGATAGTTTTTTACTTCAAGTAAAAGTGGTGCAATGATGATGAAATTTAAGTATATGAAATACAACACATTTTCGGGATATCGCCCCTGTCTTTGCCAAACGTAGTTGCATAAAACTTTAACTGTATGACTCTTTCTCTTTCTCAGATGCCAAAGTTATCCGAAACGTGGTGGAACTGGTGGATGTGTTTCCTACAATCTCCAACATGACTGGCATCCCAACACCTCAATATTGCCCTGATGTTTCTCTCCAGGTATCAAAAACCCAAATAAGTATATTTATCCAACATGAGATAAGTTCAAAAGTCTTGCCTCTAGAGCTAATATCGAGTTAGTTTTGTGTTTATATGCAATAGATTTAGCAGCTGAGATTGGAGCATGAGCTTTGTAATGCTGGTAAATTTATCTGAATTAGTTCTGGGATCAGAATATGGTGCCCCTTTATGTGTGTCAGCTGGAAGGTGGGGGACTTGAAGGTAAACCTTAGATATATTTCCAAGTCATCTGTAGTGGGAACACTTACAGGTTCCAAAGGATAAACCAAAAGACATTGGAACATCTAATAAACATCTAATAAAATTTGAATATTTTGAAAGATTTTATATTTTTTTATCACTCATTTCAGGGACTGAAACTTATGTATTATATACATTCATTACACATTGAGTGAAATACCTCAGGGCTTTATTTCTTTTAATTTTGATGTTTATGGCTTACAGATGATAAAACCTAAATTCTCCAATTAGAATATTGTGAAAAACTAAAATATTGGAAACTCATGGTCTCCCACCCTAATCAACTAATTAACTCAAAGCCCCTTAAAAGGTTTCCTGAACCTTTAAATGGTCTCTGTCTGGGTCAGTAGATTGCACAATCATGGGAAAGACACCTTACTGGACTGTCCAGAAGACAGTCATTTACATTGCTGGTTGTTCAGAGTCCCGTATCCACAGATATTCATAGAAAGTTGAGCGGAAGGAGAAAGTGTGGTAGAAAAAGGTGCAACAGTAACAGGGAAAAGTGCAATCCAGCAACATTCATTGAAGAATTTTGGGGAGCTTCACAATGAGTAGCCCGAGGCTAGAGTTGGCACATCAAGAGCCTCTTGGTACCGATAAATCCTACATATAGTCTACACGCTTCTTACCTGGGCTAAGAGGAAAAAGAACTGGACAGTGGTCCAAAGTTGTCTTTTCAGATGAAAGTAAATTGTGCATTTCATTTGGAAAGCAAGGTCTCAATGTCTGGAGGGAGAATGGAGAGGAATGTTGCTTGAAGTCCAGCTTGACGTTTTCATGGTCGGTGAGGGTGTGGGGTTCCATGTCATCTGCTGGTGTTGGTCCACTGTGCTTTCTGAAGTCTACAGCCAACTACCAAGAAAATTTTAGAGCACGCAATGCTTCCCTCTGCTGACAAGTTTGATGAAGATGCTTATTTCATTTTCCAGCAGGACTTGGTATGGTCCCACACTGCCAAAGGTAACTAAAGTTGCTTCAATGACCAAGGTGTTATTGGCCAGCAAACTGGCCTGACCTGAACCCTACAGAGAATCTATGGCTCATTGTCAAGAGGAAGATGAGAGACACCAGACCCAACAATGCAGATGACCTGAAGGCTGCTTTCAAAGCAACCTGGGCATCTATTACACCTCAACAGAACCACAGCCTGGTTGCCTCCATGCCACACTGCATTGATGCAGTCATTCATGCACAACGAGCCCAGACCAAGTATTGAGATTATTTTTAGCACTTTATAACCATCACTGACAGAATACATAAAGCTGCAACCTCATTCCGCTGCTTGTCTCTCATGTATCTGCAAACCCACAGCTGGTCTCATGCTGTGCCTGCAACAGGCTCCTGCCAGGGTGCAGAAACAACATGGTAAAATATGTTTGTGATTTGGAAAAACAGCTGGTAGAAAAATGAGGAGAGCAGGTTTAGAAGAATATGCCAGTTAAAATTCTTACTCTTAATGAAATATATCATAAAAAGGCAGAGTACGCTCTGCTTAGCCTTAAAACAAATTATTATGTAAATGGAGAAAAAACAGGACGGTTATTGGCTGGATAACTTAAGCAATTGGAGACCCAAAGGGTGATTATAGCAACCAGAAAGGAGAAGCTGATGACATCTTCTTCTAATTATTAATTCGGTTTTTAAAATGTTTTATGAGAATCTCTATAAGTCTAAAAATGCAGCTAGTACTGAAGTATTCACGGGCGACTGTGGCGACAGTGGTAAAGCATCGTGGGTTGCTGGTTCGGACCCCCGCTCTGTCTGTCTCTGTCGTTGTGTTCTTGGGCAAGACTCTTCACCCGCCTTGCCTGCTGATGGTGGTCAGAGAGCTCGGTGGCGCTGATTGTATGGCAGCCTCACCTCTCTCAGTGGCTACAATGTAGCTCACCACTGTCAGTGTGTGAATGAGTGTATGAATGGGTGGATGACCGATCGTAGTGTGAAGCGCTTTGGGGTCTCTGGGGACTTGATACAGCGCTATACAAGGTGGTCATAAGCTGACACTATGAGGAGACTGTTGCAACGTTTGTGGGCAAATAGAAACAACCCAAACCCTGTGATGGTTCTTGGAGGTTTTTTTTTTTTTAATGTTCAAAAATATGTTTTGTAAAATTCAGTAAAAACTTGAATTAAAAACAAAAGCAGTGTTATCTTTAATATTTTCAAAACACCCAAGCCAATTTTATTTACACAGCATTTTAAAACAGGCAAGCATTCAACCAAAGTGTTGGAAAAAATAACTTATGAACAGTTGATGCCACCTTGTTGGTGGTAAAATATGTTCTGTCATTGTTGGTGTTTTTCATAGGTTTAACAAATGTATGAAGGCAAATTGTCTTTGTGACAGACTGCTGATTCATAGTGAGATGTATGGGTTCTTAAAACATTAGCCTGAAAATATCAGGCATTGAGGGGAAAAAAGCGAATTCGAGTGAAGAAATTCAGAGTAACGTAAATTGAGACCCAATAGCAGTTTCAAGCCAGACTGTTATACAACCCAGTCATTCTTTTCTCTTCCTCTGAGTTGTAGCTTTGTAGAAATCACATCTAGCAGACAGTTGTATGTTATACATGAATGTGGCATTAAATATTCCGGTTACTGAGTGGGAAAAAAAGCAACAGATGGCTTTTTTGTGCCAAAATGTATGATATACACAGCATATATACTGACATCGACAATCTGCATAAAAACGGCTTTTATTTCCAGTTGAAGGGTCATTTAAAAAAAAGTTCTGGAAGCACTTCTGGAAATGTTTACTGCCCTTTCTGTTTTGTGCTGTACCCTTTCAGGTGGAGTTGTGTACAGAAGGAAGGAACCTGGCGTACACCTTTCACCAAAAAGAAAGCGGGAAGAATGCTGAACTGATCGCTTTCAGCCAATACCCTCGTCCTGCTGATGCCCCACAGGTAGGAGCTTTATCAAATGAGTGGTGAAGTTTCATCATTTGTTTGCATTTCTCCATTGCTGAGCTGATAGTGAAATTACAGTTAAAATAATGAAACTCAGTCGTCTGTTTGACCTTTTCCCCTTCTGTTTGTACCTGAGCTGCCATTTCCATGCATTTCTTGAATTCCTTTGTTCCTGAGCTGTGTCCCTGCTGTAGTTTAATGTGAGGGTGCAACAGTTTGGCAGCCTCATCAGCTGCCTGCTACAATGATTTGGCAGCTGCAGAACTGCCAGCAGTGCAGAGAGATGTCATCAGTATAAAAAAAGAAATCTTAAATCTTCATTGCTCTTTGTTCTTTTAGAACAACTCTGACCTTCCTGATCTCCAAGACATCAAGGTGATGGGTTACTCACTGCGTGACTGGGACTACAGATACACACTGTGGCTTGGCTTCAATCCCAGGTCCTTTCAGGTAGATGCATCACATCCAGGACTTTAACACTTTGACATTTCTTTCTCTTATCTGCCTCTGTCTATTAGTCTGCTCTCTGTAAATGGGTTAGGTTCTGCCATACCGCGTCAAAAATGGCCTTTATTTGTCTGTATCACTCATTCATATTTCAATCTAGGTGAATGTATCAGATGTCCACGGTGGAGAGTTATACATGTTAGCAGATGACCCCGGTCAGGACAAGAACATCTACAGTGGCTTGGACCACAGTATGATGATGAAGAAGATGGCCAGCCTTCCTCATGTAGGTTTTAGTTGGTTTCAGCAACAAATACTTTCCTGTAAATACTTACTTGGTTATTTATCTTCCAGGATGTGAGTCTGTGGACAAGAATGAGGCTCCAGCTCTATTACCACACAGCAGGCCTGAAGACAAATACTGGGAAGGTGTGACAAGCATGAAACACAACAGATGGACTTACTGGGACAAGATCAAAGGGAATATGGCTGACTAAAAAGGAATAAGATGCTGTATATTTATATAGATGCAGAATTTTTCATTTGGACCCAAATCTTTAGTCGCTTGTAACTAATTGAAAAGATGTTAAAACTAAATAATTCACTTTTTTTATAAAAACATTTCATATAGTGGAATTATTTAACAATACTATGCAGATTAACCATGCCTTTATCCACCAGTGTGTCCAGTATGATACAAGATATCCAGAGTATCTTTACTGTAGCTTACCTTAAGTATCCTTAACAATAGTAATGCAGAGAAGCTGGTTATTTATTTTTGCCATTGTTAGTTTTTTTGTTTTTAATTTTTTAAGGAGACAAGGATGGTCTTCGGTGTACAGGAGGGATTGGGGACCGCCATTTGTGGACGAGAGTCTGCATGGCCAGCTGGCTGTATTAGCTGGGTGAGAATACACGGAATGTGGTGTGCTTGGAGACTAGAGCTGAGCAACAGGTCCATTAGCTCCTCGTGGCTTGGACCTGATCTCCACAAAATCACTACAGCACTATTTTTTCCCCCTCTGTTGTCAGTCATCAATATGAATATAAGGATAGATTGTGATCCAAAAGTTTCTGCCACAACTTCAACTAATTCCAAGGTGCCTGGAGAACTACAAATATCTGGTAATGTGAGACTCCAGCGACACTTACTTAAAAACCAACATGTTTTGTCTTGTCACCATGGTAAAGGCCAATATTGGTAAAGGTTAATAAAGTTTGTTTCTCAGTCCTTAAATAACTTAATAAATGTACAGCTGCAACTATACAAGCCACATGTACAATCATTAGCTACTTTATTAGGAATAGCATGCTAGTAGTGGGTTGGACCCCCTGTAGCTTTCTGAAACACCTTAATTCTTAATGGAATGGATTCAGTGAGGTGTCGTTCTCAGATTTTGGTCCATTTTGACATTGCATCACACAGTTGCTGCACATTTGTTAGATGCACAAACATGATGTGAATCTCAGGTTCCACCACATCCCGAAGGTGGCTTGTTGAATTGAGGACTGGTGATTGTGGAGGGCATTGGACTACAGTGAGCTAACTGACATATTCGAGAAACCAGTTTGAAATCATCTGAGCATTGTGACATGGTGCATTATCCTGCTAGAATTAGTCTTCTAAAATTGGTAAACTGTAGTAATACTAGAAATGGATGAACATGGTCAGCAACAATACCTTGGTAGTCTGTGGTGTTTAAACCATCCTTAGTTGGTACTAAGGGCCCCTAAAATGGGCCAACAAAATCTCTCCCACACTATTACAACACCACCACTGGCTTGAAGCATTGACACAAGGAACTATGGGTCCATACTTTCCATGTTCTAAACATACTGTTTAAATGTCGCAGTTGAAATCGAGAGTCATTGGGCCAGACAAGGTTGTTCCAATCTGTTGTCAAATTTCTGTGAACCTGTGCAAATTGTGGTGTGGTATTCATTCTGCTGCTGTAGCCCAGCTGCTTCAGGGTTCAACTTGTTCTGCATTCAGAGATTGTATTCTGACTGTCAACAGGGCATTTTCATATTTCATTTAGCTGCTGCTTACTGGATATGTTCCTTTTTTCAGAGCATTCTCTGAAACCCAAGTAAGCATTGTGTCCCTGTAGATCAATACACTGAAATGTCCAGCCCGTCTGGCACCAGTAACCATCCCTTGTTCAAAGTCTCATAAATCACCTTTTTTCCTAACCTGATACTCAGCTTGAACTTTAGCAAGTTGTCTTCATCACTTCTAGATGCCCAAATCCACTGTGTTGCTGCCATGTGATTGGCTGATATTTTTTTTTGTTGCTTTTGTTAATAGGTGATTGAACCCCATAAAGCTTGTTGAAAGTGTACATTTGCAAGTAGACTGCTGCTCTTTTGTTAATTAATGTATTCATGGCAGCGTGTCTGAATCCTGCTGGATATGATGGCAGGGCATTCTTCTTCCATAGGGCTAAGTGGTGGGTCTGCCATAAGATGCCCTGATGCTGTGGTGAATGTCTGATTTAAAACTTGGTGCAATAATGACAGTAGTGGAGGCTTCCACCACCCATAAGCCTGTACAACAGTTGGTCACCATGGAGACGGAACAAGGAGTGGTGGGCCATTGAGTTGCACTGACTAAAATATCTACTTGTTTATCAGCTCACCAGGTCAACCCAGTCTTTTTGACTCTGGTTATATTCATATATGTTCTACATGTGATGAGCTATATCTAAAGTGAATTTAATATTGCAACAAGGTCTGCCTTGCTGGACATTTTAGCTGCTTTTTGTTATGACACAAAATCAGCAAGGAGATTGGATAACCCAACTTGGTTGATATGAAAACAAAGAAACATGGAAAGTTTGGATGCAATTATAAATCTGTTGCCCCCCACCCCCCTCTGTGCACCACTAATAAAGAAGAGGCCAAGGTGTTTTAGTTCAACAAAAAAGATGTACCTCAGATAGTAAAATTAAAATGCTTTCAAAACATTCTGTACCACCAGGCGGAAATGCTTGCGAACATCTGCAGACTGTGAACTACTAAACAGCTGACCTTTCACAGTTACATAAGGACTCCCAGATATCTCACCTTATCAGCAACTAAAACCCAAACATGTTGAGCAATCTGACATCCCCTCTGCTGTGTTCTTCTGCAGCTTATTTACATCTGCACCTGTGTGACTCATTCGCTGCATTCGTGTGGAGCACACAACACGACAGCTGCCACGCTTTAGAAAATGTGCAGTTATGGTGATTTTATGGCACTGACCATGTTATATTCGTCTGGTGATTACTGTGTTCTGAGTGCATCATAGTGTGGAGGCCCTGGTTCTCCACAACTGTTGGCTGAAAATCACAGTTAAAGCTTCACTGAACTCTGTAATTAGCAATGCATTTAATGGGTTAGGGGAGATTGTTTGCTTCATGGAGTTGGTCTGTTTCCTGAATCACCCAGATAAATGATTTGAATCTTCATACCAAAATCAGGAATCATGAGATCTACACCTCCATCAATCCGGATTTTTTTGAGTGCCAATGCTTGTTGCTGATAAATACACATGGCAAATGTATACACAGTATGTAGTAGCTAATAACACATTAGCAGTTTGGAGATATGTCTGAATCATTTTATGGAACTCTTGCAAATTGACTTCTTTACCCACAATAAGAATGAAAAAATTAAAAGTAAATGGGATTATTAATTAAAACACAAGGGGATCCGATATTTTATTATATTAATGTCCTGAAGGTGCTGCTTGTTGGTAAAACGCAAGTCTTTCAGAACATCACACAATCCCAACTGCTTTTAACGCTCTAAACTGTATTTAATTGTCCTGTATGTCACCTACAAATTGCCAATGTGAGAATGCTCCAGGAAGACTCTGGGACTTTGTTAAAACGGAGGATTTGATTTCAACCAGGACCGTATCAAAAAGCACAGATCTGGAGAAATCTTCAGCTGAATGTAGAATGTCTGTTGATCTTTAAACACAGCCTTTCTTGTAGGCCTCCAGACAGCACATAAGCAGTACTATATTTGGCATCCGTCAGCCTGTGGCACCAACTATCTTGAAGCACAGTCAGGCATTTATAGCCGGCCATTTTTGGTATGTCTCAGCATATGGACCTGACTTAGAAATGTGCCCAACCTATGGCCTCAAGATCTAATGTGTTATCAGACAATACAGAATATATAAAAAAAAGATTCCATCTCGTCACTCATCAAGAGTTTTAGATGTCCTCTTAATCGGTCTTTCAGCGGTGTCAGATTATTTCAGATTTTTTTAAAGAAGGAAATGAACATTATGTACGGAGTTCCTGGTCTTAATCTGCTAATACACACAAGCTTTAATCACTCTCGTTTAAGGCCAATTGTCCATGGAGATGCTTGGTAGTGAAAGTGACAAGACCCCCCAGTCCCACTGAACTGATTGTTTTAGTTGAAAGATGACTGTATTGATACCTTTTAAAATATGGTACAACTTACCCAAAAGGTAGTAAGTTGTTGGTTTAATGACTTGAGCTGAGTTGCCAACGTGTCGGCAAACTCGCCTGCCTTTTCCTTAATGAATACTTTTTGCACTTTTTTCATGTAGCTGTACTTTGACAAGTCTGCAATACAAACTTTTGAATTAATGTAATGGTGATTGAAATTTGTCTTTGCTACCCAGTGTTAAGAAGTTTACATAAATATTATTTTTAGTGTATACATTTTGAATGATTTTTGTAATGTTTTTCATGACAGCTTTTTTGGACCTCTTATATAGTATTAGTACAACATCCTAGCATTTTTCCATCAGTCATGGGTTTCGATCTTGGTGTGCCACACTGAGATTTATAATGTGTCCCATGTGCCACCCCATTGTAGTGTATTAGAACACCTCTACTACAGTATACTTACAACATTAGGGCTATCAGTTATAAATAATTTTCACCCAGAGAATCTTCTGAACAGTTTTCTTTATTAGCACTAAAGGGTTCATCATTCAGTCTTCTTTGGGTAACCTTTATGAGTGAAGTCTTTTACTTTCTACTTCAATAGCTGATGGGGACTTGCACATTCTGTAGCCACACACTGACATTTTCATTTGCACTTGTGGTTATTTGCCCTCTCTTCTTGGAAAATAGTTGGTTCAGATTTAATTCACAGACCTGGAATGAACCGAGTAAAAAGCCACCCCATAAAACTGTAATGCAAATGAAACGGAGTGTAGCTGCATTTTTACAGCTGCTCCAGTGCCTGATCATTTTGTGCTGTGGACATTTTGAAGAAAGCAATTTCAGCGGGTCTGATGATGAATGAACTGGGTTTAGTCTGTCAGCTTTTAATGTGTAGGCTTCTAATGTGTCACAGTTGAGGAAGAAAATTCAGCACTTTTGTGTGGTTTTATATTTGTATTTTCTTTAATTTTTTTATTTAACAGCTCGAAAGCATAATGTTTGTTAAAGAGCCTCTAGGAAAGAAAGTACCAGTGCCCGCTCTCTGGCACTGGCTGTTTTGTTTTTCAAACTATTAATGACCTTGAATTTTATCTTAAAGGATGGTTTGAGTCTTGTCTAACGCCTTTTTAAAATTTCCTGTCAATCAGGCAGAGCCATTTGTCTGCTTGAAATGAAGTCTTTGCTAAATAAAAAAAATCTCAAAACGTTGGCAGCACTTAACATTTATTCCCTGCTAATTTTACCTCTTCCAAATATTTTTCTGTTTTTCTCTGATTTTCACTTAGATTTTAACATTCCTTTGCCTCTGAGTATCTCAGCCTTTTGATCATCTTGTACAGTTGCTTCAATGAATGGAGGACCGTGGACATGAAGTTTAAAATTTTTAAGTAGCGGGCATCTTATCCTACTGTCCAATTCTTTTTATTACATCATTTTGGATGTAATTGGAAGGAAAATTAGCATGTTTTAAATATGTTCTACATATAAAAATCAGAAACCTGTAGCATGCATTTGCATATTGCCTCATTTACTCTACCCTGGAGTTAAATCCTGTACAACCTATTATGAAGTCCTTGAGGTTTGCTAGAGAACATTAGTAAACAAACATCATCATGAAGGAACACAGCAGACAGGCCAGGGAGAAAGGTGTGCTGAAGTTTTGAGCAGCATTGGCTTATGACTTTGAACATCTCAATCCATCATCTGAGATGGAAGGACTGTGGCACAACTGCCATTGTACCAAGACACGGCTGTCCACCTGCGAACGGGTCGGGCAAGGAGAGGATTAATGGTGTTGGATTTTCCACCAAAAGGCCTCCCCTCTGAAGCTGAAAGTCGGGCCTCATGTTTTGTGTCCAACATGGCTACTGCACATGTAGAGTGTTGTGAAAGTTGCAGAAATAAACTATTAGCTTTTAGCTGTTTGTATCTTTTAATCAGTACCTCACACACTGCTGTAAAATATGATTTGTGACCATGTTCTTTTTGAGCTTGAATGCTTAAAATAGAGCGAAATATATTGTTATGAGCTGGTATTGCTATTAGTAATTGGCACCCCAAAAAAAAGCAATTCCTACTGTTTTTCATTCTAAGTTCTGAGACAAATCGAATGCAGCATATTCAGAAGCAGCCAAGAGGCTCATGGTACCTCTGCAGTAGCACCAAAGATCTTTAGCTTTTAGGAGATTCTGCTGACATTAAAACAGTTTTTCACTCCCACAAATCTGGCCTTTGTGGAAAAGGTCAGATATCACCAAAATTCTACTTTTTGGTCAGAATCCATGTAGACTCCATCCCTACTATAGTACATGGTGGTGGCAGAATCATGCAGGGGGATGCTTTTCTCTAACGGACAGAAAAACTGGTTTGGGTTAATGGTCCTTTTAATTAGGGTTGCACGAGTTCAGCAAAATATTTGCTACTGCCAACAATTGCGATGTTATCAATTATGATTAATCTACATTTCCATTGCACTTTTCTTTCTTTACCATTGGATATTGTCCCCTCCACTCTCCACGGGTTTTAGCATCTCAGCTGCTGCCACAGGATATTCATGTTGGGACATAAAGGTCAGTTGGAGTCCACCTAACTGGCCAAATTATTATTGTTTTGGAGAACATGAACGCCTGACACTTGAAATATCGTGTTCTACTAAATGTTGCATCTAAGCAGTTCTCTGCATTTGCACAGTGATATTGTGATGATGATTATGATTCTACATTTTGTGCAGCTCTACATTACATCAAATTATATTTGTGTCTTCAGGGGTAGCTTCACAGCAAAACTTGCAGAATATATTCATAAAAACATTAAAGCTTTATATTTAAGCACTACTTTAAGCTGAATAACCACACAAGATTCCAATAGGAAACATTGACATTTGTGATTACAGTGAAACAAAACGTGAAAACGTTATGGCCTAGAAATACTTTAGTCCTCAGCGGACTTGTCTGTGAAACGCTTGAAGTTTGCAGATGACAACACTGTTACTGGACTGATCCAAGACCGTGATGAGTCTGCATACTGACAGGAGGTGGATCGGCTGGTACACTTGTGTGGTCAGAACCACCTGGAACTGAACCCATTCTGTGGTAGCAATATTGTGGAGTTGATGGTGGACTTTCGGAGAATGTGGTCCTCATACATAGACAATGTTCGGAAGAAGGCCCAGCAGAGACTGTACTTCCTATGGCAACTCAAGAAGTACAACCTTCCACAAGAGCTGCTGGTCTTATTCTAACGCTGCCATAATTCAGCTGACCTTCCCTCTATCCAGGACTTACACAGCTAAAATCTCTACAGATCCCACACACCCTGCATGCAAACAGTTTAGGCTTTTACCTTCAGGTGGCATTACAGAGCGCTGTCTGCTAAAACTAGCTGCCACAGAGACAGTTTCTTCCCCCAGGCTGTTTCTCTGATGAACACTTGACAGTCCAGAACAACACCATGCATACTTGGACTGATTTCACGTTGTATTCTATTGTAAAGTCAATTGTGTATACATGTTCATTTAAAAAGATATTCTTTATTATTGAGAACAAAGTGTACCGGAGTCAAATTCCTTGTCTGTAGAAACTTGGCGATAAAGCAAATTCTGATTCTACTACATTCTGTACAGGTCCTTCTCAAAATATTAGCATATTGTGATAAAGTTAATTATTTTCCATAATGTCATGAGGAAAATTTAACATTCATATATTTTAGATTCATTGCACACTAACTGAAATATTTCAGGTCTTTTATTGTCTTATTACGGATAATTTTGGCATACAGCTCATGAAAACCCAAAATTCCTATCTCACAAAATTAGCATATCATTAAAAGGGTCTCTAAACGAGCTATGAACCTAATCATCTGAATCAACGAGTTAACTCTAAACACCTGCAAAAGATTCCTGAGGTCTTTAAAACTCCCAGCCTGGTTCATCACTCAAAACCCCAATCATGGGTAAGACTGCCGACCTGACTGCTGTCCAGAAGGCCACTATTGACACCCTCAAGCAAGAGGGTAAGACACAGAAAGACATTTCTGAACGAATAGGCTGTTCCCAGAGTGCTGTATCAAGGCACCTCAGTGGGAAGTCTGTGGGAAGGAAAAAGTGTGGCAGAAAACGCTGCACAACGAGAAGAGGTGACCGGACCCTGAGGAAGATTGTGGAGAAGGGCCGATTCCAGACCTTGGGGGACCTGCCGAAGCAGTGGACTGAGTCTGGAGTAGAAACATCCAGAGCCACCGTGCACAGGCGTGTGCAGGAAATGGGCTAGAGGTGCCGCATTCCCCAGGTCAAGCCACTTTTGAACCAGAAACAGCGGCAGAAGCGCCTGACCTGGGCTACAGAGAAGCAGCACTGTTGCTCAGTGGTCCAAAGTACTTTTTTCGGATGAAAGCAAATTCTGCATGTCATTCGGAAATCAAGGTGCCAGAGTCTGGAGGAAGACTGGGGAGAAGGAAATGCCAAAATGCCAGAAGTCCAGTGTCCAGTACCCACAGTCAGTGATGGTCTGGGGTGCCGTGTCAGCTGCTGGTGTTGGTCCACTGTGTTTTATCAAGGGCAGGGTCAATGCAGCTAGCTATCAGGAGATTTTGAAGCACTTCATGCTTCCATCTGCTGAAAAGCTTTATGGAGATGAAGATTTCATTTTTCAGCACGACCTGGCACCTGCTCACAGTGCCAAAACCACTGGTAAATGGTTTACTGACCATGGTATCACTGTGCTCAATTGGCCTGCCAACTCTCCTGACCTGAACCCCATAGAGAATCTGTGGGATATTGTGAAGAGAACGTTGAGAGACTCAAGACCCAACACTCTGGATGAGCTAAAGGCCGCTATCGAAGCATCCTGGGCCTCCATAAGACCTCAGCAGTGCCACAGGCTGATTGCCTCCATGCCACGCCGCATTGAAGCAGTCATTTCTGCAAAAGGATTCCCGACCAAGTATTGAGTGCATAACTGTACATGATTATTTGAAGGTTGACGTTTTTTGTATTAAAAACACTTTTCTTTTATTGGTCGGATGAAATATGCTAATTTTGTGAGATAGGAATTTTGGGTTTTCATGAGCTGTATGCCAAAATCATCCGTATTAAGACAATAAAAGACCTGAAATATTTCAGTTAGTGTGCAATGAATCTAAAATATATGAATGTTAAATTTTCATCATGACATTATGGAAAATAATGAACTTTATCACAATATGCTAATATTTTGAGAAGGACCTGTATATAGAGATGAGACAGTGTAACAACCACAGTGATTGCTGTGGCCCTAAGAAGAGGAGCTGTGGATGCTTATTAGCAAATCCAAGACACTCTATTGTTCATGTTTTTAATCCTTCATTTCTGTTATGATTTTTTGCTTACATTTTATGAAGAAACATTTAAAATTAGAATATTACATCACACCAATTAAAAAACTACAGAATCGTGGGCTTCATTAAAATTATGTTTCCTACCTGCTTAAAGGTTATTTTTAAAAGGTACAATTAATCTGACAAATGAGTCTCATTGGAACGCATATTCTAATTTACTGAATATGATGGTATATAACTTATCTGTTACAGGGGTAACAGGGGAGTGTAAATGTTTGAGAAACACTGTACATGTCAGACACTTGCGTAAAGCAGCAGCTCACTGGCAATCCTCCCAAGTTTCATTCCTGTAGTTTGTGAGGTAGTGAAGAAGCCGAAGTTAGTGCAGTTGTAACCATTCTCCTTTCTGCCGCCTGCATTCCTGTCAGCTTAAATTTCTGCTCCAATGGTTTTATTAGATCAATATTTATCATCACAAGCAGTGATCTCTGACCACAATCAGATTGATGTAATTGCAATTACATTACTGCTTACCTGCTGTTTTTCTCCTGCCACACATTCTCTTCTCACTCCATCTTTCCCTGCTCCTGTTCCCCAATCTGCTTATTATGGTGACAAAATGTGTCTTTTGAAAGGTGAGGTAATCATTGTAATTTTGTTTCATGTCATCCATCATATAAAACATGTATGCACTGAATGATCTGGGCTGTTCCTCAGGGATATTATGTGTGTCAGTGTGTACAGGAAGTTGAACAGAGGGAGGGGACCTTGTGCACGCAAATCTGAATGTTCATTAAATTCTCAACGGAGAGAAGTAGTCATCTGTTCTAATATAAACAAAGGTGCAGAGTGTTTTAAACTCAACATGCTCCGTCTGTCATGCTCATCATCTGTCATTATGTTTTAAACACTGGTAATTGCATTACCACTGTGGGCTCATACTCTGGCAGGTCACACTGACTTTCTGTTAACAGTGGCGACATACAATCACATTAGAGTGGGAGACTGTGTGTGTGTTTGTGTGGAAAGTGCTTAGCTCAGCTGCGCTGAGACTGGGCCTCATCTCAGAGGTGTGTGTGTTTACAGTCTGCGGAAAAATCCAGGAATAGTAAATAGCCTCCCAAGGACTTAAAGAAGTGGATTGGAAGAGTACTTTGTCACTGAGGAGTTTTTTTTTCCGCTGGAACAATAGACTAGTCAGCTAATTAGATGCTCTACTGCTACACATTAAACAGCATGTGAATGTTGCACATTGTCAATGTACTGTTCAATCGCAAGGCACTTTATTAAACACACTCAATCTTATTTCTTGCCGTTTAACACTGTGGTAGAATGCTCTTTCTATCAGTAAAAATGTAAAAGAGGATTTCATGCTTTGCCATATCAAACCAGGACACACTCAGAGCATGGGCTCTTGCTGCAGGGCAGTCAGGTCCTGTTTGGGGGACTCTACAAATGTTTGTTCCTGAATGTCTGAATAATTTCTTCCTGAAATTCTATCCAGTCTTCATTTTTGGTCTCAGCCAATTTGGATTGGATTTTTGTGGTTGGGACTGGTTTCCAAGCTTCAAGAGATTTTGGATCACTCCACTTAACCCTAATATGAGGTTGAATGATTCAAAATGAGGTAAACTAGCAATTTATTAAAAAACTATAAGATCTTGAACTCCCTTGCAAAACTAGACATTTATACATGGGGTGGTCAGAAAGTGGGTAAGGCTTTATCAGGGGGTTCATATACTAGTAGAGGAAAATATTCTGCTTCTGTTACCTGGTACCCAACGAACATGCCTCCTTACGTTGTGATGTCATTTTCTGTCCCTATACAAAAGATATGACAGCCTGGTGACATGTCAAGATTGTTTTAGGGCTGAATCCTAAACTATATTTCCCCATTCTTGAGCTTTAAACTGAAAAAGGCAACTACTATAAAAATAAAAGCCTAGTCACCTCCATATTCCTTGACTATAATTTAGACCTTCACAACTGCATCCAAGTTACATGGACACTGAGATAATCTCAGAGCATTTATTCCAGTTTATTTTGGAGCTCTACTATAACCTTCCTTCAAACTAAGCTTATATTGTCTTTCAGAAATGGTCTTTATATCCTTTCTGGAAGTGTGTGCCTTGAATTCAGTGGTTTAATTATTTACATTTATTTTTATTGCTTATCTTTTGTGTGTTTCTGTGTGCTTCTGTTTGCCTGTAGCTCTGGTGCTGATGCACATAATTCCCAACAGAGGAAAAAATAAAGGATTATTCTATTGTATTTTCAGTGTAAACTTAAATGCCATCTGATTCCTTTCCAACTAAACAGAGGGATAATGGAGGAGGGCATCTTCGTCTTTTTTGTCTCTTCACTTTATTAGCCGATGGAGTTGTCTGCTGAGGGATACTTTTCTGCATTAATTTTGTACCCCCAGTAGAGCAGAGTGATGTGCCTTGTGGATTCCGACACCACAATGCATCTTGACGGGGGAGTATAGATCAACTCAACAACAGCAAAGTGGCTGTCTGTCAGTAGCTCATATTTAAACAAATGTTACCTTGAGCCATCCAGAAGGTTTACTACTTCCCTGCTGCAGATAGAAGAGCTTTACTGACCTTTTTAAGTTGCTCTGAAACATCAGCGTTTTGGTTGTTAGCGATAATACCTCCAAGCAACAGTTTGGCTTTTTCCTCATTGACTAAAAAGGCTCCCAAAAGCAATTCTCCAAACATATATTTCATGTAATCGGAGTTCTAACCTCCCAGCAGCAGCTTATTTTCAGCCCTGAATGGGCTGCAGAGAAGGGAGGGCCAGAGTGTCTGTGGTATTGCTACTGTCTGAGATGGCCAGTGCTATCCTGGCCACCCCTCTAGCTTCGCCACTTGCTTGAACTTTAAACTCATTCACTCAAGTTTAGTTATTTCTGCTTCATAATAGGAAGACTTCTTTAAAACCACGAGTTACATTAACAAACAGTACCAGTGAGATTTATTTGCTGTGTAAAAAGCCATTAAAGAAATTCATCTGCTGTTATAGTAGCACAATGTCACACTGGAATATAAAAAAAAATCAAACTTTTACTTTCAATAAATTTCTTAACATGCCTGTTTCTTAATCATGTTAAATACAATTTTGTTTAGAAAGCAGCATTTTTTTTCATTTATACTTTACTTTTTTGGGTTAATGTTTCAGCCACTGGTCACTAGGCTGCATGAGGTACCATACTTATATCATCAGCACGATGCTAAGGAAGGTAAAAAAAAAAAAAAAGCTCCCCAAAGCTCTCTTTAAGACAACTACAGCAAAAAGTTGCATCTTGGTTTACCAAGTCTCCATATCAACTATTTTCAGGAGTGTTTAAAGAAATAACCAACATTTTTTGTTCTATCACAAGCATAAACATTTTTTGAACTCCACTGGGATTTTAACTGTAACAATGTACTTTGGTCAAATAACACCAAGGCCCTGTTTACACAATGTTTTCTGGTGAAAACAGAAAAGTATAGTTGTGTTTCTACTGTTCGTTTACACGGCAACGGCATTTTCTCTGAAAATTTTCTCTGAAAATGTCACAATTTGAACATGTGTTCCAGAGTCATGGTTTGAAAACGCCCCGGTCTCCATTGTTGTGACCAGGAAAAATGTAATCTTTCTTCTAGGGAAGCCTCTGGCTCATCAGCAGTATAACTAAAATGAGTAGAAATGAATGCGCACACACACAACGGCGACCTCAGAAGACGAAGCTATCAATAGAAGATAATAACAATGGCGGATAGGAGAGTTCTTACCTGTGCTGTTAATTCTTTTGAGTCGAATGAGGGTTCTACAACAAAGTACACATTTTTTGTATCTTATTTTGTAAGCAGAAAGTGTTTGCACATGTTGAGTTTCAAAGAACGTACTGCCTACAAGTGTTGTGTGGACGTGTTAACAGAAACGGACAAAAAAAATCCTGTTTTCAGTGGGTCGTTGTTGTGTAAACAGGGCCTTATATTGAGAACTAAGCAAAAAACACTATGTGGGTGGGGTTGGCATGAAACGATGGATGAATATCTGGAAAAGCTTCCATTACCCACTGTCAAGTATGGTGGAGGATTTGTGGCGCTGAGGGCCTGTTTCCCTTACAAAGGTCCAAGAAATAAGTGCACGGTATCATGAACTGTTGAGTAAAATGTTGGTGTCCCCAGCCAGTTAACTAGAAATCGGCCTTCACTAGAAATTGTTCACTGGACAAATTAGACCTAAATGGGTGTAAAGGTCTGTAGACCTAAATCCTACAGAAATCCTTTGAGGTGAGCTGAAGAAAAAAGAGCATAAAATAGGACCAAATAAAAATTGTACAAAGAAGCATGGTCAAGGATCCCTCCCTCTATAAGCTTCCACCTTGTGAAATGTTATAGAACATGACAAGAGTGTGTGACTCTAGCAAAGGTGGTTGTGCAAAGTACTAACAGCAGGGGTACCACTCTAGAATAAAGGGACAGCTAGGAGAAAGGAGACAACATGCATGTTTTTTTAGGATGTCCACGAGTAGTAGTTGCAGTAGTGGTTAGAAGAGGAGTTGTAGTAGTAGACCTTGAAGAGCATTGAGAGTAGTAAATAAAACCATTAAGTATCTCAGTTTATTTTCCCTCTACAAAACCTGGGCTATAATTAATCTCTGGTTTGATGCACCATGGTCCTTTGTGACTCAGACCTTAGACACCTCAGCACATGCAGATCCCAAAAGCAGCTGTTTAGAAGTTGCAGTAGATGGGATGTGTTTCCTGTCAGTGTGAAACTGGTTAAATAAGGAGTCATTCATTTAGAAAAGTTCTTGTCTTGTTAGAACCTCTGTAGCTCTGAATCCAACAGCTAAACAGAAAGCAGGGTTTTTACTGAATCACAGCTTCGAGTGAGGGGAGTGGCAATTTATTAAATCTGCCATTTTTACAAAGGAAGCTTATAGCTGGTTACCAGAATCACACACATACCTGTAAAATAGCACTAATAAAAGGGTTGAAATGCAAAAGCGTGGACGGTGCATTATGGCCAATCTTCTGTTTAAAAACCACCCTTTAGATAAAGTTTGTCTTTTAACTTTAAAAACACAGCACAGAACACATCTTTAGCTGAGTGCTAGTCTGCTGGCACTTACTATAGCCGAGTTTCTCAACACAAACAAAAACAAACACCATTAAATGAACATTATTTAGCTTAAACTAATCTTCTCTGCCCAAACACAACCTCTTACGTGAACCGTGCTGGGGGGAAGTTGTCCTGGGCGTTGAGAAACAAAAACACGTGTGGGTTAGCAAAGGGTTGGCTTGCAGCTAACCTCCGTAGCTGTGGGGAAGGGCTTTTAGCTGGCCTGGCTGAACTGTACGACAAAGGCACATTCGGCTCCTTGAGTTGCCGCAATGCGGTGGGGTAGCTCTTGCTACCTGGACGTGCACGCAGGAAGGCATGTGATGCTGTGATCCTGACCTTCTTTTCCAGGCCGTGGGGAAATCCGCTTCCATTAGGGCTGCTTCTGGAGGCCTCAGAAGAAAAGCCAAGTCATGCTTGTCTTATTACACCCTTTATATGAATGAATGCCGGAAACTCGAACAGTAAATCATTACTGAACTTTGTTGCATGTGATTGTAGTCACTCTGGATCCAAGTTGAAGAGTTATGTCTGCTAGCCAGCAAGGAGACATTAGCTGTCTCTCCTTCCAGCTCTGCTGGGGACCTATGTGGAAGAGGTCTGTTTGTTGGAATGTGGGGTTTTTATTCAAACAGTGATGTCACGGGAAGTCAGCTGTCCTTCTGTTCCTGAGCTCAGGAGTCAGGAGTGAGTCAGGAGTCGGTTACTGTGATTTATTTTGAAAGTTCCAGAAAAGGTCAAACGGGCCTTTATATGTTTTAATTCATGGCTGGACCCAACAGATACCATCTTATCTCAAATATGGCTGCATTTAGGACAATACAGCTGTTTTTGTTTTTGACAGTCTTTCCAGCAAGTCTGAATCCTGCTGGACATAGAAAATTATTTTCTTTTTCCATGACAACACAAAACTAAATGTACCAAAGAAATTATTTTTTACAAAGTGTTTCTTTTCCACGTGTGCTAAAATATAATCGATCCATATTGAACAGCTCATATTTTTTGCTGCTACCTTATAAATGTAAAGTGCATTTTTTTTGTCTTACCCATGACCATGTACAGTTGAAACACTCATTCTTGATACTTTAAAACCTTCATAATCATCGAGATCAAAATTAATTAAGGTTTGAAATATTTCACTCTGTATGATGAATCTATATGAGTTTCAGTTTCTGAAAAGAGTGGAAAAACAACCCATTTTATGATATTTCTTTTTTTGAGCTGTACTTGTTCAGCCCTGTGTATTCCTACATGTAATCAAGTTTAAAAGATTTTCAAAGTTTTTGCCGGAAGAACCTAAATGTTTCTTTAACATAAAAGTATAAGAGGCCCCACTAGACTCTTACATGCTTGCATATACTCTTCTCTCACAAACAAATATTCTCTCAAATAAAGACAACCAAACCCTCTCAGAAAACACTATTCTAATCTCAGTTTCTTACACAAACACCATCAAACTCTCTTACAAACTTGTCAAGCTATTTTATTTTTTAATACACATTTTTAAACTTTTGGTTTTACTTTTGAGTTTGTTTTTTTAAATCAACATTTCAGTTTAAATGTCTTTAGAAATAAACCACAATTTTATGGAAATCCATAAATTTGACAAAGTGATTGTAAATGTCAGAATAAAAGTCAGAGTACAGGAATGAAAATATTTGTAAATAGGGTTTGATGCTGAATGTGAGAATAAATGGTGGTCAGTGTGAACCAGAATAGGTGAATAGCACCTTTTCCATTGCTCGTGGAAAGCCCAGGAAGCGTTTCAATACAAATTTACCTGGGTCATTTCACTGTCCCGGGGCCTCAAGGATAAAAGGTCCCACTCTGAGGTAGGACTTTTCAGATTCCCCCAGGACTGGTAAAAGGGCGGAATTGTGTGCAGCAAGGAGTTGCACCAACAGCAGTAATGGTGGAAGTTAGTGTACGAATGTATAATATTTATACCATTCGTCACAAAAAGTAGCTTTAAGATATTTTTTAAGCAAGAAAGTAGACCTCAAAACCTCACCTGTGCAATCAGTTCATCAAGATTGAGCCCCTACTTTCAAATGTTTTTTTAAAGCAGCGGTGTTCCACTTACAGGCTGGTCTGGCTCCTAAGCTAAGCTAACTGCAGCTGGACTGGGACTTTCCTGCTAACCGCTGCCTGACCTCTGCCCGGAAACTCTGGGAGTTCCCGCTACCTGTTATCTGCTGAAAGTGAATATAAAGTGTTTAGTATGTGGTGAGTAACTGTAAATACCAGAATATAAAATGTAATATTTTTTGCTGGAATTAGTGACCTTTTAGGTTAATATAGGCATTAATTATAAAGTGTTTTGCCACAGTTCTGTGAGAAAAATATTTTAATGGAGTACCCCTCAAACAAGCTCGATCACTTTTCTTTGTACATAACAAAATACACATTTCCCTAAGACGTTTAATGTAAACCTAACTTAGTGGAGTGGAGAGTGAACACTTAATTATTTTTCCTTTTTCATGGTTTTATGCAGACAGCTCTGCAGGAGGAGAGACCACAGTTCCAACTTAGGATGCAACAGTGATCCTCTTCATGTCCTGCCATCGTCTAGTCCACTCTGTGGCGCTGGCAGGGATTTTGGGCCCCATGAAAATAAATCTAACTGGGCCTCCACATAGCCGGCGGATAATTTTTATACTGTTTTACATAAAACTGTGCATTTTAATGATATTTTTAGTTATCATTCTGGACCTGGTTCTGTAGTGCACATGATATACAAAATTATATAGTATTTCCTATATATGTAATACATTTTAGGTGGGCTCTCATCATTTTGTTTTATTTAAAGGTGTTTTCGGTGATTTCACCAAAAATAATAAAGGGAATTGGGATTTTACTACCAATACTCCACTACTCACTGTCTCCCTCTTATAGCCCCACATGCAGGTCTAATTTATATCCAAAACTGTAGACTCACAGGTGAAGGCATTAGATTTGTGATGAAAAAATACATATATGAGGCTATGTGGTTGAAACTATTTAATCATCTGATTTCCAGAAAATATAAACATTTCTCTGAATGGATTGAGAGCAGTCGCTCAATCTGCACACACTAGAAATGTTCTCTGTTCCAACTGCAAAGAAGGGGGATCAGAGTCCCAAACTAATGACCAAACATTATATTTCAGTGATAGCTGGTGTTTTTTAAACCATAACAATTTGTCTGAAATAAATACAGACTATAGACTTTTTTTTGTAAATTTCAGAACGATTTTTTATTCTTACTGTTTTTTTTCTCCATCACAATCAATTAATTCAACACACAGCTGCTCACCTCCTTCCTCATATGGTACACTTGGGCGTAAGCAGGGGGGGAGCTGACAGACGGGTGCTGCTGCTCTTAACGTGTCTGTTCGGAACATGCATCAATTTTTAAGCAGAGCAGCTTGCTAATTATTTGCCTGCATTGATTTATTAACTAAAAGAACAATGAAATGCATAAATCCAAAGTTTTCTTCAGAAATATGAGCTAATATGGGGAGAAAAGTGAGCTAGCTTGTAAACTATGGACAAAGTTACGAATAGACAACAGGTTAATGTTCCAGAACTTTCTATTACATGAACCACTGACAGACCCACCTTGCCTGTGAAAGAATTGGATGACATACTGTCTACCCTTTGCATCATTCTCTTGTCTGAGTTTTTTCTCTTTCCTTTTTTGGCTCCCTGACTTATTCGGCATCTTGCCGTCTCTGCCTTCCCCTGCTGTCTGTAAAAAGATGTCTGCGGCTTCCTGACGGAGCAGGTGGTGGACTAAACCATTTTATCCCCCCTGTCAGTCAGGGGCCCTTTAAATCGTCTTAACCTTTTCCCCCCATACGACGCCCCTGACTCCACTGTCTTCTACTTTATATAAATATTTGCATATGATGTATTCTGTACCCTGTACGTCTGGACTGATTCTGTTTTTTATTCTAATTTTTTTTTTTTTACTAAAAACATTTTTCTGTTTTTGCTAAGGGGCTAAGGTGTGAGAGTGCAATTGAAACGAAAGTGATCTTAAATTCTTAGTTTGTGATTAGACCCCTGTAATAAAAAAGGAAAAGGGGGGTGTTCACAACTGTGGTGAATTTAGTTTTAGGTTGGATAGTTGACATTCACGCTGGATTCAGCGGCCTTGTCCTGTTTGACCCGATGCAGGCAGTCTGATTAAGGGCAGCTGCTCTCTGTCTGTTCCCTCGTCCCACACATGGTGGTTCAAGCACAAACAGTCAAAACATTTCTGAACCGAACACTGGTGTATCGTGTATGTAATAGTTTGATGGTATATGTAAGTTTGATGGTATATATAAGAGAGTTTGATAGTATATGTAAGAAAGTTTGATGGTATATGTAAGTTTGATGGTATATGTAAGAGAGTTTGATGGTATATGTAAGAAAGTTTGATGGTATATGTAAGTTTGATGGTATATGTAAGAGAGTTTGATGGTATATGTAAGTTTGATGGTATATGTAAGAGAGTTTGATGGTATATGTAAGAGAGTTTGATAGTATATGTAAGAAAGTTTGATGGTATATGTAAGTTTGATGGTATATGTAAGAGAGTTTGATAGTATATGTAAGAACGTTTGATGGTATATGTAAGAAAGTTTGATGGTATATGTAAGTTTGATGGTATATGTAAGAGAGTTTGATGGTATATGTAAGTTTGATGGTATATGTAAGAAAGTTTGATGGTATATGTAAGTTTGATGGTATATGTAAGAGAGTTTGATGGTATATGTAAGTTTGATGGTATATGTAAGAGAGTTTGATAGTATATGTAAGAAAGTTTGATGGTATATGTAAGTTTGATGGTATATGTAAGAGAGTTTGATAGTATATGTAAGAAAGTTTGATGGTATATGTAAGAAAGTTTGATGGTATATGTAAGAAAGTTTGATGGTATATGTAAGAGAGTTTGATGGTATATGTAAGAGAGTTTGATGGTATATGTAAGAGAGTTTGATAGTATATGTAAGAAAGTTTGATGGTATATGTAAGTTTGATGTATATGTAAGAGAGTTTGATAGTATATGTAAAAATGTTTGATGGTATATGTAAGTTTGCTGGTATTCGTAAGTTTGATAGTATATGCAAGAGTTTGATGGTATATGTAAGAGAGTTTGATAGTATATGTAAGAAAGTTTGATGGTATATGTAAGTTTGATGGTATATGTAAGAGAGTTTGATGGTATATGTAAGTTTGATGGTATATGTAAGAAAGTTTGATGGTATATGTAAGAAAGTTTGATGGTATAGGTAAGAGAGTTTGATGGTATAGGTAAGAGAGTTTGATGGTATATGTAAGAGTTTGATGGTATATGTAAGAGAGTTTGATGGTATATGTAAGAAAGTTTGATGGTATATGTAAGAAAGTTTGATGGTATATGTAAGAGAGTTTGATGGTATAGGTAAGAGAGTTTGATGGTATAGGTAAGAGAGTTTGATGGTATATGTAAGAGAGTTTGATGGTATATGTAAGAAAGTTTGATGGTATATGTAAGAACGTTTGATGGTATATGTAAGAGAGTTTGATGGTATATGTAAGAAAGTTTGATGGTATATGTAAGAGAGTTTGACAGTATATGTAAGAAAGTTTGATGGTATATGTAAGTTTGATGGTATATGTAAGAGTTTGATAGTATATGTAAAAAAGTTTGATGGTATATGTAAGAAAGTTTGATGGTATATGTAAGAGAGTTTGATGGTATATTTAAGAAAGCTTGATGATGTTTGTGAGAGAAATTGAGATTATAAGTTGTGAGAGGGTTTGGTTGTCTTTATGCAAGTGAATAGTTTGTATGAGAGTATATGTTAGCATGTAAATTTGTAGGTTTTGTCTCATGGGGCCTCTCATGTAAAAGAACAGAATTCGTAGTTCTAGATCTTGATGTTAAGCTTTGAACTCTTCTTAGATTTTAACAGATGGGTCTTGAAATATATATGCAGCTTTTCTGATTTTAACTATTTATCAAAAGATAATCCACTCACAGATGCATAATAAATATGGACATAGAGAGCAGACTCTTCAGGGCCAATCACATCAGAATTACAACTTTGTTTGTAGAACTCCTTTTTTAGGGCTTTACACTAAGTCTAACAAGCTTTCATTTAAAGGCCCAAAGCAGATTTTCTTATTCACCAATTCTGTAAGAATAACCTTGTAAATGTTTGATAAGAGTTTTACAAGTTAGAGCTCTTTCTGTGTTTCTGAGCTGCTCAGACAGCCGTCTTGATCACAGCACCAGTCCACATGCAGCAGTCGATAACAGCAGCGAGTCCAAGTGCTCAGGCTCTATTAGTTGAGAAACATCACACAGAATAAATTCAGTCTAATCCAGAGAAGTGAATTTAGAGGTGCAGTTATGCTGAACTTCAAGTGCAGACACTGTGAAAGTGATATTTTGAGAGATCTGACCTTCAGTACATTCTTGAACCTTTCCTGTGGAAATTCCTCAATCCAGCATATCCATTATCACTTCTCTACAGATGTGTAAAACTATCTCAGCCGTTGATTCTCTAACATTTTATCTACAAAATGTCCATCTTGTCCTTCTGATACGTATGCTCATATTTAATTCTCTTCATTTTAGTCATCCCCAGAGAAAAAACCTGTCTTGTGTCGGTGCCACCATTTCCAAACCATTCATGGCAAGTCTCACTACCATCTAGTAAGTTTTCCGTTTCACTCTTGACACTTGTCTCCATTTGTCCCACCCTGCTCGCATGCTCTTGTTCGTCTCTCTTGTTTTAGATGGTTGATCCCAGATATTGAAACATGCCTACATCACAGCTTTAAGGTTCCGCCTGTGTCATTCCTATTCATATACATGACAAATGACACCATGATAAATTGTTTGAGTAGTTTTCTACACAAAATGTGAAATTTATCTCGCACAATTAAACTAAAAAACAAATGAATTATTATGTACCCTTCTCCAGACTGATACCTTTGTACAATAAGATCTTGATACCCTTGATACTTTGTAATCTCTCTGGATTGGATGGCTTATCTAAAGGATGTAAATGAGCAATTGTCAGGAAAACCCTTGTTGGACAGCTGAACTTTATTTTGTGGTTAATCAGATTCACAGAACAAACTGAAGAAGACAGAATGTTGAAACTGAATGAAAAGGTGATTCAGCAAAGCATTAGTATGAGGGTGTGGAAATTAAAGAAACAGTGCTTTTTCAACTTTTTCTATACATCGTTTGTAAACAGAAACCTATGACACAACTGCAAACCTATCAGTACATGGCCATCCATCTAAACTAACAGGCCAGGCACGGAGAGAATTAATAAAAGAAGCAGCCAAGAAACCCAATTTGAAAATTTCTTGGCCTGCCTGCAAAATGTTTTGTGTAGGAAAACTAAAACTGGACATCACCTTGAACACACTACACCAACTGTGAAACATGATCATGGCAGCATCATGCTGTGGGGATGCTTCTCTTCAGCAGGGACAGGGAAAACGTCTATTGATGTGTAAAGCTGGTTATTGATCCATACCCAAGAATACATGCAGCTGTAATTGCAGTGAAAGAATGTTCTGTAAAGTATTGGTTTGTCGAGGCTGAATATGAAGGCACACCACATTTTTTGTCAGGTCTATCCCAATATAATAAATTAAAATGTGTGATTGTAATTTGACAAAATGTGAAAGAGAGTTATGACATGACATATCACATGCAGTTCTGGCATATTACAGGACTGCATTTAGACTTCAACATTCTCACTTGGATGAGAAAATGTCAGTCAGTCATTTTCTACCACTTCTTCCATAGTGGGTTGCAGGGAAACTGGTGCCTATCTCCAGCAGTCTATAGGCGGGATGCTGGTAAACACCCTGGACAGGTTGCCAGCCAATCGCAGGGCAGGATGAGAAAATGTTTAATCAAAATATAATTATGTCCCTTAGAAACTACATGTTCAATTCCACTTTAAGCAGGACATCATGTCTTTCTTTCTTCAATCTCTCCCTACCTCTTGAATTTTAATATAAAACTTTATTCAGTGAATTAATCATGCATGTTGAAGTAGCTTAATAGTTACAATCATGTAGAAATAGGAGTTCATTAGTGGCAATAACAAGACTAACTTGGCACTTGGGCAGATAAAAGGCTCTCAAAGGCTAATTCATTAAAGAATCTTACTGATTGTTAAATCAAATAGATTAGAGCATGCACTGCAGTATTTACAGACAATGTATTGTGGTTATTTTTGTCCTTTTGGGAAATACTCCACTGGTGAGGTTCACATGCTTCTTACATTCCTACAAGCAACCTAAAAAACAAACATGTTATGCATCACAGAAGCTCATGTGAGCAATGAAAGACATGGCAGGCAGGGGATCACTGGTTCAAACAGGTTTTAATCCATATTTCAGAGACATTAAATATTTAAAAACAATGGAACTGCATCACAACTTTTTGATCATCATCACATAGAACAACTTCATTATAAAAAAGAACCATAGAAAAAAAGGCCCTAAAGATAGCACTGGTAGAAAAAGAAAAACAGTGGAGGTTGTGCAACACATTTGAAGATACAACACAAACCATGTTGGACAGATGTGCTCTCAGCAGTGTTCTGCACAGCTCTTTTTTTGTTTAGCCAGTGTTTTTGATAGAATCCACTCATAGACATGGCTGGATCAGAGTCACCATGCTGCTTCTGCTGCTGCTGTAAAAACACTGATGGCTGATCTGGAATATTCAAGTTAAGCCAGATATGAACTCTGTTCATGTATGAGTAAACCATTAGATGTCATATCAGTTTGGGTTGCATTTAGTGCAACTATATATTGTTTGTGCATGGCTCGTTCATTAGTTTGGCCATAAAATCTGCTGTATGCTATAGTATATGGCACATAAACTGGAAACAAAAACATTTAAGCAACTTTTATTTTAAATCTCAAATGTTGTTTGATTTTGAAATTGTAAATCTAAAACCACCTTATAAAAGTTATTTTGATATTATGAACTGTTGTAAATTCATTTTACTGTGACAAATACAATTTAAAATAAAAAATGGGTCTATTTGATGAGGGACAAAATATTATTAGCATAATTTAATAGCCAAATAAAAAAAGCACCCCAACATGCTACATGAAGTAATTCACACAATAAATGCTAGAATAGTTTTATTTGCCTGGAATCCAAATGAAGAATTTTGAAGATTCCCTTTACACTGTAACATATAAGGGACCAATTATTTACTGATGTGAAAAATGCATAGAAAAACTGTTGACTAAGGGCCAAACCATTACCTGACTGGTGGGAACAAAATGTGAGCTTTGATTCAGGAATGCTAAAAGCTAGCTGCACGTCTTCAGTATAGGGGTTGGTTTGTTCCCCTTTCAAAAACAGATGTTTTAACGTAATTTTCTATAATCTACTCATAGTCTATTGTATAGAAATGTGATTTTATAACTCCTATAAATATTTATCAGAGCAAGGTTGTTTACAGTTATTTTGGTTTGATCGGTCATATGGTCCAAAAAGGGATCAGACTGCAACACCTTGATTATATGAAAGTTGAGCAATTCTGTATTTATTTATCCTGATAAATCGTAAAATATTGAACTTTATGTTCACTAAAACGTCACAGTATGAATTGAACCTTTCTTTTTACAACAACGTGCTATGTGTGTGTCGTGCTCTGACTCCTTTGACTCTGGAACCACATGTTTGTTTTTGGTTATCAATTTAAATTACTCAGCTGTCCCTGAGTAACAACAATATTTCCTTACATCATGGGAACCTAACCAAAATGTGATGAACCGCAGGCTACTGAGTGAGAGCACAATTCAGTTTATTCACTGTTTGGAGTTATTTGTGGAATCTTCTTTGTTTGCTTTATTTGTGATTTAATGAAATGCAAACTACTTCCAGAGAAAGTTGTCATTGCTGGAGAGATGATCAAAGTATTATTGGCTTGACACCATCTGCTAACAACAAACATTAAACATTCAATTGTTTTCTTGTTATTACTGCCTTTCATAAATACGTTGACAACTGTGATAATGCAACAGGAACTAATGAGATCTGTAATGAGATCCCAGCAGTACAACAGGGCAAGCGGAGCAAGTCTGTTTTTAAAACGTTTTAGAGAACACACACATATTCACATTGCATTACGTAAAAATGATTTGTTGATTTAGTTTAACATTTATCAATTGTGCTACGATACAAGCGTTTAATAGTAGCAATGTTCTCTTCAGGCGCCAGTGCAAAATTTGTGAACTTGTTCTTTCTCTGCATACCCAAGATGAACAACATATGAAATGAACAAAAATACATTTTTCCACATAACTAAACCAAAGATTATTAAACTAGACTGAGTCAATTTGGATAATTTACTGATGTGACAGGTGACATCTAATAGAAATATTTTTTATATGTTGTCTGGCTAACGGGAGCGCTCCGAATTTCTGTCTTAGCACATAAGTTATTAAAAAATGATTTTAAACAGGAAATGGAATTTTATCATCCAAACTGTTCTTTAGCGAACATTTTCATATTTTTAAATAAACATCCCTTTTTAGAAATAGTTGAAACACTTTTTTTAGAACACCTTGGAAAATAGAATTATTATATTCATACAGATCCCATACTGTAGATGTACTGGAATGAGTGGTCTGCTTTACTATGCAAAGTAGTTGCTTAGCTTAGCTTTTTTTGTTTTACATTATCATGGAAGTAGGAATCATGTCACTCCCAACTTAACTGTGCCTAGTTGCAAGTTTGAAGTTTTTTGGGGGTTCGGAATCGTTTTGTAACTAGGCTAATTGCAGTTAGCTATTAACACCAAATTTTAACACCATTTTCTGATTTTCTGCATTCAAACACTGTAGCAGCTCATTCACTACATGATGATGCAGAGTACTATGAGATGCAGACAATTAAATTGGACAGAAACTGATAGAAGTGAAAACCACACTTTTTTGTTGCATGTGTGGTAGCCATGTTGGATTTTGAAATTTGGGTCAATAAAAAACTTGAGGTTTGCGGAAGCATTCCTGTTTACTTTTCTGACTTGAAAAGTCGAATTTCAGCTCAGTAACACATATTTATCTTAGCTTGGCATGTTTTAGCTTTGCATAAGTAGCTCACGTTAGCATAAACAGCTGATTAGCTTAGCTTTAGAATTAGCTGACATTTAGCATAAAGACAGCAAAAAGCTTGCCTGGTTCTGTCACTATCAGCTTCTGTTCAGAAACCATACATTTTTAAATTGGTGCCACTGAAAATATTTTGCTGTCTTTAGTAAAGTCAATGAGTATGGAGATTCAGACTGCTTGTCTTTCTGATGCCATAAATATTCTAACAGTCTGCTAATACCCCAGAAGAACCAATAAATTTCTTTGTTTTTTGTTGTTTTCTGCATTAACCATGTCCACTACAAACTTGCAACCAGTCACACAACCGCATTAGAACAAAATTCTACCTCCACGATGTATCAAGAAAAAGCTGTGAGAACCTTCAAACCATGGCTGTGTCAACAGAATGAAGTCATTCTTTTCGTGCAGCAATGAGAGAGAGAACATAATTCTCAGTCTTATGGGTTGGCCTTAGAAGCACAGGAATTTCAAATGAAACTTGGGTAAAAGTTAAGGAATACTAAAAAGGCACAAAAATAATTCAATACTTATTTTTAAACTACAGAAATAGGTATTAGGTCTTTTTGGGGTTTGAAACAAGCTCCAACATTGTGTTTTTTGGATTTTTAAAAGATTTGTCCAGAATCAGAACAGCTAGCTTCACTAACTACCTAAACTAAGCAAACTATTCCAGCTTTTTATCAAATCTACACCTGTGAGGGTCATGTTAGTCATTTTACCACCAACAAAGGCAGAAATAGTATTTCTACGCCTCTTTAAGTGTTTTAAGTTGTTCTTGAATCTCCAAACAGCCACCATTAGTGATGTACATTCAATGCAGCTAGGTTCGCCTGATGTAAAACTTTCACACATTCAGTGAATTACACAACACAAAATAGACTGTTTTTCTTTTTATCTTTCCTCAAATGGACACAAGCAATTGTTGGTCTGAGGCTATCATTTATTGCATGCAATGATTTTGCAATTAAGTTTCAGGCATTTCAGACAAAACTGAAACTTCGTCAAATCATTAAGAAAACAAAATACAGCAACGGATGCTAATTCAATACGTTTAATCACACGCTTTTTTTTCCCATCTTAAAGCCAAACCCTAGTGTCATCATAATGCCAGTAAAAAAGCTTATGGAGACATCTGATTTTACGAGAAAAAAAATCTCATATTTATACCAATATGGTATGGAAAATTATTTAGATTCATTCTTTGTTTTTAAATAAATAGAGCAATTCCAACTGGACACAAATAGAGGCACTTGAGTTTCTTTCTTTCTTTTTTCATGTTAAAGTAAAAATTACTTCCCACATCCACCTCGTCCTTTCACGCACATTCAAGCATGGTAAATGATCCCAAACTTCTGAAACTCATGCTGGATGTGCTGGATTTACAGAAAGCCTTACAAGTAGCTTCTAAGCATTTGTAGCACAATAAGCAACAGAGGAGAAATCACATAGAAACATTGGGGACTCTTCATTAAAATGTACCACAAAGAGTTAAAAATCACTTAGGTTTTGGTGCTGTGTAAATGCAGCCATAGCCTGTGCATGGACACGTACACATATATGACCCACACTCATATCCATTCTTTCACATTGATTCATTCACAAGACATTAAAAAATAACAAAACCCCAAATACACTGTTTCCAGGTGTCACAATCTGTACAGTATATTACACAAACATCATTATTGTTCAGCAACGATTTAGATAGACTTGACAACCAGCTGTACACGTATACACACCAACAACACAACACAACAAATGTTGGGAAACGACTAGAAGATGATCCAACAGATGATATGATCTCATTAAGTGCTGTACAAAGTTGCAGATTTGCTTTGACATCAGGGTGCAGAGGAGCAGACGTAAGATATTCCTCGTTCACTTGCACTGCACTAAGATGGGTGCTTAATTGGAGCCCAATCATATCAAGTCTTGTAGTGTCCCACCCCCCTTTTGTAAGTGTTTGACACCTTAGTGGGTGGGTTACTATGGGAACTAGAACTGAGCAGAAATTTCACAAAAAGCCCATAACCAGCAAGAGATGTGTTTAGGGGAAGCAAGCCCTCATTTTTGAGGGAAAGTAAAACAGAGAGCTTGTGCTCTCTAAACTTCCTTTTCACCTGGAACCAGCTTGTTTCATGTATAAAATGACTCTGTTCCAACCTGATCTGGTAAACTAACATGTCTGCTTACATTTATTATCTTGTTCACTACTATGAACTGTATTTTAGAGATCAGAGTAAAATATAGAACGTTTCTGCCATTAAATGAAGAATATGATTTTATCATTGCATTGTATCATGATGACAAGAGAAGTGGAAGGCATCAGTTTTGTTTAGGGGGCCACTGGAAATTAATTACACTGTTGGTTCCTTGTGACCAACAGGCAAAAAGGCTATATGTCTCAGTATCCACTTATGTCATGAAAAAAATCTGTATGCTACGCTCTAGGTTTTTGAACAATGATGTGAGAATATGTCCTCTAGCCACAGCTAAAAAAAGTACAACCTAATTTGCAACAGCAGTGACATATACCACATTTTACACGTTGTTTTGCCTGAAAGCTCATTTCATGTCATCGGTATAGTGGTGTTTTGTCTGTTTTAATTCTTTGTTACCATGCAACACAAATCTTCAGCCCCACAATTGTTTAAAGATACTATCTGGTGGGAAATTATTTTGTCATAAAACAATTTACACTGACAATAAAACTACAACTGGGTAATGAAATGGGATTTCCACTGCAGGATTTCACAAAATGCAATGTTTTTTAAAAGTGCCCCGAAGAAAAAAACACTGCTAATTTAGCTTTTTGTTTATTTTTGTAGATGACATCACAAGAGGCACAATAATCGAGCCAGTCGCCTTGCAATAGTAAAAACTATGGCAGAGCAGCGACATTTGACAGATTTGGACATATTTTATGACGCATTTAAGTTGCAAGGGGTTCGACTTAACATGTTTGACTCCTAACAGGTTTGACTGATGACTCCAAACCACGATGGATACTGCTGTGGATGGGGGAAGCCGGAACAAACGGTGAAGAAGACAACGATAATCATCAGAACTTGACAGGTGAATGTATTTTACGTTTTAAATAAAATGTTTCTATCTGATTGGTTCCTGTTCATATTTGCCACTTGCAAATTCAGTTGGGGGCATATTTAGTGCAGTCTGAACTGACTGCTGTAGCTCACCCAACAACTTTGCTCTTGCTGACTGTAGAGTTAGAGGATTTGTTTTCACTCTACATGCATGGTGGAGCTAACTGAACACTGAGATCTGCCTGCCAGGCAGATGTTTTTGGTGGAAGTAGTGGGTGGTGCAGCAGTTTCCCAGGAAATGTTGATGGGACTTCAAAAACAATCTTAATTGAACGCATAAACATGGCTCGAAATGATTGTTTAAGATCTATAATCATGAAATCTGGCCATTCCAGTATGCCGGGGCCCTTGCTTTATCAGACCGTTTCTGTGTATTTTATTGCTCTCAAATCTTCCTAAAATCCTTGCTGTGATCTACATCCGGTTCAGGCGGGATGCTGTTGCAGACATCAAAAGTAGAAATACAAATAAACATGTCAGAATAAGAAGAAAAAGCTAAAAGAAAAATATAAAAGAACCCTGATGAGTTGCCTTATGCCTGATGTGATGTTACCAGAGGACAGAGGTCATCAGACGTCTTTCTGCATGGAGTCTGCATGTTCTCCCCGTGCATGCATGGGTTCTCACCAGGTACTCTGGTATCCTCCCACAGTCCAAAAACATGACTGTTAGGTTAATGGCTCTCTATAAATTGCCCTTAGGTGTGAGTGAGTGTGTGCCTGGTTGTTTGTCCTGTATGTCTCTGTGTTCCCCTGCAATGGATTGCCGACTTGTCCAGGGTGTACACTACCTCTCGCCCATAGGCTGCTGAATGAATAAATTACTTACAACAAAATGGCAAAATTGACATGTTGGTCATATCTAAAGTGAATGTGAATTTAGGAGCATGGAGCCTAATTTAAAAAACAGTGTCATTTACTTCTTTCCATGTACTTCACTTATGTAATTATGGATTTGTCACAGTTATTGCACCCAATGGGCATCGTAACATAATTGCTAACTAATTATTAGAAAAAAATCTGGAGTGAATCTACGTTTTTAAAGAATTTTGTCTGCAGTCATGGTGCAGGCAGAACAGAGCATTTCCCTCCATTCTGGACACAACACTGGCAGGTTACGGCTTCAACGTGTCGTCATTTTCGGAAGATCCCTCTCTGAGGACTAAAACAGAAGTAGAGAACTGAGTTCAGCCTGCTTTGATTCTGCCTCGGGGGTCACAGCGTGGCCTCTTTTCCCTCACCAGTGTGGTCCTTATCTGATGGATTGGACTGCTACTTTTCCAGCTGGATCAATATCAGCCTGAGGCTTCAAATCCAGACCCAATCACTGACACATTTCTGCTCCTCGGCTGGGCTTGATGAGCCTCAGTTGAGCTCTCTGGCCATATTTAGCTGCCTTAATCACATCAGCTGCTCGCTTATCTTCTAGAAATTGATCCAATCTTAGTAAAAATCCCTTTATACCTTCCGGTCTTTGTTCATTTTTCTATTCAGATCCAAAGGGAGGGTTTGGGGGTATTCTGTGTCTCCTCAGAAGTTGCTACCTGCACTGACTCTGCTGTATGCGCTTTAAAAAGCAGCATCCACCTAATGTCTGACATGTCAATCTGTGTTTCCAGCCCCAGTTCCTGCTCAGCTCTGACTGCGGGTGAATTTCAGCCCAATTAACAGACAACCTACACTGTTAAGATACCATGTGGTTAGCTGGGTCGTTTGAGGGATCGCTGTGGGAAGTGAAGCATCCTTCTGGGTCTCATCTCAGCTGTTATCCCAGCTCTAGTTCCCAGGCCCATTTCTTTTATTTGTTTTCCTTTTTTCATTTTATTTGGGATTTGCTTCAGTCTTTACAACAGCTGAGCCTCTGTGCGAAGCCAGTGCAGTCCCTGCCTGATATAGCGCACCAGCTCAGTCATGCTGCTCTGCTGACTCAAAGGCCCCATCACCGAGTCCAGGTTCTGGAAGAAGTCTGCAGGAGAGAAGGGGAGGTGGGAGAGATAATGGCCAGAGGTTACAGCTGCTGCTGGAATGAACTCTAAAAGATTTTCTGTTGACAGAAAAATATTCAGGGGAGTTTTTATTTTATAAAAACGTGGTCTTCACAGCCAGGTAACAGTATTTATAACCCCTGAACCTTTTCACATTTTGTCACAATATATATGCAAACCAAGATTTTTTTATGTAATAGACCAGCATAAAGTTTTTTCAAGGCAATGCAAACTAAAACGTGCTCTAGTATTAAAACATTTATTGAATAATTCCTGGCTTTTATTGTGAAGTTAGACACAAACAGCAAGTTTATGGCTAAGTGAGTCTTCACTGCTGCATCTTTTAATTATTATTTATTAGTGATGATCTTTCTTAACCTGAGCAAAGAGATTCCTAATAAAATTGGCAAAAAGGGGATAAACCTTATGGCTATTTCTGGAAAATGTGTTTAATAGTTTTGTGTCTTTACTATGACTGTGGTCATTTGTTTTGGTCATGAAATCCTTTTTTATGAATTGATACAGGGAATTTAGAGCATTTCTCCAGCGTTTCTTCTCTTGCTAAGTGAGTGACCTAAATTTTACTAGATCATAAAAGCTTTTTTATTCGCTCATCTAAGCGCCTGCTGTCAGGTGGGAGTTCAAACACCGCAGGAGCACCACTTATCCAACTGCTGAAGAGTTAGTAGCTCAGTACGAGCAGTGAAACTCACTGTGGAGCAAAAAACATCTCTGTGGAGCAAAACAGTACATCTCTGAGGACAGCAGAAAACATTAATCACCTTTTAATATTGGAAATGTTAGAAACCTGATCTGTAAAGACGGGGTCGTCCTGTTGAGTCGTGCGTCTCTGTGGCCCTACCTCTGCTGTCGGCTGCCAGTCTGTCAGCCGTCTCCCAGTGCTCATAGCTCCTCAGGATGTTGTTGGTGATGTTAACATGACTGGCGGCCATGTGGTGGATCCGTTGGGGAATCGCCACACTACCAGATGACCCTGATGCACCTCCTCCTGGCGCTCCTCCGCTGCTGGCAGGAGAGGGGCTGAGTGAGAGGGGTGACGGAGTCCCGTTGACCCTGGAAAACACACAGACAGGCGCTAAATCCCAGTGACATCCTGGGAACTGAACAGGGAACCTCTGTATGCTGCAGGGGCCTCTGAGTTTAGCAAAGCGAAAAACAATTTAAACTCTCCATTGTGTGCCAACTATACTGTATCTTAGTCAGGTTTTAGTAGAACTACAGTACCTTGCAAAAAATCATATCTCTATAATTTGTATGTATTTTATTTTCTGTGATAGGACAACACAAAGTAACACATATTTGTGAGGTGGAAAGTAAAGGATGCATTGTTGTACAATCAAAAGTAAATACAAAATGTGGTGTGCCTTACATTCAGAATCAGAATCACAATCAGTTTCATTGCCAAGTTCGTACATACAAACAAGAAATTTGACTCCGGTACACTTTGCTCTTTGGTTTTGTTTTTGTATTACAGAATATACATATTTACAATGTACAATATATACATAAAAAAGGTGCATTTGCAACATTTGTATGCTGTTGTTCTGTACTTTATTGAATGTTCAACAGAGAAACAGCCTGGGGAAAGAAACTGTCTCTGTGGCGGCTGGTTTTAGTGAACAGTGCTCTGTAGCGACGGCCTGAAGGTAAAACTCTGAACAGTTTATGTGCAGGGTGTGTGGGGTCTGCAGAGATTTCAGCAGCTCTTTTCCTGACCCTAGACCTGTATAAGTCCTGGATGGAGGGAAGGTCAGCCCTGATTATTCTCTGTGCATTCCTGATTATTCGTTGCAGTCTGAACCTGTCCTGTTTTGTGGATGAGCCAAACCACACTGAGATGGATGAAGACAGGACAGATTGAATGATGGCAGTGTAGAAGATGACCAGCAGCTCCTGTGGAAGGTTGAACTTCTTGAGTTGCCTCAGGAAGTACTGTCTCTGCTGGGCCTTCTTCCAAACATTGTCTATGTGTGAAGACCATCTCAGGTCCTCAGAGATGGTGGTTCCTAAGAACCTGAAGTGGTCCACGGCCGATACAGTGTTGTTGAGGATGGTGAGGGGGGTGTATGGGGGTGGTGTTCTCCAAAAGTCCACCACCATTTAAACAGTCTTGAGTGGGTTGAGTTCAAGGTAGTTCTGACCGCACCAGTGTACCAGCGATCCACCTGCTGTCTGTATGCAGACTCATCACCGTCCTGGATCAGACCAATGACAGTGGTGTCATCTGCAAACTTAAGGAGTTTCACAGACAAGTCCGATGAGGTGCAGTCATTTGTGTACAGAGAGAAGAGGAGTGGGGATAGAACACACCCCTGGGGGGCACCAGTACTTATTGATCTGGATCGGGAGAAGATGCTCCCCAGTCTCACCTGCCGCTGTCGGTCCATCAGGAAGCTGTTGATCCACTGACAAGTGGAGGCTGGGACGTTGAGCTGGGTGAGCTTTTGGTGGAGGATGTCTGGTATGATGGTGTTGAAGGCCAAGCTGAAGTCTACAAACAGGATCCTGGCGTACGTCCCTGGACGGTCGAGGTGTTGCAGGATGAAGTGTAGACCTAAGTTAATAGCATCATCTGCCGACCTGTTTGCTCGGTAAGCAAATTGCAGGGGGCCCAGGGGGCCTGTGATGTCTTTCAGGTGCTTCAACACCAGCTGCTCAAAGGACTTCATGATCACAGACGTCAGGGCTACAGGCCTGTAGTCATTTAATCCTAGGATGGTGGGTTTCTTGGGTACCGGGATGATGGTGGATCGTTTGAGGCAGGAGGGGACCTCACATTTCTCCAGTGACTTGTTGAAGATCCTTGTGAAGATCGGAGCGAGTTGATTTGCACAGGCTTTCAGGCATGATGGGGAGATGTTATCAGGTCCTCCAGCTTTCTTTGTTTTCATGCGCTGAAAGAGCCTATTTACATCTTCCTCGGAGATCTTTAGTGCAGGCAGAGGATCTGAACTTGTTCCTGAATGGGATGTAGAGGGGATGATTTGAGGTGTGAATGGCTTCTTGTCATGTCTGTAGTAGAAGCCATTCAGACGGTTGGCCAGCCTCTGTTCAGGAAGGGTGGGGGGGGCTCTTGTAGGCAGTCAGGTTTCTCAGACCAGTCCATACAGCTGAAGTGTCACCAGTAGAAAGGCTGTTCTTAAGCTTCTCGCTATAGCTTCTCTTGGCTGCTTTGATCTCCTTTGTAAGTCTGTTCCTGGCCTGCCTGTACTGCGCCCAATCTGTGCATTCAAAGCAGGCCTGTAGCATCTGCTTTGATTCCTCAGTCCACTTCTTAACAGTGTGAACCTTGGGTTTGGAAGCTCTTAGTCTCTGCCTGTAGGTTGGGATGAGGTGGATTAGATAATGATCCGAAAAACCCAGAGCAGCCCTGGTAACCGCATGATATGAGTCCTTTAAAGCTGTGTAACAATGGTCCAGTGTGTTTTGGTCTCTGGTGGGACACTTAATATACTGTCTGTATTTGGGGAGTTCAGTTTGCTCTGTTAAAATCTCCCAGTATTATGATGAAAGAGTCCGTGTATTTTTTCTCCAGGTCTGTGATCAGCTCAGCAAGATGTTTTTCCGCGGCAGAAGTGCAGCCATGCGGTGGAAAATATGAGCCACTTATTATAAACGAGGAAAACTCTCTCGGTGAATAAAACGGTTTACAGATTATGGAAAATGACTCCAGATCCGGACTACATGTTTTTCCCAGCACTTTTACGTCTCTGCACCAACCTTCATTTATATAAAAGCAGATTCCACCTCCTCACCTCTTCCCTGATAGCTCCGCTCTGCGATCCGCTCTGAGCAGCTGGAAATCCGACATCAGCAGTGCTCGGTCCGGGATGTTTTCACTCAGCCATGTCTCTGTGAAGCAGAGAACCGCTGATCCGCAGAGGTCCGTGTTTTTACCGGTGAGAAGAAGCAGCTCGTCCATCTTGTTGTTTAGAGAGCGGACATTTTCCAGGTGGATTGAAGGCAGTGGTGTGCCTTTACTTAGCTACTCCTAAATGTCTTTCAGATTCGCCCTGTATGGAGTCATCTCAGTATAAATACAGCAGTTCTGTGAAGGCCTCAGAGGTTTGTTAGAGAACATTAGTGACCAAACACCATGAAGACCAAGGAACACAGCAGACAGGTCAGGGTGAAAGAAGTGGAGACATTTCAAGCAGGGTTAGGTTATGAAACAATATTGCAAGCTTTGGGCATCTACCAACGCACCCTTTATTAATGATCCATAAATGGAAAGAGTATGGCACAACTTTAAACCTCCCACGTCATTGCTGTTAGGTACTGACAGGCCAGGCAAGGAGAGCATTAATTACAGAAGAATCCAAGAGACCAATGATAACCCAGGAGGGGCTGCAGAGATCCATAGCTCAGGTGGATTAACCTTTTTTGAAAGACAGCTTTTAGTCCTGCACATTACAAAGCTGACTTTAGAGGAAAACTAGCAGGAGGAAAGAAAGCCTATTTACAGTTTACCTGCCATGTAGGGGGCACAACATTTGGAAGAAGATGCTTTGTTCAGATGGAACCGAAATTGATTTTTTTTTGGTCTACATGTAAAACACTAACCACAAAAAACCTCTGCATTTCACCCTCAGCCCTCCATCCACACAATGAAACATAAAAGCTTTTTATCAGGGGGGACCGGAAACTTGGTCAGAGTTGATTAAAGGATGGATGGTGCTAAATACAGGCCAATCCTGGAAGAAAACCTTTTGGAGGCTGCCAAAGGTAGAACTTCACCTTCCAACAAGACAACAGCCCTGAACATGGAGGCAGAACTACAATGAACTGTTTTAGAACAGCATTGTCTATTTTTTCTGTTTCTGACTGTGTAGCGTGAACATGCAATGTTTTAATGAAATAAAGTAATATAATCCTTGTAGAAAATGGATCTTAAATTATTGTAGAACCAACACATTAGAAAAGCTTCTCATGTTTGCCTAATTCAAAGACAGGGATCAAGTTTCCTAAATTTTTGATTTGGGAGTTTGCTATTTGTTAATGTGGAAATGAATTTTTAGTCAATGCTCAGTAACCAGAACAGGAGATGGGTCACACTTTCCTTAAAAAAGCTTGCTGTGGCAAGATTAATGAATGGGTGTGCCCAGGTATGCTAAAAGTCACTGGATGTTTGTGGGCCTATTTATCATAAAATTAAAATAAAAGCAAAAAATATGTTTAATGAAACACATATACTTTGTGTCATACCTAATATTTTAAGATTTTAATTTCTCAGTAAAAATCTTGTCCAAAAAAGTTGTAAAAATTGTCTGCCTGCACCGGCTGCCTGTGGTGGCGGGCTAAATTTGTACCATTCTTGAATTGCAGTCTGGGGCCAGAAAAAACCTTTCAAGGTCTGCAAATCGCTCCTGGGCCGCCCTTTGAACACCTCTAGTTTGGATCAAAGCATTTCCATGTGTCAGAAATGGTCTTGTCTAAGTCGAGACCTAAAAACAATAGAGGATCTATGGCAAGACATGAAAATTGATGTTTACAGATGTTTTCCATCCATCCAGTCTGACTGAGCTGGAGCTGTTCTGCAAAGGAGAATGAGCTGAAATTTCTGCTCTGGTTTAGCAAAGCTGATGGAGACAAACCTTCAAACATGTTTATCTGTATATGCAGGAAAAGGTGATTCAGAAAACATTTACTTAGGGAGGCTGAACACAAACAATCCACACTTCACTTTACAGTTATGAACTATTTTGTGTTGGTCTATCACATAAAATCCAGATTAAATACACTGAGGTGTAACATATAATGTGACAAAATGTGGATAAATTAAAGCAGTCAGAGTAATTCATTGAAGCACTGTAGTTCATCTGTTTTTCCTTTAAATATTGGAAGGTGTAATCTATGCATTGCAGTACTGACACAATAAAAAACTATGCTCTTACAGTTCTAGAACTTGAGAAAAATAAGATATATATATTCATACATTTTTATTAAATCTAATGTGAGTGAATGGATTATATCAGATCAATAATAGTGCATTCCCACTATAATAATAGTGGGGGTGGGGGGGGTCCTCTGGATACTCGGGGGCTGCTTTAAATCTAACAGAAGAAGGAGAGGTGGGAGCCGCTCTGATATTTGCAGCAAACTAACAGAAGACATGTCAGAACAAATCGCTCTTCCTGCGTAGCACAGCAGGATGTGGGTCTGTGGCAGTGATGTAATGTCTGTACTGTGGCCTTGACCCTCACTGACCCACAACTTGTCTAATTCAGTAGAGCCACCCCCCAACACACACACACACACTACACACTACATTTTGCTATATGTAGTGAGGACCATGTGTTGACTCCCATTGACTTCCATTGATTTTCAGTCATTTTCAACCCTTTCTATGCCCTAACCCTGACAATAACCCTAAACCTAACCATTACCAGTGCATGCCTAACCCTAACCTTAACCTAAAGTCAATTCACACCTTAGTCCTAAACCTAACCGTTAGCAAAATAGGTCGTGAGGACCAGCAAAATGTCCTCACTTTGGTATAAACGGTCCTCAATTTGATGGTGAAATCGGGAAAATGGTTCTCACTGTGATGCCAAGACAGGAACACACACACACACACACACACACACACACACACACACACATACACACAGAGCAAGCTTCAATCCTGCTGCTGCGCAGCATCAGAGCTGTCCAAACTCATTAGTTTCATATCCGTGACTCCTCCACGCCTCTCCTCCTCCATCCATCATCACTGCCTCTATCACTCCTCCTCGCCGGGCGTCGGCAGCCCCTCCAGTCTTCTCCTTCTCACATCTACAACAAATCAATCCCTTTATTTGCTTCCTGAGGGGTTTGTTTGAGCAAGTGGCTGTCATGGGCCAAACTTGGAAAGCTGCAGCAGAGCTCCGGTGAATTATAAATTCTCAATTATCGAGGTGGCTGATACTTGGTGGTGCGTGTGGTTACTCACTTTCCATTGGTCCTCCACGGTGAGGGAGCTTGATGGGAACTCTTTGCCGAATTCTGGATGACAAAAACACAATTGTATTAACGCATGTTGTTTACGACTGAGCAGTAGTGGAAAAATGCAAGTTGGATTCTTAGGAGAAAGGAAAAATGAAACAAATAAAGACAAAGTGCAGGAAAATGTTTACACAGAAACAGTGAGGGTTATTAGCTGGAACTTGGTAATATTTAGGTCTTTCTTAAAATGAATGCTTTGTGAACAATTTTTTTTTTTTAAAGATAAATTTGCTCCACACTTATTTATTCACACCGTCTTATGGAGAAGATTATATAAAAAAAATAAATAAATTATATTTATCACAAATTTAGAATCAAGTTTGAACAGTTTAGAAAAAGAAATCCTTGTTTTTCTGGATATCATCTCCAATCCAGTGTATAAAATAAACTGAAAATCATTTGAAATTATTTATATAAACAAAAAAGTATTTTTGTTTTCTTGTCTTTATTCTTATTCTCAAGTTTAAAAAATGGTGAAGAGGAAACAAAAAACTGGAAATTTGTCAAACCTTGCAGCTCCGTCTCTTGAGTGTGAGCTCATTTATGGTTATATTTTAGATAGAAAACAAATATGTACAAAGACAAGCTACATTTCCCCAAAATTAAATCTGAAAATCTGTGGAGAAAAGAGGAGAAACTGTACTTTTGGTGCTGGTAAAATGTTACATACAAGTCAACTAATATTTAGATAAATGTTCCTTATACTGAACTAAATGTTCACAAAGCATGCTGTGGATGTGTTTTGCTGCCAGTGGTACAGGAAAATTGCATAAAGTGGATGGAATAGTGAAGGAAGAAATTCTTTAACTATACCTCAAATCAGCAGCTACATAAGGTAAGATAACTTTATTGTCTCTTCCACAATAGGAAACAGAGCATTAATTAGCATTAATAATACTTCATTCATAAACTCCCCCAAAAATAGCAGTTTTTCTATTTTATGCCACTTAAAACAGCTATTAAAGACTGGGATGAATGATTTCTTAAAGGTGTTTTTCTGGGCCTCATGGGCTCTGTATTGTCTGCCTGATGGAAGCAACATGAAGGAGTGGTGCAGGGGATGGAAGGAGTCCTTAACGGTGAGGGTGGCTAGTCAGTATGTTGTGAAAATGACAGGCCAGAGACAGTCTACTTAAAACTCTGCACCTGCTCCATCAGCTGTCAAGGAGTGCTCTGTATTTCTCTTTCCAGATCCACTGCACAGCTCCTTGGTCTTTGAGATTTTTACCTCTAAGAAGCTTTCAGCAAATGTTTGGACAAGGGTATGAACTTCCTGCTGGTAGCATTTCAACACCTGGGAGTCAGTCAGATAAGATATTAGGGCCATGTTGTTTGTGTATTTACGAAAGTCTCAGTCCTCATACTGTAAGTAATACTGTTGGTGTAGGTAGAGAATAGAATGGATGGCAGAACTCAACCATTGGGGACCCCTGTCTTTAATATTATTGTACTGGATTTAAAACCATCTAAAATCACTTTCTGTGGTCAGTCCTTTGAAAAGTCCTTGATTCATAACATCAGTGTAAGGTGAAACTGGACATCACAGGTTCACCTTGCAACAGAGTATTAGTGGAGAACGCTGTTGGTTGAAACTAGGACAAATCAGGGTGTTCAAACAGCTGCTTCTCCAAAAGGATTGAGGTGGTTTGGGCATCTGATCAGGATACAACCTGTCGGCCTCCCTTTGGAAGTTTTCCACTTGGAGGAGACCCCAGGGAAGACCCAGAACTCACTGGAGGGATTATATATCCCATCTAATCTGGGAATGCATTGGGATCTTCCAGAATGTGCTGGAGGATGTCGCTGGAATAAGGGATGTCTGGGGTTCCCTCCTGGACCTGTTGCCCCCACAACCCGATCTCAGATAAGCAGAAGACAATGGATAGATGGATAAAACAGGTTAACACTGAGCTCCTGGAATGGCCCTGACATAAAATCTTGAACATTTGTTGACTATGTTTAAAGGTCAGCACTGCGTCAGGAAACCAACCAACATAAATGAGTTCTACAATTTCTGATAAGATGAGTTATCCTACATCCAGCCCGAATTTTGTCAGGACCTGGCTCAAGGCTACAAATACTCTGTAGTTTCTCAAAAGGTTTATGGGACATTTATCCAGATTTTAGTTGGGATCTATGTACAAATTCGTGCTCTTATGTATAATGCTGACTGTATGGGTGAGAGTATCAGTTGAGGGCCATTTATTCCGAATGCCTCCTGGGCATCTCCCTTTTGATCTTTTCTAAGCATATCCCAGTTGGACGCCAGGGCAGAGCCAGCAATCACTAGACTGATGATTTTTCACTTCTGGACTTGGAAACACCTTGGAATCTCCTAGAATGAGCTGAAAAGGGGAATGACTGGGTTTCCTTCCTAGACCTGTTATCTCAGTGATTCAATCTGGAGTAAGTGAAAGACTATGGATGAATCTATATAGGTAATTTTAAAATTGTACTCTACATCTACCAGCTTAGACTATAATACACTGCGGCCTTACCCGACTAAGCTTGCTTACATCAGCAGGCTAATGCTAACATCTACATTACTGAGACTTTCAGATTAGTGGAAGATGAATAAGTGGGATAATCCCTTTGACATTTGCCCATGTTAAGAGGCTCGCTGCCTGAGCAAAAGAGTTTGGGATACTATTAGGAAACTAAGGAACTGACAGGCAGTTGAAAATGCTGTAGAACCTAAACAAGCCAAAGATTAAATTCAATTCAATTCAGTTTTATTTATATAGCGCCAATTCACAACGCATGTTGTCTCAAGGCACTTCACAACAGTCAGGTACATACATTCCAATTAATCCTAACAATTGAACAGTGCAGTCGGAGTTAGCTTTTTATTCAAATTGGATAAAAAAGTTTTCTATCTAAGGAAACCCAGCAGATTGCATCCAGTCAGTGACTTGCAGCATTCACTCCTCCTGGATGAGCATGTAGAGACAGTGGACAGTCACTGGCGTCGACTTTGCAGCAATCCCTCATACTGAGCATGCATGTAGCGACAGTGGAATGGAAAAACTCCCTTTTAACAGGAAGAAACCTCCAGCAGAACCAGGACCAGGCTCAGTGTGAGCGGCCATCAGCCACGACCGACTGGTGGTTTGAGAGAAAAGAGCAGAGACACAAAGAGAACAAAGAAGCACTGATCCAGGAGTACTTTCTATGGGAAGGAAAAGTAAATGTTAATGGATGTAGCTCCTTTAGTTGTTTCACCTAGAAAGAAAGAACAGATAAACTCTGAGCCAGTTTTCAAGATTAGAGTCTGAAAGAGAGCACATAGAGTTAGTCACAGTAAAAGCTCAGTCAATTTCCATGTCTAGGAGAGAGAAATGGTTAAACACTGAAAGACAGGGCCATGTGGATCATCGGTAGAGGGTGAGCATTAAGTTGTTGCCAGCAGAAGCTTGGACGATTCCCCTCTCCAGAAATGTATCACAGGCAGACACAGAGCCAGGCCAGGTGTAGCTTCTAGGAAGAGAAAAGAGAGAACAAGGTTAAAAGCTGAAATAACAGCAAACAATGCGAAATTGGAGAGTAGTGTGAGAATGTAGCGAAGAGGGTGAAAGTGGTCATTATGTCCTCCAGCAGCCTAAGTCTATAGCAGCATAACTACGCAGATAGTTTCAGTTCAGATTATTTAGTTAAACGGCGCTTATTTACAACAATGTCGTCTCAAGGAACCCCACAAAGGGTCCCACTGATGGTCATTGTTATACTAAAAACTTACAAAGATAAGTTGTATAGTTGTAAATTCCAACATAGAAAGCGGGCACTACATCAACCTAGAACTCACTTCTTCAATTTGCATACATGCTACACCTTAGTTTGCCATTTCTGCTGTACAGTTTTGATAATGAAACAAATTTTGGTATCAGACAATCCGATTAAACCCAAAATGAGGTCTTCAATTGATGCAAAATTGTCCCCTAAATCACAAATGATTATAGCATCATTGTTTTCAAAATGGTCTTTTACATCACTGGCAAGGAAGTTTGGCCCAGTTTCCTTTGCAGAATTGTTTTCATTTCTGCCAAATTGTAGGGTTTTGCACAGAAGCACACTGGAAGACTTTAGCTAGGCCATTCCAAAACATCCATTTTGGCTTTTTTGAGCAATTCAGAGGTGGACTTTTGATTTGGATCACTGCCCTACTGTAAAACCCATGTGTGCTTGAGCTTAAGGTCTCAAACTGATGACAGAACACAGACTTTATGGTTCTGTCAGTTACTACAAGTCATCCAAGTCCTGAAACAACAAAGCAGCCTGACACTATCACATTGCCACCATCATGTTTGACTGTCGTGTGATGTTTTTTTTTTTTTTTATAAAATGCTGTTCGTCTTAGTTGTAATGGGATGCACACCTTCCAAAATAGTTTGACATTTGCCTCGTCAGTTCACAGGACTTTTCCCAACTTGGGGACCATCATGATGTTTTAGGCCAATGTGAAATAAGCCTTAAGGCTCCCACAGAGTTGGCTGTACTGTGTGTGTACTGTGAGCAGCACACCGTCCGTGGACCTTTGAGACTTCATAGTCAAGTGTACCAATTTCCTACATTTCTTGTGAAAGATTTCTACATGTTTCACACTTTCTGCCATTGCGCCATCAGACAAGGAGAAAGATTTTAATCCCCTAACAGCAAAGTAAAAGAAAGGGGTGTTTAAAGCCATTAAACTAGACTAGGGATGACAAAAGAGAACCTGCTACTGCGGCGCAGAGTGTGGGAGTAACACGGCGCGCCCGGTTGCTTGAAGGAGTGTGTCACATATAAAACAGTTAATGTGACACTGCTTAGGCAGTCATAAAAATTTAGCTTTGTGAGGACAGGTCCGGCAGATGTCTGCTTTGAGTCCACTTTCAGTCTGTCTCTATTGTTGAATCATGAATGCTGATGTTAACTGTGGCAAGTGAGGCCTGGAGTGCTCTTGGAGTCATTTTGGTAGGCTGATCATTCTTGGGAAGGTTCCCCACTGTTCCTTAATCTTTCTATTTGTGAATAATGGCTCTCTCTGTGGTTTACTGGATTCCCAAACCTTGAAAACAGCCTTAGAACCAATTCCAGACTGATCCATGTTAATAACATGGTTTTTCATCTGTTTTTGAATTTCTTAAGATTAGGTCATGTTGTGTTTCTTTCTGAGATCTTTTCAGCTACTTCATGTTGTCCGACAGGCTCTCTTTAGACGATTTCTTGATTTTACAGGTCTTGCAGTAATCAACCCTAGATGTGCCTGGTGAATTGTGTTTTCTCACAGTTAATTCATGATTTAACAAAGGGGAAATTACTTTCTTATATATTACAGGATGGTTTGGATAGCTTTTTTCTAAAAAACAAAAACAAATTATAAATTAAAAATTATTTTAAAAGTGCATTATTTTCTTTGTCTGATATTAAAATTTGTTTAAGGATCAAGTTTAAAAGACAGATTTCTAAAATCAGCCACAAAACAATAGCTTTTCTAAGTTTTAAAATGTTTTTCTAATTAGACGAATTTCAAAATCATTGGAACATGAGTCTGTAACTTCTGAGAAACATTAGTTGGGTAAATGAGTTACAGAACTGCTTTGACTGTTGTTTTGCAAAATGAACCGCTCTGACTCTGTCAACACATCCTGTATGTAAACAGCCCGCGCACATATGCGCAGCTAAACCCCCTGTCAGTTCCTTCTCAGAAAACCAATCCCATCAATGTAAAACCCAGAACTGTGATAATGACATCCTTAGTAATTAATTCAACTAAACGTAATTAATCAAAACAAGCATATTAAACCGCAACAATCCACTGTGATGATGGATGGTGCTAATTAGTGTATTAATATGAAAGAAAAATAATGTAATTTCACAACGGCATGCAAAATTAATGCACAGGCGGCATTAAAATGGATCTGAAATGTGTGTGAGGGACTGCAGTTGGCTTTGCACCATCTGTCGCAGGGAGAGGATGAGAGACATGGGAAGAAAATAAACTCTTTTTCCAATTGTGTGTGTTCAATTGTTACCTTGAAGTATTCCATGAGCGAGCGTGAGTACTTGACAGCGTGGTCTTTCTTCAGATGGAACATCCTCAGATACAGCAGAGACAGGCAGCGGTTACTATGGGAACACAAACAATAGGAGGCAGATAAATCCTCTGTACAGATTCCTGTTACAACTTTGTGGTTAATGTTAACTTCATGCTATCCACACAGAATGCACAGACTCCAAACAGGCCCTGCAGGACCTGACAGGCCAAGAACACTTTTAGAGAGGCAAGTGTGGGAAACCTATACAGCACTGTCTGTACTTAATGACAATCAGGGTAAAGATGTCTAAACATTACTAATAACTAATATTACTTCAGCCTATATTGCATCTGCATGTTCTCACAATATAAAGTGTGAAAATCCAACATTTTCTTTAAGTACATTTTTCAGTGGGGAAAAAAATCTATGTAAAAAAAGAATTTTTTTTAACACAATCACCACTTTGAAGTTCAGAGGGTCTAGGAACCTTTAAATAGTAACCAATGACTTGCTACTGTTTTCGCTAGCACATATACAGGTCCTTCTCACAATATTAGCATATTGTGATAAAGTTCATTATTTTCCATAAAGTCATGATGAAAATTTAACATTCATATACAGGTCCTTCTCAAAATATTAGCATATTGTGATAAAGTTCATTATTTTCCATAATGTCATGGTGAAAATTTAACATTCATATATTTTAGATTCATTGCACACTAACTGAAATATTTCAGGTCTTTTATTGTCTTAATACGGATGATTTTGGCATACAGCTCATGAAAACCCAAAATTCCTATCTCACAAAATTAGCATATCATTAAAAGGGTCTCTAAACGAGCTATGAACCTAATCATCTGAATCAACGAGTTAACTCTAAACACCTGCAAAAGATTCCTGAGGCCTTTAAAACTCCCAGCCTGGTTCATCACTCAAAACCCCAATCATGGGTAAGACTGCCGACCTGACTGCTGTCCAGAAGGCCACTATTGACACCCTCAAGCAAGAGGGTAAGACACAGAAAGTAATTTCTGAACGAATAGGCTGTTCCCAGAGTGCTGTATCAAGGCACCTCAGTGGGAAGTCAGTGGGAAGGAAAAAGTGTGGCAGAAAACGCTGAACAACGAGAAGAGGTGACCGGACCCTGAGGAAGATTGTGGAGAAGGGCCGATTCCAGACCTTGGGGGACCTGCGGAAGCAGTGGACTGAGTCTGGAGTAGAAACATCCAGAACCACCGTGCACAGGCGTGTGCAGGAAATGGGCTACAGGTGCCGCATTCCCCAGGTCAAGCCACTTTTGAACCAGAAACAGCGGCAGAAGCGCCTGACCTGGGCTACAGAGAAGCAGCACTGGACTGCTGCTCAGTGGTCCAAAGTACTTTTTACGGATGAAAGCAAATTCTGCATGTCATCAAGGTGCCAGAGTCTGGAGGACGACTGGGGAGAAGGAAATGCCAAAATGCCAGAAGTCCAGTGTCACGTACCCACAGTCAGTGATGGTCTGGGATGCCGTGTCAGCTGCTGGTGTTGGTCCACTGTGTTTTATCAAGGGCAGGGTCAATGCAGCTAGCTATCAGGAGATTTTGGAGCACTTCATGCTTCCATCTGCTGAAAAGCTTTATGGAGATGAAGATTTCATTTTTCAGCACGACCTTGCACCTGCTCACAGTGCCAAAACCATTGGTAAATGGTTTACTGACCATGGTATCACTGTGCTCAATTGGCCTGCCAACTCTCCTGACCTGAACCCCATAGAGAATCTGTGGGATATTGTGAAGAGAACGTTGAGAGACTCAAGACCCAACACTCTGGATGAGCTAAAGGCCGCTATCGAAGCATCCTGGGCCTCCATAAGACCTCAGCAGAGCCACAGGCTGATTGCCTCCATGCCACGCCGCATTGAAGCAGTCATTTCTGCAAAAGGATTCCCGACCAAGTATTGAGTGCATAACTGTACATGATTATTTGAAGGTTGACGTTTTTTGTATTAAAAACACTTTTCTTTTATTGGTCGGATGAAATATGCTAATTTTGTGAGATAGGAATTTTGGGTTTTCATGAGCTGTATGCCAAAATCATCTGTATTAAGACAATAAAAGACCTGAAATATTTCAGTTAGTGTGCAATGAATCTAAAATACAGGTCTTTCTCAAAATATTAGCATATTGTGATAAAGTTCATTATTTTCCATAATGTCATGATGAAAATGTAACATTCATATATCTCACAAAATTAGCATATTTCATCCGACCAATAAAAGAAAAGTGTTTTTAATACAAAAAACGTCAACCTTCAAATAATCGTGTACAGTTATGCACTCAATACTTGGTCGGTAATCCTTTTGCAGAAATGACTGCTTCAATGCGGCGTGGCATGGAGGCAATCAGCCTGTGGCACTGCTGAGGTCTTATGGAGGCCCAGGATGCTTCGATAGCGGCCTTTAGCTCATCCAGAGTGTTGGGTCTTGAGTCTCTCAACGTTCTCTTCACAATATCCCACAGATTCTCTATGGGGTTCAGGTCAGGAGAGTTGGCAGGCTAATTGAGCACAGTGATACCATGGTCAGTAAACCATTTACCATTGGTTTTGGCACTGTGAGCAGATGCCAGCTCGTGCTGAAAAATGAAATCTTCATCTCCATAAAGCTTTTCAGCAGATGGAAGCATGAAGTGCTCCAAAATCTCCTGATAGCTAGCTGCATTGACCCTGCCCTTGGTAAAACACAGTGGACCAACACCAGCAGCTGACACGGCACCCCAGACCATCACTGACTGTGGGTACTTGACACTGGACGTCTGGCATTTTGGCATTTCCTTCTCCCCAGTCTTCCTCCAGACTCTGGCTCCTTGATTTCCAAATGACATGCAGAATTTGCTTTCATCCGAAAAAAGTACTTTGTACCACTGAGCAACAGTCCAGTGCTTCTTCTCTGTAGCCCAGGTCAGACGCTTCTGCCGCTGTTTCTGGTTCAAAAGTGGCTTGACCTGGGAAATGCAGCACCTGTAGCCCATTTCCTGCACACCCCTGTGCACGGTGGCTCTGGATGTTGATACAGCACTCTGGGAATAGCCTATTCGTTCAGAAATTACTTTCTGTGTCTTACCCTCTTGCTTGAGGGTGTCAATAGTGGCCTTCTGGACAGCAGTCAGGTCGGCAGTCTTACCCATGATTGGGGTTTTGAGTGATGAACCAGGCTGGGAGTTTTAAAGGCCTCAGGAATCTTTTGCAGGTGTTTAGAGTTAACTCATTGATTCAGATGATTAGGTTCATAGCTCGTTTAGAGACCCTTTTAATGATATGCTAATTTTGTGAGATAAGAATTTTGGGTTTTCATGAGCTGTATGCCAAAATCATCCGTATTAAGACAATAAAAGACCTGAAATATTTTAGTTAGTGTGCAATGAATCTAAAATATATGAATGTTAAATTTTCATCATGACATTATGGAAAATAATGAACTTTATCACAATATGCTAATATTTTGAGAAGGACCTGTATATATATATAGCCCTAACATCACAAATATGGGGATGAGCAATTTGGCATTTATCATACATTTATCATTAACAGGAAAAAAAGATTATGGTGATGGAAAATTAGATGTAACTGTGATAATAATAAACAAATTAAACAGACCAAAACTGAAAGTATGGTTGGGAGTGTTAGTTTTGCTATTTGAGCTCTTTTCTTCCTCTATTTCGTACCATGAACGCATCAGTAAACATCTATATATTTTAAAGTTGCTGTTTAGAGGTGCGGTTTTTCTACTTTGTGTATCTGACATTACATGGAAGAAGCCAATTTGATAATGGGTAAATTATATTGCCCAGCCCTACACCCAATGTAAATGTCTGGGGTTGGCTTTTAAACCATATAACAGCAGTGTCACAGACATCACCGAGTTTCGGTTGAGTAGTCAAGGTTGCATAGTAAGTCAAACAAACAGAGATACAATGACAGCATAGCTACCGCTATATTGTTTTTATCTATTTGTAAATACTGTTTTTTCTTGTAATGTTTATAGTGCAGATATGCTTTTACAATAATTTATTTTTTGGAACATAGATTGATTTCTTCAGAGGATCTCATTAAACCCACAGTTGCTTTATTTAAAATATAAAACAACACCAAAAATCATTCTCAGTTTTATGTTAGGCAGTACAAAATGAAGTATTTAAAATTATCTGAAAAGTAAGGGCAAATAAATTGGAGATAATTACAGTATATCACTATGAAGCTGACACACAAACACACACTTGAAGAGCAAAACCATACCACAGAACAGCTAGCCTCTTCTCCAAGATGGTGGCCGAATGGCTGGTGAAGTTCTTCAACCTCATGGCGTACCTGTAGCACAGAGAAGTTCATCAGTCACACTTTGCTGATTCACTTCAGTAAAATGAAGATCCATTAAAATGTCATAAAAAGGAATAAAAGAGTTTTCAAGAATCATATGTAGCAGACCATCGAGCGATTTATCTGAAAAGGACATCAAGAAAGTCACACTTTCATACTTTATTGATCCTTGAAGATAAATTCTCATCATTTCTGTAATAATCTCCAGCTACTGATCTGAAACCCTTCTTCGAGCAATTCAGTATCTTGCTCAAGAACACTTCAGCAGGATGCATGAGTGAAGATGATCAGATATTGAACCCTAGCACTCAAGCTAAATGAGCGCATCCCACTTCACGACCCGCTGTCGGCCCAGTACCGCTCAGATGGAGCCGCTCATTTATTTTTCCCGGTTTGCTCTCTTTGAGTTGCACTCAGTGGCTTCACACACTGACAACTCATAAAAGAAGAAACCCTGTGATCTGGAAGTGCAGCACCAGCAAAATTACACAGATTAGCAACCTTGTAGTTGTGTGAGGCTGGAAAACAAAAAGCCTCTAAGCTGAAGTGTCCAGCGGGTTAAAGGTAGGCATGCATGCTTAATAAGTGCTCATTAAAAAGGGCATTGGTTTAATTTGTCATTTGTGGTGGAAATGGATGCAAACATACAGAGCCACAGGATTTTATGTATCTATTTCATCAGGTAAAAATTGATCACTTCTTTCTGTAAATTACATGTATTCAGTTTACAATGAAGCAAGAGAATATAACTGTAGAACTCGATACCCCAGCAGGTCTTTATTTCTAGAAATACTTCACTGAATTCTATGCTTGTGGCATTAGACAGTATAGCCAATGGTGAAATATTTCCAGTACATTTTAACATGTGAATGCTATAGTGAATGCTATAGTGAATGCTACAGTGAATGCTACAGTAACTCTGTCAGGGAATTAGGAAAGTAGATGAGTTACTCTACACAAATGAGTCAAAAATGACCACACTTGTCCACAGAGTAAGCTTTTCTGTTGACGTTTTACCTCTGGAGCTTGAACTTATTTAAGGTTATTGTACCTTACATATACCAACATAAAATGCCATAAAGTGACCTGCGCCTTTAAACTGACTTTTACAACAAACTGTTGCTTCTTCTTTGTGTAAGATCAAAACCAATAGAATTAAGTTGTCCTACTCCAGAAAATTAAAAGTTAGTGATCACTGTTTTTGCTGCCCTTACAGAGCATCAAAGTACAATCAGTATCATTGTAAAGGGTGAAAACACTCATATTGTTTCAGAAAACCAAGATTCATTATATGAATGAAATAATTAGCTAAAAAAACTGTTTTGCAAACCATGCACACAAAGACAAGGTAAAATTTTAAAAACTGGTAGCACAAAATGTGTTTGGATGGCTGTGGCAAAGCCACAGACAGTGGACTAATGACATGTATTGTGAGCTGAGTTTCTTTAGACACTAATTCTGACAATTCGAAAAAACATGGGACATCGAGATGATAACTCGGGATCAGAACATCCTTAGTGTGTAACAGCCTGATCTACAGCGGACACAGTAGACAACTAGAAGCTGAAAGTATTGGATCAGTCCTCTAAATAACTAAAACAAGGTGTTTGAGTCACTTCTATAACCACAGGTTTATAAAATCCAGCACATGGGCATGCCGACTGCTTCTCCAGACATTTGTAAAAGAACATGGCCCGTATTCACAAAAAGCTCTCTCAGAATCCTGACATTAATGTGGATACTTACCTGCCAACATTTTACTGTAATTAGCTTCTTGTATAAAGAGATTTGATTTGGCAAAACAACCAAAACAAAACAGAGAAAATAAGGTGGAAAAAAACCTAACTGGACAGAGGAGTAGGGCCTTCTGTTGGCACAGCTTCTAAAGAAAGGTAGGCATTAAAAGGTAGATTTGGTCCTGGGATCACGGTGTGAACAAAGAGGCAGACTTGGGAGCCCATTGCCGAGCAGATAAATGCTTCGTTCCCTCTGCTTTCAGCACCAGCCTGGAATGTAAGAAGATCTAGTACCTGCTGCAATCAGAAGCTACAGAGGAGATTGCAGCACACAAGAGAACTTCTCCACAGAGGCGGAGCATTGTAAATGATCATTTAGGCCTAGGCTGCTGACATCGTCATGTACAATACAGCAAATACTTATTTATCTCATTTTTCATCTTTCTTCTATGTATATAGTGCTTAGATTATTGTACTGTATGTAGTCTAGAGTTTGTATTAATGTATATATTCTTTTTTGACTTTTTCAATTTTTTCAAATATTTATTTTTGAAGCATTTTTAAAGCATATCTTCTGTACTTTATTGTTTACACATTTTTTCACTTTTTATGAATGGTTATTAATAATTTTCTTTTTATCTAGGATGATAAAATTAATCTTATTTTAGTCCTATTTAGTCCTCCTCACCACTCTTAACATCTCCTCACATTAGGAGCTCCCTTAATGCCTAAGATGCTTTGTGAATAACTTTTATCTTACCGAGGGAAAATTCTAAGAAAAATCTTAAAATTTGAGAAATTCTACTACTTTTAGTCATAGGATTCTTTGTGAATACGGGCCCAAGTCTCTCTCAGGAGCTCATTAAATTCTAGATTGGTTTCCTGATAGGAAGCCACATTTGCAGGTCCACTTGTGCAATTTAGCCACAAACAAATATTCTGCAGTCAATTGTTAGTGGCATTAGAAAGCAGAAGCGATTGGGAATGACAGAAACTCAGCCACAAAGTTGTATGCCATGTAAAATCTCAGATCAATTAATGAATGCTGAGGTACAGAGTGCATTCGGTCAGCAACTTTCTGCAGAGTCAATAGCTACAGACCTCCAAACCTCATGTGGCCCTCAGATTAGCTCAAGACTAAAGATAGAAAGGGTTTCAATGACCAAACAGCTGCCTACAGGCCTTACTAGGGGACTGTGGTGTGGGGCTGTTTATGAATTCCAGTGAAAGGAACCCTAATGCTTCAGCATACCAAGTTATTTTGGATGCCGTCCACTCTTTGGGAACGGGATGGTTGCTTCCCGTTCCAACATGAATGTGCACCAGTTCACATAGCGATGTATATAAAGACCTTGGCAAAACTGGCCTAAATAGAGTCCTGGCCTCCACTTGACAGAACATCTTCAGAATAAATGAGAGTGGAGACCTTGAGCCAGGACTTGTTGGCACACATCAGTGTCTGATCTTACAAATTCTCTCCTGGAAAAGTACTCAAAAATCCCCAGAAATCCACTCCTAAAGCTGTGGAAAGCCATCCTAGAAGAGCCGAAGTTGTTATAGCTGCAAAAGGACCTTATATTAAACACTATGGATTAAGATTGTGATATCACTCAACCAAGCGTGTGTGAAGGTGAGTGACCCAATCCTTTTGGCAATAAATGTATGTTTAGGGTGAACTTACACAACAAAGAGAAGAACGTTGTACAAATTAGGGCTATATGATGTGAGAAAAACACTCATTTCCAATATTATTGCTGAATAATGTGATGACAGTGTTGACCCACAATATTCTCATGTTTCACACTCACTCCAATCATCAAAATCTCCCTATATCAATAAAATCTAAATAAAGTGTAGGACAATAAAAGTCCAACCAACTGGCAAAGGATATTACTGAAACCCAGAGTATTGGACTGTCATGTTTGGTGTGTGCAACAGTAGAGTCCAGCAGAGAATGACAAAGACCGAGAGACTAGAACACTGGAGATGTGATTAGAAACAAGCAAACCAGGCAAATACAATCAACAGAATGCAGAGCAGCTGGGGGATAATCTAAGCAGGGGACTGAAACAGGATCCAACTAACTAAAACTAAGGACTAATACTAACATAAGAGACTAAACCTAAATGCACAGAGCAGGACACGAAAAAGAACTAAGTAACTATATACAAAGGAATGAACTAACATAAAGAGATACTAATACCACTAAAATGACCTAAATACAAACAAGTGAGAACCAAAACACAAACAGCTGTGCATCCTGAAATTGACAGATAAAACCCTCGTAAATTGTGCAACCAAGGAGTCATTTGTGACTGCAATATTGCAAATATTGATATTGCTGTAAATGCTGTGCAGTTCTTGTGAAAACGTTTGTGACTCCTGTTGGCTCCTTTTGCTGCTTTTCCATACCTGATGAGCTCCACGGTCTCCGAGTACATTGTATATGGCGATTTGGCCTCCAGCGGATCTCGCTCCATGGCGTTCCCACACTCTATGAAAGAGAGGGCGCCGTCTGCGTAGTTCACAGCTTTCCCGAATTTGTCCGTCTGCAGCGTATAAAAAAGGAAGATGACTGACAGGTCAAGATGTTACAGAGATGAAATGCCACAGAGTAGAGACAGAAAAGAGATAGGACGTAAGAGCTAAAAAAGAACATTATAAAAGCACTGTGGCAAAGGCGCAGCTTTCACTTTGAATAATCTCCCTCTAAGAGGCAAATCCCCCGATAAATCTGAGGAAACAATGCAAACACATAAGATAAATAACAAGTTCAATAAATCTCGGTTCATTGTTCAGAAAGGATCAGATAATTCTTTTGATATTGTATAATCTTGCAGACATTCTTTGCACAGTCTTTGAGTACAATCTACCCTTAGAGACAAACAGTGTAATAAATAACACAAATTATACAGTACAGTCCTTGAATTCTGCATTCTGCAGAGACTGAAAGCCTGCATATGACTACAGAATACACTAGATTTTAAACACTGTGTTTTCAAACCCATTTTTCCTTATTTTATCTAACACTGTCTGAGCCTGAACTCAGACGGTGATTGTGGATCATTCGCTGATTGATTTTCAGTGAAGTCTTGAGCCATGTAACATCTTACCATAGCATCGGCCTTGTGCTTCAGCCTCTTTGCTTCCTGCATGTAGTACTCTGCACTGTGGACTCTGAGAACAACAAAAAAAAAACAGGAAATTCATGTCTGCACAAACCAATAACTGAACAAAAAGTCCAGAATCCTCCAGAATGATGAAGTGATTTACATAATCACTGACTACACAGAGGCCTGCTTATGTATACACACCTCAGGCTTGGTGTAACCTTAGAATAACAACAAAACATGTTTCATGAATAATGCAGAGGCCTTTTGGGATAAATAAGTAAGGAGATGTATCATCTGTCCAGATTTGAACAGAACTAGACAAGTGCTGATGTAGTTAATGTTTCTACATTATACAAACAGACCACATTTCTGCCTGTTTTTGTTTAGAAGACATCAAGCTGGATTCAGAAATCCTCAATATCCAAAAATCAAAACTGAGGGTGCAGGTTTGAGTAGACCTACCTGTTACTTTGTCTAACTGGGAGGGATTTAGATGTAATATTGTGGCATTTCCTAAAGCATCTGAAATCACAGAGGAGCATTACTTTTTGGTCTCTGTAACTTCAGAGAGCAAAAAGTTCGGACCTCTGCCCTAAAATTAAATCCTTCCGATCACACTGGCCCAGTTCAAACACATTAATAATGCTGTTCCTTTTTTCAAAATCTACATATTAGAGTTTATGATTTGAAAAATAACATGAGGAAAAAATTGCAGCTGGTGTTATCACCGTTCTGTCACTATTGAAGCAAAGGATAATCTCTTGCTTCATGAATACTGACCCAGGTTTTTGTTTTTGCTGGACCAAGGAGACAGAAATAAATGAAAACATACAGATGCACTTAAACCTAAAATCTTAACCCTAAAAAATGTTTGTATTCAGGTCCTATGAGTTAATACATTGTAGAATCACCTTTCAGTGTAATAACATGTCCCAGTCTTTAGAGCTCTGCCAGCTTCACACAACTAGAGACTGACAAATTGTTGATTCTTTGTGAAGGCTCACACTAGACTGGACAGAGATTGGTCATTATACATATTCCTGTTTTTAGTTTTGAACTTTGACTTGGTCATTCTACACATTAATATGCTTTTATCTAAATTATTCCATTGAAGCTCTTTCTTCATGTTTAGAGTCATCCTGCTGGAAAGTGAATCTCCACCAAGTCTTTGGCAGCCTCTGGCAGGTTTTCTGACCAGCTTCCCTGTCCCTGCTGAAGAAAAGCATCCCCTCAGCATGATACTGCACCAGCATGTTTCACAGTGGAAATGATGCATGCTGTCTTAAACACATTCCTTGAGAAATTTAAAGCTTAGGATATTGCTTTAAAAGAGAACTCTGCTTTGCACAACTTTCTTCCTGACCTGTCTTCTGTGATCTTGATGACACTGTTCACTAATGTTCTCTAAAAAAAACCTCTGAGGCCTTCACAGAAGAGTTGGATTTATATTGAGATACTGAGAAGATACACACAAATGGACTCTGTTAGGTTAAGCAACTGGTTGTTCTGGATTTTATTTAGGGTGGTCAAAGTTAAAGGGGATGAAATGTGCTACTTTATGTTGTTTTGTCACATAAAATCCCAATAAAACACATCACATTTTGTGGTTTTAAAATGACAATATGAGGAGAAATTTAAGAATGCTTTTCTGAGACACTGTATCTGGCACACGATTGGCTAGGATTTCTTCAGGAAACACCTACTGCCTTTTGACGAATTTAGACTGTTTACAACGGTATTACAGATTTCTTTCTAAACAATCCTCAAATGAGAACAACTAAGAGCCACTCTCAGGAGTCACCCACAGTTAATGTACCAGTATATTGCTAAACTCTTAGCATGTACACTACCAGTGACAGGTCTGGATACATCTTTGTCATTCAATGGCTTCTCCTTATTTTTATTACCTTACATTGTAAATACCAAAGACAGCAAAACTATGAAGCAAAAATATATAGAATTATGTTGCAAACAAAAAATAGTGAAAAAAACATTTTTTATGTTTTAGATTCTTCAAGATAGGCCCTCTTTGTTTTGATAACTGCTTTGCACTCTATTGGCATTCTCTGGATAAGCTTAATGAATTAGTCACCTGAAATGGTTTTCCAGCAGTTTTGAAGGAGTTCCCAGAGGTAGGAATAATAATAAAGATAAACCATTGAATGAGTAGGTGTATCCAAACTTTTGACTGGTGTATGTTTACGTGTACCTCTACATACATGTCATTGAATGATAGTCTTGGCCTCCGTGGTTCAGCCTGGTCCGTCTGAGCCTCGGACCACACTTCGGAGTCTGAGTGGCCGTTGGCATGGCAACCACCTCCGCCGGGTTTATCGCAGTGGAGATCCATGTCCTAAGATGGAGAGACCATTGAGAATGTTACTGTTGTCCATTCACTCAATTTTAACAGTTCAGCCACAGTACTACAGTGAGTGTGATTTTAAAGCTTAGGGTAAGGTAGTCAAGAACATTTGCATAAAATGTACTGCATGATTTGAATATGAATAAATCAACTGTATTACACGTTTACTGACCTATAGGGAACACTTACACTGCCATTTCTCACATGTGCTGCAGCCTTCCCTTCACCTCTCCGGTGTCTGTGTGAGGAGGATGAGGAAGTAGAGGACGCGGAGCAGGGCAGCATCCCCACAGCACCGGCCTCCTCGGCGAGGGAGGGTCCGCCTTCACAGGCTCGTTTGCGAGGGGGCTCATCAGAGAGCGGTGACAACAGGGGGGGTAGCAGCTTCTCATCCCGCCGTCGGGTCTGCTTCCTGTTTAGAGAGCCACTGAACACACATGGCAACAACAAAGACAACAAAACATTAATTAAATGTATTTCTTCACGGTTTCATTGGTATTGGATTATTATATTGAAAAAAACTAAAGCTTTAAGAAAAAGAACAAGTATAATCAGTGTAAAAAATGTACTACCCAATTCCATTCAAAGCCACGAGTGAAAAATTAAGTACATCCCATTACACAAAATCTTGTAGAACCACTAGTAGCAATAACCCGAAGCAGATATATGGTAAACCAGTCACATGGCTACAAAACAAGCCCAAATTACTTCTCCATCACCATACTCAAAAATAGTGATATGCTTCAATTGGTTTTCACCCAACAAGTATCTGCAAAATGGCCGAACTTGTCTACCTTGACCTCATCTGCCCAAAGGACATTCCAGAGATTGTGGTTTAGTTGGTGCAATTATGTAAAACTAAGTTGTCTTGCCTTATTTTTAAACCTTAATCAAGGTCTTTATGTTTTGCGTTTTTGTGCCCTTCAGGACAGATTTAAAGAATTTTAGAACATGGTAGTAATTATTCGATTTTGATGATGTCTTGATATAGAAAAACATCTAAAATGAAAGATTTGACTTTCTTTTAAACACAACTGAATATTCTCCCGCTCATCTTCCTGAAAGTTCTTTGATGTTCTAATGCACCTTCTTCTGTGTGTTTGCCTTGTCCCCTTCTAGATCTTGTTTCATAGGCTGTTGTTCCAGATGGATGGCCACGTCTTGGTAGGTTTGCAGTTATGATTTCCTCTTTCCATTTACGTACTGAACAGTGTATGAACTATTCAAAGCGTTGGATAATGTTTAATAACCTACCAAACCTTAACCAGCCTAACACTTTAAACTCCCCGACCTATCTGTGTCATTGTTTTCATAATAGATCTGACCCACATACAGAAGAACACTGAGGAAACAACTGAATCAGTGAAAGGTGTTTATTAACAGCAACTGAGTCTGGAACGGGTGAATCGCCAACTGTATGGAAAGAGGGGGAAGAGAACTAGTGAAACAGGGAACTATTAGGTTGCAAAATAACAAAACTATTGTAATCAGGAGAATGGCTTACTAAACAAGTGCAGTCAGGTCACCAGGGGTAGAGGGGATCGGGGTCCAGGTGTGCGAAGCAGATAAATCCAGATGGTTTTTCTTGAGTTGTAGAATGAGTTCTGGTGAGTTCCTTGTTCAGGAACTTGCGTTGGAGGGTGGACAGGGTACACTTATGCCTTGGTTCAGGAGACTGACGAAAACAGGAAGCTGCCAACTTGGTCCTTGGAAACAAAATCCAAACGAAATCCACATAACGTAGATAATCTTGATCGTCCAGAAACTTCTGGAACCGAAGTCAGTGTTCAACGAAGATAATCAAAAGATTCAGGTTTCTGCCTGCGAAGGAACATACACAAAGTCAGCTTAAAGACAAAGACCAAAGCATAGCTTAGAAGTGGCTGAGCTGGTTACCACTGAAGGCAAACACTCTGGCATCAAAGTGCTGGCAGCCTCCTGCTTAAATACTCCTCCACTGCAATCAGCAGATCAGTTGCACCTGTCACCCAGCACACCTGAGAAACTCCAGCACCATCTGGAAACTGAAAACAAAGTTGCACACAAAACACAAACACACACTCTAACCCAGACCCCGACAATCTGCTGTGTTGCTTGGTCTTCATGATGTTGTTTGTCCACATATACACCTTAAATGCATCTTGCAATGCAGACAGGAGAGATTTCTGAAAGAGACAAGAGTTCTCTTGTTGTTGATTCTCCTCATTGGAGCAATCTAAAACATCAAGAGGAGATTTAAATAGGAAAACACATGTATTTGGAAAACATTTCATGGCTTCTAAAACTGCATTTTTCTTCGCCTTGCTGGACATTCATGATTATTCCCTCAGCTGCCTCATTGGAGCTCCTGTGACTCATATTGTTTGCAACACAAGTGATAATATTTTTCTGTTTTTCCTCTCCCTGAAAACTCTGGGGGGGTTTGATGCAGCTAGAAAGTTGCTGAGCTCACAGAACAGGGCCCCAGGCACCGACATTAGAGATGATATACAAAATAAGGGAGACAAAGACTAATTACTTCCAGTAAAGAGAGTGTGTTTGTGAATATACGGGATGTGTGTGTGTCTTTGTGCTTCTGTACAACATAACTGATGTGTGTTTGAATATGCTAATTTGCATGCATAGGGTGTTACGTTTTCTCCTCCTTAACAGGCTCCCCAGACCGTGTGTTGTACTTTTTCTCTCTTTATATCTTGTTGAGTTATATACTCATAGTAATATATGGTTTTATGATCAACAAACTCTTCTATTGGTCTTTTGTTGCCAACACTGAAACAATTTGAATGCAAAAACATATGATGCTACTTCGTTTTTATATATGGGTGCCATTTTATTAGGAGGAAAAAATGATTAAACCAACCTTGTTCTCAGTGAGAATGTAATGCTTCCCAAGTTAAACCCTAAACTAACTCTGATTAATAACATTTTGTTGTTTTAGGTTTATTTGCCACACCCAGGGCTGATTATTACTAGACCTGTAAAACTCAGAAATCACTGAAAGGGGTGTCCATTTGTGGCCCTCCAAATAATGTTGTGTGGCCCCTAACTGCAATTTAGAATGGTACAAATTAGGCCAAGATAGTTGATAAGTTGCAGCAAACATAAACCAAAAATAAAGAGTGACCCAAATCCTGTTCTTGTTGCTGAGAATAGCCTAGGACCTAAAGATGTCAGAAATTAAATGCATTTCTTTCAATAAGGAAAAAGCGTGAGATAGGTTTTATATTTCGGATTTAACCGGAATTATGGATCCATTTTCTACAAAAATCAGACTACTTCATTTCTTCGCTTGTTTAGTTTTTAATTGAGCATGTAAGAGTAAAATATATAAAATCACGATTAAATTTGCTTTTGCATTTTAAAAAAAATCAAGTTTTATGTACCCCAAGTAACTTTTACTTTACAATCCTGGCCCATGTAGCAAAATGTTTGCACACTTAATTGGAGCATGTCTGACAACATGGAGTAGGATAAAAGAGGATAAAATCCTGTTGGAGAATGTCCAATCCTCAGTTTGTGATCTTAAACTCAAGCACACTCAGGTTTTGCAACAGGACAATGATCCAAAGCATACCAGCAAGTCCACCTCTGAATGTCTCTGTGACTTAAACATGGTAGTTCACTTTTAATTATTTCAGCTTTTTAGACCTTTAAAAAGCATTTAATCTTATGTGTTAATATGTTGTTGTTTTCATGAAGTACATATAAATCACTAGTGAGTATCTGAATTATTTGTTCAGCCTAGGAAATACCTGCCAAAAGTCCCAGGAAGCTGCTGACTAGGCCTGGGCCTGATTGTCTCATCACCCTGTTCACAGCTTTTCACTGAAAACCTCCAGGATGATAAACAGAGCAAGGTGACAATCACACAGTGTCACAGGTTCAATCCCCGGTCACCCTGTCCTCCTCCTCGTGCCTCTTTAAGAAGGCTGAGATGCTATAAAAATATTTCCTCTTAGCTGTCACACATAACCTTATTTATAGTGACAGGCAGCCTAGTCTGTTTTTAAATACTTCACATGGAAAGCTGAAATTCACCCTTTGTCATTCCTGTGTCATATTGTGAATGAAACTCACCGGCACAGCAGCTTCAATGGTTCAGTGACAAATTTGAAACGCAGCCAAAAAGACCTGTTCAGCATTAAAGTTGTCTGATAACCTTTCTGCCAGTCCCATGGAGATGGGTTGCTTATTATGGGGAGTGGGGAAAAGACTGTAAGAGGCATCTTCCAGTTCACATGAATTACTTACACGCTACAGATGACACCTATGAAAGAATGTAGGATGCTGTATTGCATTTCCATTAGTCTGCTCAAACCTATATTATAGCATAGCATAGCATAGCATAGCATAGCATAGCATAGTATAGTATAGTATGGGTCAGAATAATTTAACATAGCTTAGTATAGCACACTGCAGTATAGTGTAATATTCCATAGTACACCATAGTTTATTATTGCACAGTTGAGTATAGTATAGTTTTGCTTTGAATATTAAAGGTCAGTGTAGTTTAGGATAGTTTAGTGTAGCACCATATAGTATTGTATAGAAGAGCTTAGTTTAGTATTGTGTTGTATAGCTTTGCATAGGATAATATAGGTTAGTGTAGTTTAGTTTAGTATAGCACAGTGTAGTATAACATTGTACAGCACAATATAGTTTAATATTGTATAGGGCAGTATAGTAAAGTATTGTTTGGTATTGCACAGTATAGCATAGTATTGTGTAGTACTATATATTACAGTAAAACTTAGTATAGCACAGTTTAGTTTTGTGTAGTTTAAGTGTAACATATCATAATCTAGTATAGTATTGTAGAACACAATGCAGTTTAGAATGTATACATACATTCTAAACTACAGACGTATAATATTATTTTGCATTACATAGTATAGTATAATATAGTTGAGCATAGTTTAGTATAGGACAGCATTTTATAATATTGTATAAGAGTATAGTATAGTATAGAATTGTATAGAGTAGTATAGTATATCGTATCATAGCAGAGTACAGTATAGTATGGGTCAGAATAATTTAACATAGCTTAGTATAGCACACTGCAGTATAGTGTAATATTCCACAGTACACTATAGTTTATTATTGCACAGTTGAGTATAGTATAGTTTTGCTTTGAATATTAAAGGTCAGTGTAGTTTAGGATAGTTTAGTGTAGCACCATATAGTATTGTATAGAAGAGCTTAGTTTAGTATTGTGTTGTATAGCTTTGCATAGGATAATATAGGTTAGTGTAGTTTAGTTTAGTATAGCACAGTGTAGTATAACATTGTACAGCACAATATAGTTTAATATTGTATAGGGCAGTATAGTAAAGTATTGTTTGGTATTGCACAGTATAGCATAGTATTGTGTAGTACTATATATTACAGTAAAACCTAGTATAGCACAGTATAGTTTTGTGTAGTTTAAGTGTAACATATCATAATCTAGTATAGTATTGTAGAACACAATGCAGTTTAGAATGTATACATACATTCTAAACTACAGACGTATAATATTATTTTGCATTACATAGTATAGTATAATATAGTTGAGCATAGTTTAGTATAGGACAGCATTTTATAATATTGTATAAGAGTATAGTATAGTATAGAATTGTATAGAGTAGTATAGTATATCGTGTCATAGCAGAGTATAGTAGAGCATATGAGGTATAGTTTAGTATAGTCTAACAACATAGCAGCATAGTAGAGTATAGCATAGCATATTATAGTGTAATATAGTATAGTATAGCATTACATAACATAGCATAGCACAACATAACATAGCACAGTTTGGTATTGCATAGTATGGTATAGTATAGTATAGCATAGCATAGCATATCATAACATAGCATGGTGTAGTACAGTAAAGTATAGCATAACACAACATAGCATAGCATAACAGAACATAGCATGGTATAGCAAAGTATAGCATAGTATAGCATAGAATGGCATGGCATGGCATGGCATGGCATAGTATAGTATAGTATAGTATAGAATTGTTCGTATAATTCAATTATAAATACTTTCATCCGGTTTAGCTATATGTTTTGTCATTTCAATTGTAACCTGCTGTAAATGTTTTGCTAAGGAAGGATGCTTTGTTGAGGAAATGTTCCTCATAATATTAAGTAATGGCTTTTAGAAAAACACAACATTATCAGGGGTATGTGGTTTAGCTGTTCTCTGTTTTTCTGATACAGAATATGAACCATGAGTCTTGAACGTTGTGAAACTTAATGACTGAGCTGTCCATCTTTCACCACCACTAGTTTGTTTGTATATTCATAGGTCAGCTATCTACTTAAGATAGATTAAAATATACCACAATGTTTTTATAAATGTCATGGTTGTTAATGTGGCCAGCTGTTAGCTGACACTATTAATCACAACACCTACATGCTACACACCTCATAGTTTAATTTGACACCAGTTTTGTTTCATGTCTGAGTTAGATTTGTTGTCATTTTCCCTGTTAAATGTCACTTTGTCAGTTTCCTGTAAAGCTCCCTGGGAAGCACAGACCTGAGGACAAGCAGTTATATATAGATGCAGCTTCTGATTTATTAAATAACTGACTGGGTCATTGAGTTATTAATTGCAGTTCCTCACAGTTAATGTGGTGGTTGTTTTATGCACGTTGTTAGAACTTACTCTGCCAAGCTGCTCTTGTGGTTGTGTATTGGAGAGATGCATGGTGGGAGGAGCATGCAGTCTTTGTCCAGGCGTAGCTTCTTATTACACTTGACTGATGATTCCCCTTGGCCCAACTGGGAACACAGAGAACAAGGATAGTAGATTAGATGTAGAAATTACAGGATGGTTGGGGATTACCATGGAGAGAATTCCATCCATTTTCGCACCTTGTGTTTCCTTTTGGTCTTGCTGATATGTTTTTCCGTTGGAGCCACCATGTTTGTTGCTGCCTGCCTTCTGTGTTTACCTCCGCTCTCCACTCCTTCCATCCTCCCCGCCAGCCTGGGATTACTCTGCTCCTGCCCAGGGGGGGTGTCCAATACTCCCATACCTTGGCTAATCTTCTCTCTGTCCCTTGCCACAGTCCTCTCTCTTTCCCCAAATCCAAATCTGTCCCTGTCCTCTCTGTCTGTCTGTCTCTCCCTATCTGTTAATCTGTCTCTGTCACCTTGCCTTTCTGTGTCCTTCACTAAACGCTCATTATCTTCTTCTTGTCTCTCCCCTTTCATCAGCTTCAGCCTCTCTTTGTCTCTCCCTGCATTGCCATCTTGTTCTGCAGTTCCCATCCTGGATCTTTCCCCCATAGCCTGCCCCGGCACCCTGCTGAGGAAGCTCAAGTCAATTTTCACCCACAAACTCTGAATCTCATGATATTCTCTCAGAGGGGACAGAGCCACATCATGTCCCACGTTTGATGGTGGTGACACAGGTTCCACATCCTTGCCCTGTCCTCCGGACTCTCCAGGATCTGGAACAGAATTCCCAAAAGAAGCACTTATGTTGCTGATGCTCAGCAGGTTGTTGTTACTAGCACTGCTGCTACCTTTGCTGGTTGCACTGACACCATCTTTGACTCGAAGTCCTGTTCCTGCAAATGTTCCCAGACTTCCTGCACCTCCAGCAGAGCCAAGGCATGGGAGGGGAGGCGTGTGGACGTGCGTGTTGGCCAGCATCTGTGTGTTAACCGCAGAGCGTGTTGCCTGGGGTAGCAGAGAGGGGATTTTGGTGGCTTCCTCTCCATCCGACTGGCATTCTGATGAAGAGGAAGAAGGATCTGTTTCGATGAATTCTCTGGACTTTGGTGTGATTTTGGTGCTGGGACCTCTATGTTTCCTTTTATCCTGTTATATGTATAAACAGCAAGGAAGAAAAGAAGCAGAGGGGACATTTAGTCAGTCCAATGCATGTGGAAGTCCCACATGTTTTTCTCCTCTCCCTTTGAACAACACCCACCTACAGTGATCAAAGGGAACCTTCTGTGTCTTACTGAAACAATCTGACTTGTTTGCCATGAACTGATGCACTCCTAAACTCTCCAACAAAGGAGATCTGATATGGACAGACATTATAATCAAAAACAAAGGCTGTAACTGGATCACTGAATGTGATAATATCATGCAAATTATGCGGCACAAGTTGCCAGCTTGTTCTACTAATCTGTGAAGTGAAATGAAACATGCTTGGCTGTGTGACTCTGAATGTCACCAGGATTCATTGCGCACACAGTCACACAGCTGAACGGATGGCCGTCTGTTTGGCACATGCAAATGAAATGATGCATTCAATATTTCTTATCTAAAAGTCTTTCACAGATGCATTTACTTTTGTTACAACATGGTTACAATACAGCAGCGCAAAATGCTATTGTTTTTTCCTAGTCTTAAGAGTATGATGAGGAGTGTATATCCTGTCTGCACTGATGAGGATTAAGTCTTCTAAATGTCAAATAGGAGAACTGGCTGGGAATTTTGGAATATTTTCTGAGTACGTTGGGGGCACTCTTAGACTTTGCATAGTTGCTTAAACTTTCAGTCTGAGGTGGTTGGGCCATCAATAAAAATAGGTGACCCCACAGCAAACAGTAGTTTAGTTTGCACTTGGCTGCATCACAACATCAATTTCCATATATGATCAAATCTAAAAAATCTTAGGGGTATGTGTTCATTTTATTTGTGCCAGTTCATTAATATTTATGTTGTGGTAAAACAATTAGGTGGAACAAAACCTCTAACATGTCAGTCTTAACGTGATAATTAATTACATAAAACTCATCATGACACTGTTATGTTTAATAGTAACAATACAGCAATTTGTTTTAGTCTTTCCCTCTTTATTTCCGCTTTTTATTTTTATGGTTATACTGAAAAGAGTCATGGTGGAGCCATTTTACTAAAGCTCTGATCTATTTTAATTTGAAAATGTAATTTTAACGCATGAACAATCTGTTACACACGCAGGACTCAATGTTGAGTTTTCCAGATGTGGAAAGAGGTGTTTGAGTTCTGAGTGCCAGTCATCAAAATCCCACCAATCCTAACCTGGTTCACAGTGACAGCAGGAACAGGCACAGGGGTTTGCTGTAGCGCTGCTGGTGGAGTGGCTGTGTTGGAGTTCGAGCTAGTAGCACTGCGAGGCTCTTTTCTCGGGGCCGTCTTCCCACTGAGAGGTTTCCCTCGTGGCCTGGGGGCGTTCTGATGCTCCAGAGAAGGGGGAGTGAACAGGTCCTTCTCTCTCGCTGCGGGGCTAGTTAGAGGAGACACAAAAACAGGAAGCATGACGCTCCAAGTTAGGATCAAGCCCAAAGCATGACATCAAAGTCCCAGTTACTGATGTACAGCTGAACACTGACAAACAGCTGAACATAATGTTTGCCTTGGCTAACTCTAGGGGGTGAATGGGTGTTCAAATGAAAAACCAAAAAACAACAGGGAGAAATAATTGAAAACAGCATGCATTTAACTGAACTAGTTTGGACGCGGGAAGTTTAGGATGGAACAAAGGAGAAGAATAAGTGAGTAAGGGAGAGGGAAATGAAAAAGGAAGCAGGAAAGTCATTTTGTTCTTCTAATTGGCCTGAAGTCAAGCTGAGCAATGAGTTCAATGTTGATTCCACTAAATCCACATGTGGAAATGACAGTCCTAAAAATCTTACAGTTTATTTCATTCAAGACTTCCAGTAAGAACTTTACATACACTCATCCTTTGCATTAATTTCCTTGTGACTTTTCATGATGCATTTGAAGCAATACAACATGCAACTTCAATGAATTTCAAAAACTACAAGTGGATGCACAACTTTTAGTATAGTTCTCTAACACACTCCACCAAAAACTCTTTGTAGCCATCAACAACCTCCTCCCTCTGGGTGGATGTTCGACCACTATCCTTGTCAGTAATAGTGAAGCATATGTGAACCGGATGGCTTCCTCGTTCAGACATGGCTTTTTACTACAGTCTATAAATAGGGGCTAAGGTTGAAGCTATTCCAGAAGATTAATGTTAGCCTTATTTCTCCATTCCAAATCCATTTTTGCTGTGTATCTTGTCAAGATGTGTGTGTTTGGGATTATTGTCCTGTTGAAACACCCACTTGTGACCAAGTTTCAACCATTTAGCCTAAACTGTCAGTCTCAGATAAAAGGAAGCTGCTTTGGACAGAGGTGGCGCTTGCATGAATGACACCCTCCTTCTGGCACTCCACACACAACCAAAGATAGACCCCTGAAAAACACTTTTAATATGTAACTTATCAAAAACATTAACATCCTCAAAAATATTTATCTGAAGGAATATAATGAATCTAAATGGATGTATAGGCCCATTTTATAAATATATTTGGAAAAACTACAGGCTTTTTCAGATTTCAAAATAAAATGTGTTTTAAAACACTCATTATGGCTATAGTCCAGGTTTGGCTGGTTGATATATTGTGCTTTTCATGATAATCTCAAACTAAGATGGTCCTAATGCCAAAAAACATAATCTATAATTGCTCTGTTTTGTGTTTTCATATAAAGAATAAAGGTTTCCATGAACCCCAAACTGAGTTTTAATGAATCTCTGTTCAGTGTGGAATTATTCAGTTGAGGTCTGGCCACTGTAAATAAGTAAGATTTATGTCAAATGAAGTTTTGCGGACGACACCACCCTGATCGGACTCATCTCTGATGGTGACGAGTCTGCGTACAGATGGGAGGTGGACCATCTGTTGGACTGGTGCAGCCAGAACAACCTTGAGCTCAACGCTCTAAAGACAGTAGAGATGGTTGTGGACTTCAGGCAGAACCCAGCCCCACCTGCCCCCATCACCCTCTGTGACTCCACAATTGACACTGTGGAATCTTTCCGCTTCCTGGGAACCATCATCTCCCAGGATCTCAAGTGGGAGCCAAACATCAGCTCCCTCATCAAGAAAGCCCAGCAGAGGATGTTCTTCCTGCGGCAGCTGAAGAAATTCAACCTGCCAAAGACTATGATGGTGCACTTCTACACAGCCATCATTGAGTCCATCCTCACCTCCTCCATCACCATCTGGTACGCCGCTGCTACAGCCAAGGATAAGGGCAGGCTGCAGCGTGTCATTCGGTCTGCTGAGAAGGTGATTGGCTGCAGTCTACTGTCGCTCCAGGAACTGTACACCTCCAGGACCCTGAAGCGGACAGGGAAGATTCTGGCTGATCCCTCCCACCCTGGTCACAGACTCTTTGAGACTCTCCCCTCTGGCAGGAGGCTGCGGTCCATCCGGACCAAAACCTCACGCCACAAGAACAGTTTTTTCCCATCTGCCACCAGCCTTGTTAACAAAGACCGGAAACCACCTTGACACTCTCCCTTTCACCCACACCCCCCCTTTTTTTGCTGACAGGACACCTGTAACCTGTAACTCTATGCGTTACATTAACGCTCAGCTTGGACTCCTGCTTTACTTGCACTGCCATACTTGCACAATGATCACCTGCACTGTTGTATTGCTCTTGCATCTTATACTGCTCTAAAAGTTTACTCTCACTCACTTAAAACTGTGCACATATATTTATATTATATTGTAGATATGTTTATACTGTTTAATTTGTACTGTATTGCACCGACTACGCCAAAACAAATTCCTTGTATGTCCAAAAACGTACTTGGCAATAAAGCTTTTCTGATTCTGATTCTGATTCTGATATGGTGTCTAGAGTCCTTAAAAAAATACCAAAATAGTACTTTATCATAACTTCAGCAACATCGGCTATTTATTGGGGGTGGACAAGCAAAAAGGAAAAGAAAACTCTTTTTGGGCACAGCTAACAAAGCCACATCACTCATATCAAAAAGCGCCACTGGCTCAGGATGATCAAGAACAACACAGGAACTACCAAAGCTTAAGTCTATCATAAACCGTAGGATGCTGGAACATTAGTGCCACTGTCAATGGAGAAGCATATTTCCAACATATTTATGTGAGATCTATCAGTTCTGCTAAGTAAAGTGGTGAAATATCCAGGCACCCTTCATTTGACCTTTTGTCTTTTGATCATAGAGCTGGAAACATTCCTTATGTGGTCATTTGCTTTTTGTTCTATGGACCAGGGAAGGGAATAGCATAAATTCTCCTACTAATCAACAGATTCAGTGACCCCTCATGTTCTGTTGATGATCATCGAAAAATCCTTTTCCTCGTCATCATCATCAGTTCGTTCTTTACTTTGCTTTGGGAAATAAAAACACCTAATACATTTCCCATCAGCTTTTACTTTAAATTTGGTTGTTGTTCGTTGGTTGGATCATGTTCTAACAGCTTCTAACAATAGAGAAAATTCACCATATGACTCATATTTGGACTGGATTCAGTGCGGTTATTAGAGGCATTAAGCAGCTAGTTTCTTCCTCCCCTCCTTACCTGTGCTGGTTGGCTCTGCTCCATGGCTGGTTCTGGTTATCCTCTAAGCTGTTTGACCTCTCTGCCCGTCGTGGCTGTTTCTTCCCGGTGGTGTTCCTTCTTGGGGCTGGAACCTCCTGCCCTGACAACATGCCTGGCGACAGTCTCATCTTTGACCTCTGACCCTCCCCTGAGGCCTTTTGGCCGAGCTTGGCTTTGGTTTTCTCCCTGCCCGGGCTGAGCAGAGCAAAAGCACAATTTACCTTTACGGCTACCGATACACTTTGGTCAACTGCCATACATAATTATACTTAGAAACAAATACACATACCAGAAGTTAGTCCTGTTATCTTTGTGCTCCACTGCGGGTGCAGCAGGAACAGGTGTACTGTTGGACCCACAGGGTTTGGTCTTGGCAGCTGTACCCACTCCTGCTGCTTCATTCCCAGGAGAAAATGTCTGTGGATCCTGGCTGAAGGAGCCTTAACAGATTTACCCAGGATAAGACTTTTTAATCAAACCCGAATGTGTTTCATAAGCCAACATGTGATAGCCTCACCATTATTGTCTCCACTAACCTGTGCCATGATGCTCCTGTTGTGCAGGGACCAGGGGTTTGGTCTGAGGTTGGACTTTGTTCAACCAGCTGTCCAGTTGCCACTTGTTAGTAGAAGGGGGCTCTGGCTGCAGGAGGACAAAAACAACTCCATTAACATTTTAGTGAGCTCCTACATTTTATCAGAATGGAATCATAACATTTCCTTCGGTCATAAACAAGTGAAAAAACTCAGTGCACCTCTAAAATAATGAAACTGTGTCTGAATGAAAAATCTTTACAGAGAAATGTAAAAGTATTGTGTTTCTGCATTGTGGTTATTGTATCACACAGCAAGCCCCTCGCTGTGCTGGATGCTCTTTATTGCATATCTGGAAACTGCTCCGCTGTCATCGTTTTCTCTGTGTATCTGCTTTCCCCCCTCACTTTCTCTAAATGTTAGACCACATAAGCCTATAAAACCAGTCAGCGTTGAGTCATTAAAATTATGTGATAACTAATGTTGTAACTCGGTCCTCTGCAGTTGGGATATTATGAGTTTCAGAGCAGTGTCATGGGACGAGACAGTTTAACGTACAGACTGTCAGAGTCAGAGTGAAGTAAACAGCGGTGAATGATGAAGAATAAAAGGGGGGAAGTGCCTCTGACTCTTAAAATGTAAACGAATTGAGCACACTTGTCAGAGATGCAGGCTGTTGTGACATTGGTATTTTTCTTGTTTGGGGTTTGTTCTGCTGGAGTTTTGCCACATGATCTGAAGTTCTTGAAAAAGGCAAACAGGAATGGAACTTTTCCACCTGGGTCTGCAATGTAGCTCATTTATTTGTTTCTCCAGCTGTCCCTGTGTGCTTACCAGGGCCTACATAAATGGTAACTTATTAGTTTGTATTCGTTTTTTCGTATAGTAGATTTGCTCAGTTAGCTTACATTGACTAGTAGTAGCCACCATGAAAACAAAGAATGGTTGGCATAGGACACAAAACCATAAACAAGATTAAACATAAGCTTTTGTTAGCTGCTTCTTTTCTAAGGTCCCGACCCGGACTGCTGTGCTGTTGATTTATTTGAATAAACATCCAGTGCTAATTCCGCTGTAAACATTCAACTTAATTTTTTTTTTTTTTGGAAAAACAAAAAACATTTCTGAAACAACATAACATTTTTGCTTTGGCAAAGTCAGAGAATGTTTTCTTCTGTCCAACTAAACATTTTTGCTCACGTAAGAGCCTTTAGTTTAATTTCATTTAAACATTTAACACCTACTATAAATATGCATGCACAGTTCAGGTTAGACATTTACGTACAATAACCTTTGGCATTATGCCATGTTATTTTTAAACACTTATTTCAGAGTGGAATGATCATAAACAAACAATTTTTAACGATTTTTTTTGCAGCAATAGTGTCTTTAATTTTGTTATTTTTGAAAATGGTGGTGTACATAGTAAGTGTGTGTATTTGAGTGTGGATTAGTAAAAATCTAAAATAAGTTGTGCACCAAATTCTTGAATTTATGTCAATAAGTTGATTGCTACATAATCAATCAACTTTAAAAGAATGGTTAAAAAGTATTTAAAGTTCAGCAAGTATATAACATTTATGCCCATGATGAATGTCTGAATGTAAACTTCTGACTGCAAATGTGAGAATACATCATCATACTGTACCTCTGGTGTGTTTGTGCGGGAGGCCTGATTATAATCGCTGTCACTAGAGCTGCTTTCGGATTCGTCCGTGTCAGACTCGGAGCTGCTCTCTGATTCACTGCTGCTCCCTGACGCGCCACTACAGTATGAGAATGAAAGAAAGAAAGACGCATCAGCATGTCACAACACCACCAAACCAAAACTGTCTAACAGGACGGTGAAGAGGCAGACTGAGGGACACTGTCGCTGGTAATGAGAGCATGTCAAAAAGCTTTAGAACATTACAATGTTTCCAACTCTTACAATTTATTGTGTAAAAGTTCAAGTGCTTAATGCTTAGAAAAAATCCACTGTTGGCTGGTCCAGTTTTTTTTCTGAAAGTTTTTGTGTTTATTGATTCCAACTTTTTTTAAGTAAACTTTTTTCTCATTAAATAAAATCTGTCTTAAATCTGTTAAAAAAATTAAGACCTTGCAGATGTAGCTCACACGTTGGTAACCAGCATGTTTTATTTATCATTTATTGCTGTTAAATGAAGCTCTGCTTGTTCTTCTTTGATTCATCCTGCCAGCAAATTATTTTAAAGTCTTTATACTAAAGCATAGGCTTTTATGTCACCTTTGTGAATAAAATGTTACTTCACATGTTCAAGCTGCACTTATATCTCAGATCTGAACTGGACACACCTTATGATAAAGACCTGCTACAGGATATTCACTTTACATTCAAATTTAACAGTGTAGAGGCATTATCTTAGGTGCTCCAGATGAATAAGTGCACCATATTGTAAAGCCATTTTATCCCCATGCTGCAGAAACAAAACAAATCCATCAGAGAGAGACAGCATGAACATTAAGAGAAGCCAAATCAAAAGTCCTCACACATTTCTAGGAAAATAATGTAATTTCCTGCTTGGCAACATAAAAATCCTGGAAAGCAACAGAAGGCAAAATAATCTCTTTATACCACCAAGAAAGGAATATTTTTCAGGAAGTGGAGATATTGTTAGTCTGCTATAAAAAGAAGACTTTACAGGCACAGTTGCAGTGGCTTCACCACAAGATGCACATTTTTCATTAGCTCTAACAATCTCAACGTCAGTTCAGACTTTATAAAACACCTTTAAAAGACAAAATAGACTTGGAATAAAGTAATATAGGACACTGAAGCCAAGACTGAACTAATGCAGAGAGACAGGGAGTAAAGCAAAGTAATAGGAAACATGATGCACCAGAAAGTGAACTGAAGCCAAAAGAAACTGAATATTGGTTTGAATCAGTCTGGAAGCGATCTGAAACCAAGCCAAACAAGCTGAATTGTTACTTAGTAAAGACAAAACTAAAGCCAGAAAGCTGAAAAACTTCAAAGTAAAGTCACCTCAATTTTATTCATAGGGCACACTTCATACGACAAATATAAACCCAATGTTCCAATGTTCCTTAAAGGAAATACAAAATAAATATAACTGATAGAAATATTGGAAAAACAACATATAAAATACAGCTTGAAAAAAACATGTATTTATTAAAGCAGGATACTATATTTACTGATCTCTAGTCTTGTCGGAGAGAACTATAGAAAACAGGACCATGATGACTTAAAGAACCAAGAGATGATATGGAGATTATTCCAGTACAACAAGAAGACTTTCGCTGAAAGACCTTAAACTTTAAGGCTTAAAGGACTGTCTGGAATCAATTCTGTGAGGATCTCAGAAACATAGGAAGGTGCCAAATTCAAAGTAGTATTTTCAAATAAGTTCTCTGTTTAACTGGAAGCCAGAGATGTTAAGATGGGAGTGATGGCCTGTCTGAAGAGGCTTCAGAGCTTCCGAGCTCATCATAGCACTGAAACAGCTCTGCTGAAAGTCACTAATGATATTCTTAGGGCCTCAGATAATGGACTTGTGTCTGTACAGGTCCTGTTAGATCTCAGTGCTGCATTTGATACAGTCAACCAAAATATTCTCTTAGAAAGGCTGTAAAATGCTGTAGGGATCAGGGGAACAGCGTTAGGCTGGTTTCAATCTTATTTGTCTGACAGATTCCAGTTTGTTCATGTAAGTGATAAATCATCTTTAAACTCCAGGGTTAATTGTGGAGTACCACAGGGTTCAGTACTTGGGCCAATTCTCTTTACTATATATATGCTTCCAATAGGTCAAATTATCAGGCAGCATAGGATACATTTTCACTGTTACGCTGATGATACTCAGCTTTACTTATCCATAAATCCTGATGAGCCCAACCAGTTAGATAGACTACAAGCATGTCTTGAAGATATAAAAACTTGGATGACTTTAAATTTTTTGCTTCTAAATTCAGACAAGACAGAAGTTGTTGTCTTTGGTCTGGAGTCTTTAAAAAAGATACTGCTTAGTCAATCACTTAACCTGGATGGCATTAAATTGACCTCTGATAATAAAGTAAAAAACCTTGGTGTTATTTTTGACCAGGACATGTCAGGTATTAAACAGGTTTCTAGGATTTCCTTCTTTCATCTCCGGAACATTGCCAAAATTAGAAATATCCTATCCAGGAATGACGCTGAAAAACTAGTCCATGCATTTGTTACTTCAAGGCTGGACTATTGTAATTCTTTACTATCAGGATGTCCACAAAATGCAGTTAAAAGCTTTCAGCTGATTCAAAATGCTGCAGCAAGAGTTCTGATGAAAATGAAAAAGATAGATCATATTTCTCCTATTTTAGCTTCCCTTCATTGGCTCCCTGTTAAATCCAGAATAGAATTTAAAATTCTCCTCCTCACATATAAAGCCCTTAATGATCTAGCTCCATCATACATCAGAGATCTGATTGTTCCATATGTTCCTAACAGAGCACTTCGTTCTCAGACTGCAGGTTTCCTGTTGGTTCCTAGAGTCTCTAGAAGTAGAATGGGAGGCAGATCCTTTAGTTATCAGGCTCCTCTCCTGTGGAACAAGCTCCCAGTTTTAGTCCATGAGGCAGACACCCTGTCTACTTTTAAGGCTAGGCTTAAAACTTTCCTTTTTGATAAAGCTTATAGTTAGAGTGGCTTAGTTTATCAGGGAGGGAGCCTTCCTCCCTCCCTGTTGGTTGGAGTAAGGGGGAGTCAGGTTTAGCCTAAACTGGCTCAGTTATGGTTGAGGTGCAAACACACCCTCCATTTCTGCTACCTGTATGACCCCTTCTCTTTTCCAATGGTTATAATTAGTCTGACAGAGGGAGGTATCCCAATCCTTGTGGTTTTTAGTATAACAATGACCATCAGTGGGACCCTTTGTGAGGTGCCTTGAGACGACATTGTTGTAAATAAGCGCCGTTTAACTAAATAATCTGAACTGAAACTTTCTGTGTAGTTATGCTGCTATAGGCTTAGGCTGCTGGAGGAAATAATGACTACTTTCACTCTCTTTGCTACATTCTCACACTACTCTCCAATTTTGCATTATTTGCTGTTATTTCAGCTTTTAACTTTGTTCTCTCTTTTCTCTTCCTAGAAGCTACACCTGGCCTGGCTCTGTGTCTACCTGTGACACCTTTCTGGAGAGGGGAATCATCCAAGCTTCTGCTGGCAACAACTTAATGCTCACCCTCTACCGATGATCCACATAGCCCTGTCTTTCAGTGTTTAACACTTTCTCTCTCCTAGACATGGAAATTGACTGAGCTTTTACTGTAACTAATTATATGTGCTCTTTTTCAGACTCTAACCTTGAAAACTGGCTCAGAGTTTATCTGTTCTTTCTTTCTAGGTGAAACGACTAAAGGAGCTACATCCATTAGCATTTACTTTTCCTTCTCATAGAAAGTACTCCTGGATCAGTGCTTCTTTGTTCTCTTTGTGTCTCTGCTCTGTTCTCTCAAACCCCCAGTCAGTCGTGGCAGATGGCCGCTCACACTGAGCCTGGTTCTGGTTGAGGTTTCTTCCTGTTTAAAGGGAGTTTTTCCTCTCCACTGTCGCTACATGCATGCTCAGTATGAGGGATTGCTGCAAAGTCAACGCCAGTGACTGTCCACTGTCTCTACATGCTCATCCGGGAGGAGTGAATGCTGCGAGTCACTGACTGGATGCAATCTGCTGGGTTTCCTTAGACAGAAAAACCTTTTATCCAATTTGAATAAATAACTGAATCTGACTGCACTGTTCAATGGTTAGGATTAATTGGAATGTATGTACCTGACTGTTGTGAAGTGCCTTGAGACAACATGTGTTGTGAATTGGCGCTATATAAATAAAACTGAATTGAATTGATGTGCTCAGACCTTTTGGTTTTGGTTGGAAGCCTAGTTGCAGTGTTATGGATCAGCTGAACATTCAGGAACTGTTTTGATATTCCAGCAAATGTTGCATTCCAGTCATCTAATCTGCTTAAAATAAAGGCGTGAATCAACTTTTTTTAAATCAGGTTGTTTCGGGAAAGATCTGACTTTGGAAATGTTTCTAAGAGGATAAAATGCAGATGTGATATATAATGCACACCTAGATATTTGACATGCTAACATGGTTTAACCAACACTGGATTTTTAGGTTATCAGGTCCACATAAACAGTCTCAGTTTTGTCTTCATTCACCTTTAGAAAATTCCTGGACAACCAGCTGCTGATATCAGTGAAGCAATCAAGGAGGTTATTTACAAGGTTAATGTTGTCTGCGGAAACAGATATCTACCGCTGTGTTTCATTAGCATGAGAATGATGGGATATGTTAGGGTGTCTAAGAGCATCAGATAGAAAAAGCTAATCACAGTCGGAAATTCATCTGACTGCAAAATGTCTGGCAAGGGACAGCAGGATTGCAAGTTTTATGTGAATTGTGAGCACTACAACAGGGGTCATTCACACAATTAGACGATTGTTTTTGTTATGATCTTAAAAGTATATCGCTGTACTCAAATAGAAATATAAAGAAAACCTTAAAAATGATTATGACTGCTAAATAATCTGCTAACATGAAAGTAAGAAAATATGAGTTAGATAACAACGTCTTCACCAAAAAACAGTGTACCATTCCAGCATAAAGCAACAGTTTCAGTCACTCTCTCAGTCACGTCTGTAGTGAGGTTCTTGGGTTGAGTTGAGTTTATTAATGATTTATTACTTTTTGGGCAAAATAAATCAAATTCATGTGCCAGGATTTTGTCCAGGAGTTGCCAGCTCTCCTAAAAATAAAAATAATAAGTAAAACAAACAATACCACACAATCCAAACAAGCTTGAGTGTACTGAATATTTTATACCAGTAATTTTCCAACAAGTCACTCCAGTGTCAAATCTGCCCTAGGCTGGTTTAAATTTTATCTGTCTGACAGATTCCAGTTTGTTCATGTAAATGATAAATCATCTTCAAACTCCAGGGTTAATTGTATGGAAGCAAATAGTTACCATATTTCAAATGAAAAAGCATTTCCAGAAATGCTTTTTCATTTTAAGAATGCATTGTTTGACTCATAAATGAAATTAGTAATCAATAATCCTATTTGCATTTTAATTTTCTTCTTCAATTCTGCTCATTCTTTCACTTAATTAAAATGAAAATTCAATCAATTTCTCGTCACGTTTGCAATGTAATGCAATGCAGATGTGCACAGCGCCCCCTACCGAACAAGATGGGTAGCTCGGTCAGCAGGGATCTGATGAAGACTCTGCTGACGTCACTCTGCTGCGCCCGCCGCTCGGAATGCTTTTTCATTTTTGAGTTCTGGGCAGTACTTTGCGGGCAGACCACGAAAACGAAAAAGCAATGTCTGCTTTGTTTTCTTTTTGATTATGGCATAAAATGTGCAGTCATGAAGAAGAAAATGCAAATGCAAATAGGATGATTGATTACTAATTTTATTTATGGGTCAAATAATGCAGCCACATTCTTAAAATGAAAAAGCATTTCTGGAAATGCTTTTTCATTTTCAAATTTTACATTTCAAATTGAATTTTGGTATCTATTTGCTGGGGTACATTTTGAAAACTAAATCTCAAATGTCTTTTTCATTTTAATTAAGTGAAAGAATGAGCAGTCTTGAAGAAGAAAATTAAAATGCAAATAGGATGATTGATTACTAATTTCATTTATGAGTCAAACAATGCAGCCACATTCTTAAAATGAAAAAGCATTTCTGAAAATGCTTTTTCATTTGAAATATAGCAACGATTTGCTTCCATATAATTGTGGAGTACCACAGGGTTTAGTACTTGGGGGGCCATTTCTCTTTACTATATATATGCTTCCAATAGGTCAAATTATCAGGCAGCATAGGATACATTTTCACTGTTACGCTGATGATACTCAGCTTTACTTATCCATAAATCCTGATGAGCCCAACCAGTTAGATAGACTACAAGCATGTCTTGAAGATATAAAAACTTGGATGACTTTAAATTTTTTGCTTCTAAATTCAGACAAGACAGAAGTTGTTGTCTTTGGACCGGAGTCTTTAAAGAAGAAACTGCTTAGTCAATCACTTAACCTGGATGGCGTTAAATTGACCTCTGGTAATAAAGTAAAAAACACTGTTCAATGGTTAGGATTAATTGGAATGTATGTACCTGATTGTTGTGAAGTGCCTTGAGACAACATGTGTTGTGAATTGGCGCTATATAAATAAAACTGAATTGAATTGAATAGATGAAGTTTGCCCAGCAGGTTATTTCATAAGTCATCATATGGTCACATGTTAAACTGTCGAAGAATGATATGAACAATTTTAAATGGATATGTCAACACTTTAATAACCTTTCCTGTTTAACTGAGTTCATACCTGTTGCTCATGGAATGAACAGAACACTGAACTCGAGCACTTAGTGCACCGCACAACGACCACTGAATATGACAGCAGTCTCCTCTGCTAATGTGTTCAGAAAGTGAAAATATAGATATTTGTCCAGTGAGGAGGAGGACGTCATGAGACATGTTCCTTGAAATACAAAGCCAGGAGATCTAACAAATTGGCAGCCTACATTGTATTTAAATGTGCTCTCTGATGTGCCCAGCCTGTAATTTACAAGATTGGCAAATGACAAAAATTGTAATAAAAAAAATTCAATTCTGGCAGGATTCAGGTAGACATAATTTCTGCTTCTAAACCTGTGGTTCGGACTGTTTAGAAGTGGACGGATGAGTCAAAGCAGATGTTACAGATTAGACTGTTTTTGAAGCCACTGGCAGTGAGTTGGATTAAACCAACCACTGATTTAAACCAACTCACTGAGGTGGTTTCTGTGAGCAGATGAGTGTACAGACCAAGACCTTCTGCACGTACAATAACAATAAACCTTGGTTCACCTCTCATCTGAGTCAGCTGCGCAGGGATAAGGAAGAGGCTCACAGCAGTGGGGACCATGCCTTGTATAAGCAGGCCAGGAGCAAACTGACCAAGGAGATCAAAGCAGTGAAGAGAAGCTACAGTGAGAAGCTGAAGAAAAGCTTCTCAGATGGAGACGATTATCAGGACCTGATAATGTTTCCCCATCATGCCTCAGAGCCTGCGCTGACCAACTGGCATCCATCTTCACAGAGATCTTCAACAAGTCACTGGATCTGTGTGAGGTGCCCTCCTGCTTCAAATGCTCCACCATCATCCCAGTACCCAAGAAACCCAACATCACAGGATAAAATGGGTACAGGCCTGTTGCCATGACGTCTGTGGTCATGAAATCCTTTGAGCGACTGGTGTTGAAGCAACTAAAGGACAGCACAGGCCCCCTGCTGGACCCCCTGCAGTTTGCCTACCGAGCAAACAGGCCGACAGATAAAGCAGTCAACTTGGGACTACACTTCATCCTGCAATACCTCGACCACCCAGGGATGCAAGCCAGGATTCTGTTTGTGGACTTCAACCCAGGAATCCTCCACCAGAAGCTATTCCTGCTCAAAGTTCTGGTCTCCACCTTTCAGTGGATCACCAGTTTCCTAAAGGACCGGCAGCGGCAGGTGAGGCTGGGGAGCATCTTTTCCTGCACAAGAAAAATCAGCACCGGCGCCCCCCAGGGATGTGTTCTCTCCCCACTCCTCTTCTCCATTTACACAAATGGTTGCATCTCAGCAGACCCGTCTATGAAACTCCTGAAGTTTGCAGATGACAACACTGTTACTGGACTGATCCAGGACAGTAATGACTGCATACAGACAGGAGGTGAATCGGCTGGTACGCTGGTGAGGCCAGAACCACCTGGAATTTAATCCACTCAAGACTGTGAAGATGATGGTGGACTTTTGGAGAAAATCCTCAATGAGAGCGAAGTAATGGAGTCAAATTCCTTGTTTGTCTGTACAAACTTGGCAATAAAAAAAAAAGCTGATTCAGATTCTGATTCTGATATGATCCACACGTCTGACAGTCACTGTTAGGATAGATTTCCCACATAGATCTGAATCTTTTATCTTGATCTACTAAAATGTTAGTATCAAATGTAAGAGACGTTCTGAGACATGGTAAGAAAAAAGAAATCCCATTTTTTAAATTTTTAGTCATGTTATTATTATATTGATCAAATTTCAAAAAGGAGCAGTAATCAAAGAAGGCAAAGTCCTTGCTGCTAATACATAAAGAATATTTAGTAAATGATAGAGGGTATAATAAAATTACTATTAACAGACACATAAACACAGTGCTCTGAGCCTGTTCAGTTGTGTTACCCTCTGTTGTGCTTTGTCTGCCCCTGTGTTCATCCATTCCTCCACGCTGCCTTAAATGGTCTCTTGGAGGCAACCTGCTCGTCCCAACCTAAGAACAGGCACAAGCGCACTTGCACACGGCCCGGCTTCAATTATGTGTAGCTCTCTTTGTGTGAGGGGGCACGTAATTTCAGTTCAAGGCTGCCATCACAGCAGGCACCAATCTGTGTGAGCAGTCAAGCAGCAAATCCATCAACTGTTCCTCGGGCAACACGCACACACATATGTACACACACTCACAGTGACAGATACTGTATGAATGCAGTGTATGCCCTGTCTTTCTTCTATCATTACTCATTTATTCACAGAAGCCCTTTCCCTCCATTCTTCAATTGCTATTACATTTTCTCCTCACTTTGCTCTATTAACATTCCGGTTGAAACAGTAACAATTTTTTTAAATTAAATAAACATCTAATTTCCATGAGTCACTGTATTTTTAAAGAGGCCATATGTTGACTGAGTTATGTTCTGATATGTTGACTGAGTTATGTTCTGTGTACACTGTTTTATATCAGGGCCAAAGGTCAGTTTGCTGAGTTTTATTGCAAGACCATAAGACCAAATGCCCCCAGCACACTCCTGGATATCACCTGAAAAACGGCAAACAAATTCATCAGAAGTACGTAACGCAAGGCTGACATCATAACCAATAAAAATAGAACGTCTCCAACATTAAGTGAATATTTAATTGCTGTCATGTGTTGCATTGTTCCAGTGCAAATATATAGTTGAAACCAGATATTTACACTGTATAAAATGAGCCAGTTTTTTCCTGTTTTAGGTCAGTGAGGATTACCAAAAGTATTAAGTGCCAGAACACTGAGCAAGAAGAAGTTTGAAGATATTTTTGCCTTCAAAGTCTGATGTTTACATACATTTCCTTAGTATTTTGCAGAATTGTAATTGTAAAGGGTATAAGCTGGGTTTATAGGTATCCTTTTACAGGCTGCTCACAGTGGTTTGCAGGAATTTTGGCCCATTCCTCCTGACAGAACTGGTGGAAATGGGTTGGGTTTGTAGGGCGACTTGTTCGCATGCACCTTTTCATCTCTGCCCAAATTTTCTATTGGACTGAGATCAGAGCTTTGTTGCCCACATTATATGATGATATATTTTCGAGAACTTTTGATTGTTGACTAAGTTGATTAAATTGAAATTGGTCTTTCAGACTTAATTACTTGTACATTCACTGATAACTATAATGTTTTGATCAGGTCTCCTAGTTGTTACACCCTGCTCTGAGTCTAAGATGCCAGTAACAGAATGTTGTTAATAGATCCTTTAGGTCCACTGAGCTGGGAAACAGGAAAAACTATTACTCACTAATACACAATCTAATTATTTATTTATCATATTCAATTCTTTTGTCTGGCAACAGGATTGTTTTTTTAAGAACAGTATCTATTTGTGTTAGACTGCAAAAGGATTACTCAGCCTTTCTATTCCCCCCGTGAGTTCGCTTCGTTCATCCTGGTCGGTGTTTACATCCCACCGCAAGCTAACGTGCAGGTCGCACAGCGCATGCTCGCCGACCAGATACTGAGTGTGGAGCGGACCAACCCGGACTCCTTAGTAATCGTCGCTGGTGACTTTAACAAAGGTAATCTGACCCACGAACTTCCCAAATACAGACAGTTTATAAAATGTCCGACCAGAGAGGACAACATTCTGGATCACTGTTACACCACCATCAGAGACGCTTATCACGCCGTCCCACGTGCTGCACTGGGCCAATCCGATCACATCATGGTCCACCTGATTCCTGCATACAGGCAGAAACTAAAGCTCTGCAAACCTGTTGTGAGGACGACAAGGAAGTGGAGCAGTGAGGCTGTGGAGAATCTCCAGGCGTGTTTAGGCTGTACAGACTGGGATGTGTTCAGGACTACTACCAACAGTCTGGACGAGTACACAGAGGCTGTGACTTCCTACATCAGCTTCTGTGAGGACAGCTGTGTACCATCATGCACCAGGGTGAGTTACAACAACGACAAACCCTGGTTCACAGCTAAACTCAGAAGGTTAAGACTGGATAAGGAAGAGGCCTTCAGGAGTGGGGACAAAGACATATACAGAGAGGCCAAGTACAAGTTTGGCAAGGCAGTGAAAGAGGCCAAACGACTGTACTCTGAGAAGCTCCAAATCCAGTTCTCAGCCAACGACTCTGCGTCTGTCTGGAAAGGGCTCAAGCAAATCACCAACTACAAGCCGAAAGCCCCCCACTCCATCAACGACCGACGCCTCGCCAACGACCTGAACGAGTTCTACTGCCGCTTTGAAAGACAAAGGGACAGTCCTGCAACCATCTCCCACGACGCCCCCCAACAGCTGCAGCCACAATCCACCACCCCCACCTCCCCAACCTCAAGAGGGGCCTTGGCACCTCCAACCCCCACCAGCCCCCTACCCACGCCGAGGACGGCTCTTTCCATCCAGGAGAGGGACGTCAACAAACTCTTCAGGAGACAGAACCCCCGGAAAGCTGCTGGTCCGGATTCTGTCTCACCAGCCAGCCTGAAGCACTGCGCTGATCAGCTGTCTCCAGTCTTCACAGACATTTTTAACACCTCACTGGAGACATGTCATGTGCCAGCCTGCTTCAAGTCCTCCACCATCGTCCCTGTTCCCAAGAAGCCAAGGACCACAGGGCTTAATGACTTCAGACCCGTCGCCCTGACCTCTGTGGTGATGAAGTCCTTTGAGCGCCTTGTGCTCTCACACCTAAAAGACATCACCGACCCCCTCCTGGACCCCCTGCAGTTTGCCTACAGAGCCAACAGGTCTGTAGATGATGCAGTCAACCTAGCCCTTCACTTCATCCTCCGGCACCTGGACTCCACAGGAACCTATGCCAGGATCCTGTTTGTGGATTTCAGCTCTGCCTTCAACACCATCGTCCCAGCTCTGCTCCAGGAGAAGCTCTCCCAGCTGAGTGTGCCCGACTCCACCTGCAGGTGGATCACTGACTTCCTGTCTGACAGGAAGCAGCGCGTGAGGCTGGGGAAGCACGTCTCTGACTCCCTGACCATCAGCACCGGTTCCCCCCAAGGCTGTGTTCTCTCTCCTCTGCTCTTCTCCCTGTACACCAACAGCTGCACCTCCAGTCACCAGTCTGTCAAGCTTCTGAAGTTTGCGGACGACACCACCCTGATCGGACTCATCTCTGATGGTGACGAGTCCGCGTACAGATGGGAAGTGGACCATCTGTTGGACTGGTGCAGCCAGAACAGCCTTGAGCTCAACGCTCTGAAGACAGTGGAGATGGTTGTGAACTTCAGGCAGAACCCAGCCCCACCTGCCCCCATCACCCTCTGTGACTCCACAATTGACACTGTGGAATCTTTCCGCTTCCTGGGAACCATCATCTCCCAGGATCTCAAGTGGGAGCCAAACATCAGCTCCCTCATCAAGAAAGCCCAGCAGAGGATGTTCTTCCTGCGGCAGCTGAAGAAATTCAACCTGCCAAAGACTATGATGGTGCACTTCTACACAGCCATCATTGAGCCCATCCTCACCTCCTCCATCACCATCTGGTACGCCGCTGCTACAGCCAAGGATAAGGGCAGGCTGCAGCGTGTCATTCGGTCTGCTGAGAAGGTGATTGGCTGCAGTCTACTGTCGCTCCAGGAACTGTACACCTCCAGGACCCTGAAGCGGGCAGAGAAGATTCTGGCTGATCCCTCCCACCCCGGTCACAGACTCTTTGAGACTCTCCCCTCTGGCAGGAGGCTGCGGTCCATCCGGACCAAAACCTCACGCCACAAGAACAGTTTTTTCCCATCTGCCACCAGCCTGGTTAACAAAGCCCGGAAACCACCCTGACATTCCCCCTTTCCCCCACACCCCCCCTTTTTTTGCTGACAGGACACCTGTAACTCTATGCGTTACATTAACGCTCAGCTTGGACTCCTGCTTACTTGCACTGCTTTACTTGCACAATGATCACCTGCACTGTTGTATTGCTCTTGCATCTTATACTGCTCTATATTTACTCTCACTCACTTAAAACTGTGCACTTATATTTATATTATATTGTAGATATGTTTGTACTGTTTAATTTGTACTGTATTGCACCGACTACGCCAAAACAAATTCCTTGTATGTCCAAAAACGTACTTGGCAATAAAGCTTTTCTGATTCTGATTCTGATTCTGATTCCTATCAGCTACGTACTGTCTGAGATGTGATGTGCAAAATGCCGTGCTAAAATATGTGAAAAATGTCATTTTTATAGACAGGAAACAGCTTGGTTATGCAACATTTTACTGGAGCACAAAGGCAGAGATGCCAGGCAGATGTGGTAGCAGACATATTCTGGACTTCTGTGTCCCTCGTTGTCTTTAATGGATCTTTTGATTAGTAACTAGAGAGAAGCAAAAGTTCTGTGTGTAAATCAGCAGGGTGGCTCTCTCTCTCTGAGCAGACTCATTAGTATTATTGATTCAAACCTAAAAGCGCAGATTGTGCAGGACATCCAGCATTACACTTTAAGGAAGAAATTAGCTTCTTTTAAATAGAGTCTGTTGCTATAGATACACCCTAATTTTCACTCTTACAAACTGCAAAATGTAATTCTTTGGGATTTTATCTCACAGTCCAACACAAAGGAGCACATCATTGTGCATTGAAAGGATAAGGAATAATAGCTTTTCAAAACAAAGAAAATGACAACAAAAATCTGAAAAGTGTGGCATGCATTTAAATTCAGCCCCTGTGGGTTGGTACTAAACTGACCTAAACTATTCCATCGTAGCTCTAGCCATATGTTTAGAGTTGTCCTGCTGGAAGGAGAGCCTCCACCCCAGTCTCCAGTCTTTTGCTAACAGGTTTTCTTCAAAGATTGGTCTGTATTTATCTCTATCCATCTTCTTCTCAGGTCTGACCAGCCTCCCTGCCACGGCTATAAAAAAGCACTTCTACTGCATGATGCTGCCACCACCATATTTGACAGTGGGGGTGGTGTTTTTTGTTTGCAACACATAGCGTTTTGCATGAAGGTCAGAAAACTTTGGTCTCATCTGACCAGGGCACCACCATGTTTGCTGTGTCCTCTACATGGCTTGTGGCTGACTTTTAAAGATTTCTTCTTGTTTGTCTTACATAAAGAACAGATTTGTGTAGTATAAAACTAATAGCTGTCTTGTCAACAGAGGCTTCCAATCTCAGCTGTGGACCACTGCAGCTTCTCCAAAGTTACCATGGGCTTGATTGCTTCTCTGATTAATGTTCTCCTTGACTGGCCTGTCAGTTTAGGTGGTCATCCATTTCTTGATAGGTTTGCAGTTGTGCCATATTGTTTTCACTTGCAGATAATGGATTGGATAGTAATTTGTGAGATGTCCAAAGCTTTAGACATTGCTTAATAATAAATAGTGCTTTAAAATTATTCACAACTTTTCCCTGACCTCTGAGGCCTTCACAGAAACAGTGTGTTTATACTATGATTAAATTAGGGGACTTCTGAAGGAAACTGGTTGCACTGGATTTTTTAAGGGTGTCTGAGGAAAGAAGCTGCAAACAAATGCATAGCACCCATTTCACATTTGCATAACTTCACAATTATGCACTGCTTTCTATTGGTAAAATACAAGTAAGTTAGTAGTTATAATGTGACACATGGTAAAAAACTTCAGCCACTTTAACATTGTTCAGTGTTAAATCAACTCACTGCTTCAACCAAATGTGTTTACTTTTAAAAACACAGAGGACTTGCAAAGATGCAAAAGATCTGGAGGCTTGGAGACAAACACCAAGTCATCAAAAGGTTTTTGTGTTGCTGTTGTGAGTAATTTGATTGTTCTTCTTGGCTGCTGTCTGATATAGGTTTCGTCTCCTTTCCCCTGTTGGCAAATTAATAGTTTACAGAGGATTTCCCAGAAAGCTGCTGAAAAACATCCTGCAAAATAAGAAGTCTGATTGGCAGTCTATATTTAAGATTCTCGTTTATGTAATCCATTTATCTAGAGGGGGACAAGACAAATGACTCCAGATTTCTATGATAATCTATTGTAGCTTCTATTTTTATCAGCTGTGGCTCGATGGTGCCTGCATCCTAACTCTGGGAAACAAACTGCTCCCCCTTGCGGGCTATGCCTCTTTGTTGATAACACATCACCTTGGTGTTCTCACTTATCGTCAGACTTGGATACGAGAGGACTTCAGGGATTGGACTTAACGAGTCTCTCTGCAGCCTAAGAAACAACAGATTTTTATAAGTCTGCCGACATAAAGTTGTCTTCTTATGCGTTATCTTGTTGAATGTTGAAAAGATTAAATGTTTCTGTTGTCCAACAACAAAAACCCGCTAAGAGCTGTGCATGATATTCAATGTAGAAAACGAACATACCGGTACTCATAAATTAAATTGGGGACATTTCATGATGCACCTCATCATTTCCTTCAACATAACACTGACTAGGCGTATGAGATGAGTTTATGCGTCCCTATCTGATATGCTTCTCTTTTTGTGTCAAAAAGGACAAGGCGAAGTTAAAGAAAAACGAGAGCGTCTCTTACTCTCAAAGGGATTCTCAGCTGAGTGCTCTCTAGCCTGTTTTATTCTGGCAACATAAACAGTCTGTGCTGGAGGAATGATAAAAGGAGACAGAGCCTGTATGGGTGTGAAGGAAAGCCTTACATCTGGCTGGCTCACTTTCCTCCACTCCCAGGAATCAGCCATCAGCCGTCAAATATAATTTAATGCCGCAGCCGGTGCCAAATGGAAATGCAACACCAGCTGGCGCGGACTGATGGACCGACTCTTAACAGGAAGTTTCAGGAACATTTCAGCTGAAGTTAAGACATTTATCCAGGAGTGAGTTTGTACATTGGGATTGATGACTTGATAATGGTAACAGAGGTGTTTTTTTTATTCATACTGCAATTGCAATCACCAAAACTGTAAAAAATATGCTGTGACCTACGAACTCCAACAAATTATTATTTTATCATCTCCATACCATATTTTCACATATCAGGAATATTTAATCTCTGATACTCATGTGCACTGCAGTGAAAAAAGTGTACAAATCTCTTTATTTTTGCTTTTTTGTCACACATTTCAGATCACCAAATGAATATCAGACAAAGAAAACCAAAGTAGATAAAAATTGACTTTCAAATGCAGATTTAAATGAAAAAAGTTTTTCAAACCAACCTATGTGAAAGAGGATTATTCCCTGTTTTTAAATCAAGGCATATCTGTAACTAACCCTGTTTTTTAAGAAGCTGGATTGAATTTAATTTGCCACATTCAGGCCTGATCACTGCCAGATCTGTTCAAATAAGAAATATCTTAAATAGAAGCCATTTTGCAACATGAAGTGGGCATGCCCTGATTTAAAGAAATTCAATAATAGATGAGAAACAAAGTCATTGACATCTATCAGCCAGGGAAGGATCAGAAGGTTAGGTCTTAGGCTTTGGGACTTCCGTAAACTACAGCGAGAGCCAATTTTCACAACTGGAGAAAACATGAAAGAGTGGTAAACCTTCCCAGGATTGGAAGACCTAACAAAATTACTGTAAGAACACATCAACGACTCATTGAGGAGGTGACAAAGAAACCCAGAACAACATCTAAAGCTCTGCAGACCTCTCTTGTCTTAGTTGAGGTCAGAGTTCATAATTCAACAATAAGAAATAAACTAGACAAAAATGGCATCCACAGAATGGCTCCTAGGTGAAAACCATGGCTGACCAATGACCTTTGAGAAAATATTCTGTGGACTGAAGGCTTGCATTTGGTTACGTCTGCCGCACTAACTGAGAATTATAGAAAAAGACAATCATGCCAAACGTCAGACATGGCTCTGGTATTATGGTCTGGGGCTGCTTCTTATGATATGATCTCCTCTGAAAAACGTTTGTATTGAGAGATTTCACTGAATTGTTTAACTTGTCCATTTTGCTTCTCTGTCTCCCCAGCTCCTGCCTCTCCACCTCTCCACAACATCTCTTATCTCTTGCATTGAAGAGAAGCTACTGTGCATGTACAAGTTATAAGGTGAGTCTATGGGCAAAGATATCTGCACCTGCAGAGCGAAAATACGTCACCAATCAGCCAACATCCATGAACGAAATGAAATAAAATGAAAGTTTACTCATCATTAACTATAAAATATTTATCTTGCACATATACAAAATATATACATTATGATTTTGAAATATTCTCATTTTATTATGTAATTTGTGGTTAATTTCTTTTGTCTTTCAATGTAATGTTCTGAGTGGTGAGGCGTCACCCCATTGGCCAACCGCCTCTGGTTATGCAGCAACACACTTTGAATGGTTCATAGATGCTGTGGCAAGATGTTAAACAGGTCTGTCATGCTCAAAACCCCTCCTATGTGGATGAATTAAAACAATTCTGCAAAGAAAAGTGGGCCAAAATTCTTCCACTGTGATGTAAAATTGCCTGATATCAGCTGCTGCCACCAAGGGTGCCACAACCAGCTATTTGGTTTGGGAAGCAACTACTTTTTCACAAAGGTCCTGGGTAGGTTTAGATAGATGATCCTTTATAAGTGAAATCCATTTGTATTTTATATTTACTCTTTTTGGTATTTGCCTTTTTCTGATATTAAAATTAGTTTGATGATCTGAAACATCTAAGCGGGCACATCTGCAAGGGAGCAAATACCCTTCACAGCGCTGTACAACACATGAAACATTAAAGAAAAAGTATTTAAGGTAATCACCTCATGTCTTTTCCATTAGGTGGGATATTTTCCACATAAAAACACTGTGGTCCTTATTGAGACCCCAGAGCCTTCAGTCTATCTTTCAGTGTGTCCTGGTGTCAACGTTGCATACTGTAAGTAACACGGATAAGACTTACATAGCAGTCTTTGTCAGATCTTCACGCTCCAGCGGAGGCTTTGGTGTCTGTCTGTTTATCTGTGTGATAAAATCACAAGTAACAACAGGGGAAATGAAAGCCTTTACAACAGCCTTGAAAAAAACCCAAAACGATCCTTTGGTTTGATACGTCCAGTGGACCTCACAGGATCCACATGACACTGGCTCTGTTAAAAGCTGCAGCAAAGGGGACACTTTGAGCCCGGTGGGTTTAAACAGCTGTAGGTGCTTCTGGCTGGATCTATCATTCACCAGGAAGATATCTGTTACTCATCATTATCACTGCCCCAAGTTCAAAAATATAAAATACATTTTAACATTCAAAGACTTTATCGATTAAGTTTCCTTTGTTGATTTTATGGTTGCTGGGGGACATGGTAGTTGTTGATGTAATTTATTTTCTCTTTGTTTCTGATTTCAAATGGTTGTGTTTCAGTTTAATCATTTTAGAAAACTGACAAAAAGTATAAACCCCTTAAAGATAAATGGACTGAACTTATATAGCGCCTTTCCAGTCATACAGACCACTCAAAGCACTTTACTCTAGAGCCACATTCACCCAATCACACTCACACATTCATACACCGATACGCAGATCGGTAGGAAACTTGAGGGCACATCGACATATGGCAGGAGAAAGCTGGAATCAAACCCACAACCTTCCTTCTGATTGCAAGACAACTACTCTTCCTACCGAGCCACAGTCGTCTTTAAACATTTATTTTGCTTTTTCTTTTTTTTCACACGTTTGCCATTGCTGGGAATAAGTCTTTTTACATCACACTGAAGGAATGTTGACCCTGTCTTCTATGCAAAGTTGTTTTATTTCAGTCACAGTTGAGGGAGGGTTTTTGGATACTAAAGATCTATTTGGATATTAACATTCTTTTTCTTTAGTTTTTTTAAGCCATTCTGAGGTGGACTTGCTGGTGTGTTTTGGATCATTTTCCTGGTGTATAATCCACGTGTGTCTGAGCCTCATGTCACAAACTGATGGTCCGACACTTCAGCTGAAAGCTTTGTTCCATCAATAATGCGAAGTCCTCCAGGTCCTGAAGCAACAAAGCAGCCTCAGATCATCACACTACCATCACAATGTTTGGCTGATCTTTTTCTAAGATGCTGTGTTAGGTTTATGCCAGATGTAACAGAACACACTTCTTCAAAAAGGTTCAACTTTTTTCTTGTCAGTCCAAAGAAAGTTTTGCCAAGAGTAGTTTTTTTGGCAAAATGTGAGACAGACCTTTGTGTTTTGTTTTGGTCTTCAGTGTTTTTTGTCTTGGAACTCTCATTTTTTTGTTGAATAATAAACACTGACCTTAACTGAGACCTGCATTGCTTTAGCGATCTCCTGGATGAGCTGTCAATGCACTCTTGGAGACATTCTGGTAAGCCGGCCAATCCCTGGGAAGGTTTACCAATTGTTCATGTTTTCACAGTGTTTTGGAGAAAACATGGATGTATTTATTCTCTATTGCTTTTGTTGGGATTTTATGTGCATCAAAATACCCTGCGGGAGACGGCAGAAAGAAAGCGTGCCAAGAGCTACTGAGCAGGGTCCAAGCTAGCTAGGAGCAACTCCACGTGTGGACCTGGCAAGGTGACTATAATTCCGCTAGCTTTGCTGGATCTTTAGCAATAGTGAGGAACGGAAAACCATTCACAGATGGCGAGTATGGTAAAATGTTCATGCTGGATGTAGCCAATCAACTTTTTGATGATCTTCTGAACAAAGACAAGATAATCAAACGGATACAAGACATGCCTCTTTCGGCAGAACTGTGCATGATCGTACCATCATGACGGCAAACCAAGTGGAGGAAATGCAAGTGAAGGACATACAGTATATGCAGCGCCGTTCTTTTCTCTGGCTTTGGATGAGTCAACAGACGTAAGCCATTTGTCGCAGTTCAGTGTGATTGCAAGATACGCTGCTGGTGACAAACTGTGCGAAGAAAGTCTTGCTGTTCTGCCAATAAAAGGGTCCACAAGAGGTGAGGATTTATTCAAGTCTTTCATGGAGTTTGCTGAAGACAAAAATCTACCTATGGATAAACTTTTCTCAGTGTGTACTGATGGTGCTCCGTGTATGGTGGGGAAAAACAAGGGATTTGTAGCACTTCTCCGTGAACATGAAAATAGACCCATCCTAAGTTTCCACTGCATTCTACACCAGTAGGCACTTTGTGTTCAGATGTGTGACGGGCAGCTTGGTAAAGTGATGTCCCTGGTCATTTGTGTGATCAACTTTATTGTTGCCCGAGCCTTAAATGATTGCCAGTTTAAGATATTTTATCAGCACTAGTGGCCTTTATTTATTTTTGACAGTAGACAGACAGGAAAGAGGGGTGGAGAGAGGGGGAGACATTCGGCAAATGTCGCTGGGTCCAAGACTCGAACCCGGGACTGCCGCTTCGAGGACTGTAGCCTCCGTATATGGTCGTGCGCTTAACCCCTACACCATCAGCGCCGCGCCCAAATGATTGCCAGTTTAAAACACTGCTAGATGAAGTTGGAAGTAACTTTCACGGTCTACTTTTGCACAGCAATGTGCGTTGGTTATAAAGAGGGAAGGTGCTTAGACGTTTTCCGGCTTGCCTGAACGAAATCCGGACTTTCCTTGAGATGACAGGCATAGAGCATCCTGAGCTAGCCGAAACTGAGTGGCCCCTCAAGTTTTACTATCTCGTGGATATGACTGAACATCTGAATCACCTCAACGTTAAAATGCAAGGTATTGGAAATACAGTGTTATCCCTTCAACAAGCCGTGTTTGCTTTTGAAAACAAGCTGGAGCTCTTTATCATGGATCTTGAAACAGGTCGTTTACTACATTTTGAAAAACTGAGACAATTTAAAGATGCATGCACAGTAAGTGAGCCCACTCAAAACTTTGATCTCCACCAGCTAGCTGGCTTCACATCTAGTCTCCTACAGTCATTCAAAGCACGCTTTGGAGAATTTCGTGAGCACACTCGTCTTTTTAAGTTCATCACCCATCCAAACGAGTGTTCACTAAACACAGCCGACCTGAGTTACATTCCTGGTGTTTCTGTCAGAGATTTTGAAGCAGAAGTGGCTGACCTGAAGGCCTCAGACATGTGGGTGAATAAGTTCAAGTCACTGAATGAAGATTTGGAAAGAATCGCACGACAGGAAAGTGGAGTTGGCGAGCAGGCACATGTGGACAGAAATGAAAAATCTTCAACCCGAAGACCAGCTGATTATCAAAACTTGGAACGCGCTTCGTGTCACATACTACACACTGCAGCTTGTGAGTATTGCTGTGTTGACCATGTTTGGATCTACGTATGCATGTGAGCAGTCATTCTCACATCTTAAAAACATCAAGTCCAATCTACGATCACGTTTAACGGATGAAAGCCTCAACGCTTGCATGAAGCTCAACCTCATCAAGTACCAACCAGACTACAAAGCCATCAGCAAATCCATGCAGCACCACATTAATGGTATTATAACAACATTATTTAAATTTTAAATAACTCCGAGTCAGAAAGGTTCCCTTCCCCTGATTTAAAATAATAAATTCAGAGGCTTATCATACTCACATTTAGTTGAATTCAGTCTTGAAATATGTTATATGGCTATTACTGAAATAAATTTCCAGATATTTTGCTTTCATGGCTCTCTGAGTCAAAAAGGTTCCCGACCCCTGACCTAAACTGTATTTCAACAGACCTGAGTCAAGTGAATGGGTCATTATGAGGAGGACTAGATTAGATGTCACACCTAGAAGTTCACTCTGCTGTGGAAAGAGAATGACACAACTGCAAATCTACCAAAACATATCTGTCAACACATCTAAATTGGTAGAAGAACATTAATCAGAGAAGCAGCTAATAAGGCCTGCTAACTCTAGAGGGGTTATTTTGGTCTACATATAAAACACTTCACACATTTAACTGAAAATATTGAAAACTGCTGTTCACAGATGCTCCCCATCTAATCTAATTGAGCTGGAGCTGTTTTGCAAAGAAGAGGCAAAAGTTTTGACTTCAATAACATACACTGCATTATGTTGGTGCCTGACATGAAGTCCTAAAAAAATATTGAAGTTTGTTGTAGTAATGCGACAAAATATGAAAACATTCAAGGGCAAAGACACTGTAATTCCTTATTTAGCCAGCAGGAGGTAAACATGAGGACAAATTTCTTAAAGATTTCTTCTGCTCTAAAATCCCATTGATCAGCCTCTATTGGCGATGAACTGGATTACACTCAGACAAGCCATGGCTGGAGTAGATTGTAGTGAAGGGATTTAAAGTGAAACAGTGCATGAAGGAGGATCATGCGAAAAGGTAAATACACATTCTTAAAACAAATGAGGGGAATGAAAATATGTAAAGCAGTGTAAGAGAACTGCAAAGTAAAGATGTGAACACCATCTGGACTCGGTTCATCTGTCATCTCATCATCTGCCCTCCACTTGGCAGAGCTTCCTGAGGCACAGCTGGCACCATCTCCCTCTGTCCCCCACCTCAATCACATCTTGGTGCACACTCCACCAAGTGTGTGGACAAGCCTGTTTACGCATCTATTTATGGCTGCATACAGGAATACAGCAGGTAGACTGCATCAGATAAAACAATAAAAGACAGCTCCTTATGTGGCATAACAATGTCTTTAATTCTACTTGTATAGTAAAAACACCTTTACAACCTTTATTAGGTGATGAAAGCAGGTGGGCTGAGGCATTCAGCTATGCATTCCAGGGTGTGTTTGTTTTGGGGAGTTTGCCCAGGGCAGGACTGTGGGGAAGGCTATAACAGGTTTCCATTCCTACATATGTACTTCTATGCTTCTTGGCATTGGCAGGAGTGACAGAGTTTGACAAGGTGTCTCACATTTGAACTGCTGACACATTGCACTACATACACACGACTGAGACAAGCTGCATCCCCACTGCAAGTCTCATCTTGTCTCTTTATAAGCTGCCAGCATGCCTATTGATCATAGATGTGAAAGCCTTCATCTTTGATGAAGACTCAGATGGTGTTTTCAGAAAATCTGGAGGTATAAGATCTAAAAGAAACCAACTTTATTTTTACAATATTCTGACCAAAGTTTTTAAAAAATAAACTGCCTTGTACAGTGCAATACATGTTTGTTTCCACCTCCGATACATGTGTAAAAGCCTTAATTTAAATTCAGCTCTTAATACAGAAGCATGATTTCACACTGAACAATTTAGACAAATGGATCCTTTCATTTGAGCACATTTATTCAGTGGGGAAAAAATTGAATGTCAGGTAACAAAATATACTAGTGTGTCGAAGTTGGAGATGGGCTGAAAGAATGCCTCATTACTGAAGCTTACAGGTAAACTCACACTCATGCATAACTTGGATTTTATAAATGCCTGAGTTAACTTTGGGGAAAGTTTGGAAAAAACTATTCTTCAGAGGAAGACCTGGAGTTCTGGTTCCAGAAAACAGCTAGAGATAAATAGATGAGACACCTTACTCTCAGCTTTGGACCTCATTGTGTCACCCCTCAGCCAACTGGACTGGGTCCCTTCACCTACGGTTCTGAACGTCCCGCTCATCAGCTCGGTGGATGGAGAATCTCTGCACAACATTTGTTTGACCCAGCTCCATGGTCATCTCTGCAGGAAGGCATTGGCTGTTTTCATCTCAGCACAGGTTCCTCTCTTTGCAAATCAGAGATGAATTGTAAACATCCTGAACAATGATCCTCCTGGCAGATTAAATCACTGAATGTTCCAGTGATTAAAAACAACGCAAATTAACTTTAACCAAGTGGATCCAGGCTTGGTTATTCCAACTGGACTGGGTTCTGGGTTGGTGTGTCTCAGGTGGTGAGAGGTGCATGGTGGTGTCTGTCTTCTTTCTCTCCATTTATTTCAGTCTCTGACTAACCTCTCAGAAACACAAAGAACAAGATGTTTTGCCACATTTACACTAGCTAGCCATTAGGAAAGATATATTTTCATAACTGTTTGTTTTCCTTTCCAGAGGACAGGGAATTCATAACACGCTAGATTACAACATGACTGTCTGGAACCTGTTTATTCCTAATTCAAGGCCTGAAACCTGCTTAGTCACCAAAAGTGGAACAAGGTTACATTCTACTGACTGGGTTTTATCTTTAGCAGACAAAAGATCATTACCTAAAGAGAATTACTCATGACATATGACATGTCATAGCATCATCATAGACACTAAATTTATCTAATCTTAAAAGCATATTGCTGAGAATTTAAGAGATGGCCCAGTTTATTCTAATGTAACAGGAAATTATTTTTTAACAGTCCTGATCAGAATGGTGAAGTGTTCAAGATACATTTTTGTGCATTTTTTTAACACTACAACAGTGACACACTTATTGACACCCCAAAATATTCATATAAATTAAACACAACCAAAATATTTTGTGAAGTGTACCTTACTTTTTAAAATTGATTAGAGTTTGAGGGAACATTTGATAAGTAATATATATATATATATATATATATATATATATATATATATATATATATATATATATATATATACACAGTACTGTGCAAAGGTTGCTGTAAACAAAGAATGCTTTCAAAAATGGAAGTGTTAATCATTTATTTTTATCAATCAACAAAATGCAGTGAATGACTAGAAGAGAAATCTAAATCAAATCAATACACTTGCACACAGTTTTTGAAGGAACTCGTCTGGTAGGTTGTTCCAAACATCTTGGAGAACTAACTACAGATCTTCTGTGGATGTAGACTTTCTCACATCCTTCTGTCTCTTCATGTAATCCCAGACACACTCCATGATGCTGAGATCAGGGTTCTGTGGGACCCATACCATCACTTCCAGTAAGTCTTGCTCTTTATGCTGAAGATAGTTCTTAATGACTTTGGCTATATGTTTGGGTTTACTCACTTAACATTTTGTAAATTGATAAAAATGAACAATCATCATTTGTATTTTCTTTGTTTGGAGCATTTTTTCACACCCCACCCGTCTAAAATGTACTGTGTGTTGAGGCAAGATCATTCAAACATTTAAAAATGAAAATCAGAATTTTAAACTTTACTTTACTTTAAAAAATGTAGACAACCAGTGTAGAGGGGCCAGATGAAGGATGACATGCAACAGTGCCAGCTGCAGACGAGAGCGCAAGGACAGACTCACCCCAACACAAAGTCCATTACACTAATCTGAGCTGGACAAAATAAAAGAGTGGGTCAAAGAGGTTCCTGATTAGAAAAAATATACCTTTTGCCAATCGGCTTAAACGATAAAAGACCTTACAACTGCTCTAATTTGACTGTCCAATTTAAAAGGAACTTAAAATCCAAATTGGTAACAGTTAGTTCAAAATATGCTGCAGCGGTGGACTCACAGGGGCCACTTGGTCCAAACACTATCACATTTGTTTTCTTTTCATTTTTTAGTATTACCACAGCTGTGGACCAAAGATTTTCTGAAAGAAAATAAAATTAAACAAAATTTGTTTTCTTCAACTTCCCAGACACTATGATGTCCTGATTTATCACATAAAATGCCAATAAAATACTATATTAAAGACAAAAATGCAAAAAAAGTCCAAGAATTATGAATACTTTTGCAAGACACAGGCCAACTGGTTTACCTCCTCTGGTCAGAAATTATTCACACATTAAATAGAGTATATGTCATAGTTCAATTTTAGAGGTGGACCAGAGATGCAGGACGAGCAGAGACCGTTGGTGAGATGATTATTCTTTAATAAGACGAGCCAACTTACAATTACCCATGCAGGTTTCACAAAGATCCAAAGTAACACGTTCATCAAAAAACAGTCCTGGTTTCTGGATCGCAGGATAAACCTCAACTTAGTAGGAACAGACGGACTACATAGACTAACTTAGATCGAACCAAATTAGACTAACGACACCGCATGGGACAAAGGACAAAGACGAACTGAAATACAGACAAAGGTAGGCATGGCCCAATAGGGCAGATAATCAGGGGAAAACAGACACAGGTGTGGAGCAGGCATGTGGGAAGACAGAGGGGCAGGTGAACCAGATCGGGATAAACGAGGAGATGAGAAGTCCGACAAGACAAACAGTAAACAAAACCCAGCGACCGGAAACACAGGGAGAAAACTGATCTAAAAACACAGTAAACAGAACAGGACCTAGAAAATAAAACACCAGAAACGAGGACTCAAAACTAACCACACTAAAAACAGCCAAAATCCCCAGACTAAAATATAAACAAATATCAAACCAAAAACACACACTATGACAGTATACCTCCAAAAACCAAAAGGGAAGTCTAACTGCCCTCTGTTCAGACATGAAGGATTTATTCTGACCACAGAATTAATCATATATGAGAGCAGCAGAGTTGAGAAAGAGAGCAGTTATTAGCAGAACAAATTAGGCCAATTTCTAACTATACATAGATTCCTCCTCTGCAACCAAAGCCGTTCCATATGCTCCTCTACGAAGCACAGACCTGGCAGCCTTCATCAGCAACCTGTATTCATATCAGATCCTGAATGCAAGCACATTCATCTTGAGCTTTACTTTATCTGAGCAATCAATCTGCTGATGTCTGAGCAGGTTTGCGTTACTGTTTATGTCAGTTAGGAAAAATCCTAAAAAACCCAGCAGTTCTGCAATGCTCTCAGTGTAATAACAATAAGTCTAAAAAGACAAATCCCTGTCACTGTAGGCAGTTTCCCTCAACAATACAATCAAAGATGCACAGGGAATATAATGGAGCTGAAAGAGAAGACAGCAGAACGATAATAAAAAGATCATGGTAGTGTGATAACAGGTTGGGTATGTATGTGTAAGTCTGTGTGTTGCAGCTGGTTAATGATTGGTGTATGGATGAGCCTGTAAGAGTTGGATTAAAATAGGGATGTGTGTTTGTAAAGGTGGTGTAAGAATTGTGGGTTAAACAGTGAGTGCTGCCTTCCATGGGGGATATAGCCAGTGGATCGCTTGCAGCATCTCCAGCCCCAGAGTCCCTGGAGTGTGTGAGTGTGTGTGCTGCTCAGTAGATTGGGCTGCAGAGTGAATGGGCTCATTAGCGGTAGCAGAGTAACACATGGCCTGGGGCACACACAGACACCCAGCACACACACTTTCTCTCTATAACCACCCTACTCCCCCCCATCCACACACACACACACACACACACACACACACACACACACACACACACACACACACACACACACACACACACTCCAGACTGGCATACTGATGCCTTAAGCCTGTAAACACAGATCGCCTCATTTATTTAAAAAAATCTGGATATTCTGATCAGTCAAGCTTAAAAAAACTGCCAAGGAAAAAAAGAAAATAAAAGAAATCATCTGTGCACGTTTACCAAATCATCAGTTTGCACAATTCATCCACAGTTGAGATCCATGGTGATAATAAAGTAGGTGATGTTTTCTACCAGATATTAACACCTAACAAGAAGATAATCATAAGTTGCCCACACAGCACTGAATGTTTAACATGAAGGGTTTCACCGCCAGCAGATAAGTTGTTAATAATGACACTGCAACTTCTGCTGTCTCCTGCAGAAGTTTCCTCCAAAGTTTTTCCACATATGTAACATTTATCCTGGATAATTCAACTCAGAATAAAAGAAAAATAAAAGAAGGTTCAATAACCTGATTGAATAAGTTTGCACACCACTTTTATTTTCTTCTCATGAAATTATTCTTTTTTTTGTTCTGTGATGTTATATGTGTTGTGTCAATCTGCGATATTTTTATATTTTTGTTAAGTTTTGACATGTTTTTTTTTTATTTCCACCATTACTATATTTACGTGCCACCAAAATCTTGGTGTAGCAAACAATGACAAACATCCTGTTGTTCTTATGTACATATAAAATAATATCTGTCCATCTGATCGTCTGTCAATCAAAAAATATTTATTATGAAATTAATCATTTCCTGTTGTTCCTTAAAAGCCAATAAGATTCGACTGCAGCTGCACTACTCTGTTGGAGTTCAATTAAAAGTGCTGTAATGCCCAGGCTGCACCACCAGGTGGAAATCATGTCATCATTAGCTACACCAAAATTCAAAAGAACAACATTGGAAACATGACTAAATATTGTTGGCTTATAGTGTAGCTTAATGGAAACTGTGTCAAAGATAGATGTAAAATAACTCATAAAACCTGACCCACTGTTGTCTAGGAATGTGCAAAGTAGGCCTATTCGTCATAATTTTTCCAAATCTCCACATATTTATTTCACAAGTAGAGCCCGGAATTTCTCAAATCTCCACTTGGGAAACTGTTTTTAAGAATCAAATAATTATATCGTTTTGTGTATCAAAAATGTCGAAATCACCTTATTTTGCAGAGTCAAAAAAATTATCCTGCGAGGTCAAGCTGCTTAACAAGGTGTTTGGTGTCAATGTGCCATCTTTCTAGGAGAACTGTTCTGTTTCTCATTGACTTCTGTAATAAAAAAAGCTATGTTGTCTTCACTTACATAACTACAGCACAGTCACAGCAGATGAGCTACAGGTTGCATATAGCAGCCGTACCATGCTATATGCAATGTAAGATAATAAAGCATTTTGACTTTAAATTTGTTTTTGTCTTACAAAGGATGTAGAATTTCTGGTCCTGATATACAGGTCCTTCTCAAAATATTAGCATATTGTGATAAAGTTCATTATTTTCCATAATGTCATGATGAAAATTTAACATTCATATATTTTAGATTCATTGCACACTAACTGAAATATTTCAGGTCTTTTATTGTCTTAATACGGATGATTTTGGCATACAGCTCATTAAAACCCACAATTCCTATCTCACAAAATTAGCATATTTCATCCGACCAATAAAAGAAAAGTGTTTTTAATACAAAAAACGTCAACCTTCAAATAATCATGTACAGTTATGCACTCAATACTTGGTCGGGAATCCTTTTGCAGAAATGACTGCTTCAATGCGGCGTGGCACGGAGGCAATCAGCCTGTGGCACTGCTGAGGTCTTATGGAGGCCCAGGATGCTTCGATAGCGGCCTTTAGCTCATCCAGAGTGTTGGGTCTTGAGTCTCTCAACGTTCTCTTCACAATATCCCACAGATTCTCTATGGGGTTCAGGTCAGGAGAGTTGGCAGGCCAATTGAGCACAGTGATACCATGGTCAGTAAACCATTTACCAGTGGTTTTGGCACTGTGAGCAGGTGCCAGGTCATGCTGAAAAATGAAATCTTCATCTCCATAAAGCTTTTCAGCAGATGGAAGCATGAAGTGCTCCAAAATCTCCTGATAGCTAGCTGCATTGACCCTGCCCTTGATAAAACACAGTGGACCAACACCAGCAGCTGACACGGCACCCCAGACCATCACTGACTGTGGGTACTTGACACTGGACTTCTGGCATTTTGGCATTTCCTTCTCCCCAGTCTTCCTCCAGACTCTGGCACCTTGATTTCCGAATGACATGCAGAATTTGCTTTCATCCGAAAAAAGTACTTTGGACCACTGAGCAACAGTCCAGTGCTGCTTCTCTGTAGCCCAGGTCAGGCGCTTCTGCCGCTGTTTCTGGTTCAAAAGTGGCTTGACCTGGGGAATGCGGCACCTGTAGCCCATTTCCTGCACACGCCTGTGCACGGTGGCTCTGGATGTTTCTACTCCAGACTCAGTCCACTGCTTCCGCAGGTCCCCCAAGGTCTGGAATCGGCCCTTCTCCACAATCTTCCTCAGGGTCCGGTCACCTCTTCTCGTTGTGCAGCGTTTTCTGCCACACTTTTTCCTTCCCACAGACTTCCCACTGAGGTGCCTTGATACAGCACTCTGGGAACAGCCTATTCGTTCAGAAATTTCTTTCTGTGTCTTACCCTCTTGCTTGAGGGTGTCAATAGTGGCCTTCTGGACAGCAGTCAGGTCGGCAGTCTTACCCATGATTGGGGTTTTGAGTGATGAACCAGGCTGGGAGTTTTAAAGGCCTCAGGAATCTTTTGCAGGTGTTTAGAGTTAACTCGTTGATTCAGATGATTAGGTTCATAGCTCGTTTAGAGACTCTTTTAATGATATGCTAATTTAGTGAGATAGGAATTTTGGGTTTTCATGAGCTGTATGCCAAAATCATCCGTATTAAGACAATAAAAGACCTGAAATATTTCAGTTAGTGTGCAATGAATCTAAAATATATGAATGTTAAATTTTCATCATGACATTATGGAAAATAATGAACTTTATCACAATATGCTAATATTTTGAGAAGGACCTGTAAAGCGTGTTAGTACTGACTGCTGTTTTGTTTCAACCACCCTTGCCTGCTCCTTATAATAGTACGTGACACACGTTAATGTCATTAATATTGCTTCTTTTAATTGTATCATTATTAAATTTAATAAATGTAACAAAATCAAAATAACAACACCATCCTTATGGCAGATAAATTATTATCTGCCATGAACTGACTAAAGAGCAGACAGATTATATATGCAGAGAAACTCCCCAAAACATCAAAAGCTATCACAAATACTCAGCATGTCAGATGTCTGCAGCCTAAAAGCGAGTATTACAGAGCTGAGAGTCTCAGTGCAGGCTGCTCACTGGGGTTATCAGGTGGTCACCTGTCATCACAGATGCTTCAGTCAATTACATCTTCTTCACCTCTCCAGACTGTAACTGCAGTTACACAACCTTGAAATATTACAAACGCTAAAAATGAACAACCTCAAGTAAGCTTACATCTGTTTCATCTTTTGGATTTAACTTAACATCTACACACACCACCGTGATTGGCTGTCTAATGTTCTACAGTCATTGTGACCTTAACCTTACATTAAAGAAAAGTCCACGCATTCGTCAAGGACTGACCAATGCAATTGAGTGTTTCGGTCCAGATAACATTTATTTATAGCTTATTTTCTTGGCTGTAACAACTTGTCCTAATTCAAACCAAATGTGGTCTTCACTTACATTTCTCTCAGCCAAAACACAAAGCAACACAACAGATTTCAGTGGGTAAAAAAGCTTCACAATCAACATAAATACATCCCAGTCTCCCATCACAGAGCGGGACTTTTTGTCTTACCTCAGTGCTGCGCCTCTGGCTTTGGTCTTGTCAGACACCTGTCAGGACAGAGACACAGAAACAGAGGTTTACATATTCAGGCCCAGCAACTGGCTTTGTTTTTATGTCTGACTGACACAGTTATTCCAGTATAAACAGCAAGGACATTGATCATTTAGTGTTTTAGTTTAAAGTACCTGTCAGTAATAAACTTGTGAAGAAGATTGGCTGAAAATTACAATTGGCTACTTGTAAAGAACGATTCCAACGAGAGCAGTATAATAAAATAATTAACCCTAAAACAGCTACAGTTGTGCACAAGGAACTATAGTACTTTATGCTAACACATAAAGGCCTTTGCAGGATTTTAAAGTTTTTCTCATTTTTGTCACATTACAATTGAAACTTCTATTTTTTTTAACTTGCAGCTAAACCAACAGAAAGTAGTCCACAGCTGTCAAGTTTAAAGAAAATCACACATGGCTTCTAATTTTTTTTTCTACAAATAAAAAACTCAAACGTATGGCCAATTACAACCACAATTACTTTGTTGTACAGTATGTCTCAACAGGTGGACATCTCAAACAGGTTTTCTCTCGGTTTTGTCTTATATTTAGCTCATTAATCTTCCCATCATTTCTGACCAGCATCCCAGTCAATGTTGAGGGAAAGTGTTCTCAAATTATGATACTGCCACTACCAGGTTTCACTGTGGGGGTCGTGTGTTCAGGATAATGTGTCGATTTGAACATTGGCCAAAATGTTAATATGCTGTGTCCACTACGTGGTCTGTGGCAAACTGCCAAGAGGACTTCTGATGGATTTCTTTCAACAGTGGATTGCTATTCCAAGAACAGATTTGTGGAGTGGACGACTGATAGTTGATAGTTGTCAACTGGTAACAATCTTTAAATCCATCCAGGCTCCCACAGAGTTTGGCATACTTGACTCAGTGGCCATCTGGGTGGACGCAAAGCCGACATTTGCCGGACATGTCGGCGCAAAGCAAAGTACACCGTTGTCACACAATTAACTGCTCTGTGGGAAAAAGTCTGGCACTACAGTGTCACTGCCACACGCTGCGGCACACTGTCAGGGAAATATTCCCCCTCTTCATTCTCTAGTGTGATGTAATGATCATTTAAACCACCTTCTTTTCTTTTGTTTTTCCGCACCACTCACAGTATGCCCAACTCTGTGGGAGCCAAACTTCACCACAACCGGGCCTGTCTAATGTGTTCCTTGGTCTTTCATGATGCTGTTTGTTCACTAATATTCTCTAATAAAACTTTGAGGCCTTCAAAGTGCGTCTGGATTTACACATAGAATAAATTACACACAGGTGGACTCTATTAAGTAATTAGATGACTTTTGAAGACAATTGGCAGGTCTGGATTTTATTTAGGGATATCGGAGTAAAGCGAGCTGAATGTTGTTTGTTAAGAGTAAAGCAGCTTAATGTATTTGAATTGCAGTCGCCATAACAGTATCAGTGTGTGCAATGTTGCAATCTGCTGCTTGAATGCAATATCTGGTAAGATATTATACTTAAAGTGTCATGCATTCAAACTTTGTAACATATTGGCCCAGACAGACTCTAACCGACGCTGATGCCCACTCCTGATTTATATTTTTATTGACTGAGATGCTAAAGTGCATGCATAAAGCCTGCCACTAAGTCAGCTTAGTATCATCTTAAAAACATCGCCAGAATAAAGGGTTTCCTGTCAAAACAGGACAGAGAAAAACTGGTACATGCCTTTGTCTTCAGTAGGTTAGAATACTGCAACAATATCTGGGTTAGGGTTAGTCTCTGTAAAGTCTCTTGTCTCTGTAAAAAATCAATTATCCAAAATGCTGTTGCCAGAGTCCTGACTTACACCAGGGAATTGGTTCCTATTACACCAGTTCTTAAATCACTGCACTGGCTCCCTGTTTGTCAAAGAATAGATTTTAACATTCTGCTATTCGTCTTTAAAGCATTAATAGGTATCGGGCCGAAATACCTGTTTTGAGTTGTTTGTCTAGTATGAACCACGTACACCCCACCCCGCAGGTCTTCATAGACCTGCTTATTTAGGGTTCCCAGAGCAAGAAGTAAACAAGCTGAGGCAGCATTTAGTTTCTATTCTCCTCAGCTCTGGAATAAACTTCCTAAAAACCTGAGATGTGCAGAAACTGTTGGTTCCTTTAAATCAGGACTGAAAACATTGTTGTTTAAAGAAGCTTTTGATCAAAGAATCTGAATAATGAACTGTTTAAAACATTTGTTTCTTTTACGCCATTTATATTTGTATTTTAACATCTTTTTATTTTATTCAATGCTTTCATGTTTATGCATTGTTACTAGAATTGTCTTTCCTTTTATTTCCAGTAAAGCTTTCTGGATTGCCGTGTGCATGAATGCTGCTACATAAATAAACGTGTCTTGCTTTGCGTTGCCTTAAGGAAAGACGGAAGTTAGAAAAATGAAGGTTAATTTCAATGGATATTGTCAATTGTAACCACTAGTATCGCAATTTTGCGTTTTCTTGATATCATGTGGCCCTGGTAAAAATGCTGAATATTGTCCCGTGCAAAATGCAGCCGACGGCAGGGTTTATTTCCTGAAACAGCTCTCATGTCACTGCAAGTCTTTACATCCCTCTCCTCTCACAAGACAGATTTCTTTCCACCCTACCAAAAACAATGTATAATTTTCAATCCAAGTATGTAAGGCTTTGTGTTGGTCTATCCCATAATATCTCAGTGAAATACATTGAAGTTTTTGGTTAACATAAGAAAATGAGAAAAAGCTCAAGGGGTATGAATACATTTGCAAGGCACTATACAGTAGACTAATTGTAATAGCATAGAACTGGGAAATCATAGGAGACCTGTTAAATGGTGCTAGTTTGGGCATTAGTGGTTTGAAACAGACGTTTCACACAAAAGATGAAAGAAGACTGATTGTAATATAAATTACAACGCAGTGACACTAATCTGTGTTTTTTTAGTTGTGGGTATTTATAGAGAAAACTGATTTTAACAAGGACTACAAATAAAAGCAATATAATTTGGCTTAGTTTGTTAGATATACACAACAAATCCAATTTAAATGATAGACATGATAGACATCTCCTCTCCTCTCCTCTCCTCTCCTCTCCTCTCCTCTCCTCTCCTCTCCTCTCCTCTCCTCTCCTCTCCTCTCCTCTCCTCTCCTGTTTATATTTCCATTCAACTTTTCAGGAAAAGAATAGGGTGATTATGTTTGGCAGGGAAGCCCTTCTTCCTCACCATATTCCCCTCCCTCCCCTACCTGTCATGCAATTCTATACATCAATTACAAAAACAAAGCAGAAGGGAACCGAACAAACAAAAGAAACCCAATTTCTCCAAATGTGAAACCAGTAATTTTGCTGCAAGCAGCGTTACTCAGCAATTAAAATGAATAACTCAAAACCAGAAAATGGACATTTTCCTTTTTCCAGCTTGTTGTTTCCTGCCCTCTCTAGGAATAAGGTGATTAACTGAGCCAGTGAAGTTTCTGGGGGATCAATGCGGAGCTGCAGGCTACAACAACAAACCTCCTCAGATCTTTGGCTTTTCAGACTGGAGGAAGGCTAGCGGAGAAGATCTATGTGTGAATATATTACCCAGCTGGTGGCTTGGCTCGGATTTAAATAAAGCACAACCCAACCAGAGTTTAGACACAGAATCTCTGCTATCACTGAACGGCTGGATGTGTTGTACCTTACAAAAAGAACAAGATTTGGCAGAGACAGAGGAAAAAAGAGAGCTTAAAGCGCTACAAGGCCAATACGATTTCCTATTTTTATGTGGGTGCCAGACGTCCCAGTGTTTCACAGCAGGCCTGGCAGTGCAGACCTAACAAGATGCCTACAACATATTTAACAGAAACCAGACAATAATTTTGTTGCTTGTCATCATGGTTTGTTTTGCATGAGAGATTCTATAAAGCAGCACTAACACCTGAACACTGAGGATGAATCTGTTCTCCTGATGCAATGCTTGCCCTTGAGTTGCCTGGCTGAAAGTACAACAGCAACTGAATCATCACTTTCAGAAATCTCCACATTTCAGGAAATGTTCATTGCCAGCCAATTGGATTTGAGATGATTTGTCACCTGAACATTTCCAATGGTGTGTTGCTTAACCTTTTGCTGCCAAAACAGTGCTGACCTGTTTAGACTGAGGTCTGTGGAATTGGGAGGCCAAGCCAATGCCTGATCCTTCTAAAATCATTCCTGAACCTTTTTGTTTGTGGCAGGGTGCAGTATCCTACTGAAAGAGGCCAAAACTATGTTTCCATGAAAGAGTGAATGTGGTTCTGCAACAAAGTGAAACATATGAAATCAGATCCAGATGGATGGCCAAGGTTTCCCAGCGGAATATTGCCTAAAGCTTCACACTACCTGCAGTGGGCTACCGTCTTCCAATAGTGCATCCATGTGCCTTGTGTTCCCCAAATAAGCAATGCATTGCACCTAACTATCTATTTAATGTAAAAGAAAACATGATTCATCAGATAAGGATGTTTCCATTGCTCCTTGGTCCAGTTCTGCCCTCGTTGGTGCTTTAGATGTTGGACAGGGTTTAGCATAGAGACCCTGATTGGTCTGCAGCTATGTAGCCCCATGCATAATAAACTGATGTTGTGAAACCTTTCTCTCAGAACCAGCATGAACTTCTATAACAGATGACTGGTCTGTTGGACCCTGCCAACCAGTCTACAGAACTTACAAACCATGGTTTACCACTGTGCCTTTTTTTAGACCACCTCTGATTGACAATAATCCCCACAGACCAGGAACAATCAACAAGAGCTGCAGGAGATGCTCTGACCCAGTTGTGTAGTAATCACAATTTGGGTCTTTTCAAACTGGGTTAAATCCTTACGCTTGGTCATTTTTCCTGCTTCTAACACCTGATAGGCAAGAATGTTAACTTGCTGCTAGCACGTGGCATAATGAACAGATAACCAGTATTACTCACTTACATCTGATAGGTGTATTCTGGAATGTGATCAGAAACAATATTATTTAAACTTGTCTGTAACAGAAAAGAATCACCAACAACCGCTCGCACAGCAAAACATAGAGTATGTACTATTTATTAGAGGTGTAACGTGATGTTAAAACTGAGTGGCATTTCTTGTCAAATGGAAATCTGTCTTCAAAGAGTTATCTAGTTCTTGCTGGAATGTGAATGATGTAGTCTTGATACCCTGTTTCTATGTCTGAAATTATTATTTAGAAGGAAGAAAGGAATTAGTTCTCCAGCTGCCCTGGTGTTATACCGCAGTTAGTTAATGAAGGCAGCTTGACCAGTGGGTCACAATGCTTGTTATCAAGTGTTGTGGGAATACATCAACTGGTTGATGTATTCCCACAACAAGCTTCTGACTATTGCTAAACTAAATGTTGCAAAGGACTTGAGACTGGGTGGAGATTTAAGACCCTAAACATACAGCCATCGCTACAACAGGATGGTTTAGGTCAAAGTGTATTTATGTGTTAGAATGGACCAATAAAGGTTTAGACATAAGTCCAAATGAGAATCTTTGGCATCCATCCATCCATCCATCCATCCATCCATCCATCCATCCATCCATCCATCCATCCATCCATCCATCCATCCATCCATCCATCCATCCATCCATCCATCCATCCATCCATCCATCCATTCATCCATCCATCCATCCATCCATTGTGTGAGAGGGTACACCCTGAACAGATTGCCAGTTCATAACAGGGCAACACAGACACACAAGGCAAACAACCAAACACGCACGTACCTTAAGGGCAATCTAGACAGAACAATTAATCTAAAAGTTATGTTTTAGATGCATGCATTCACTGGGAGAACATGCAACCTCCATACAGAAAGAGTCCAGGACCTATTTGCTACAAGGCAGCAGTGCTAACTACTGCACACTGTGCATAAAATATTCTCAAGTTCAAAATCTAAAAATGCTACATTACTCCAAATATTTTTTTTAACAGAATTTTTTTCATTTGTTTTTAAGACAAATATCTGCATCTACAATGGAGATTTCAGTCAAAAACACTGTAGTACCTACATAAACATTAACTTCAGTAAAATAAAAATGGAACTTTTAAAAATAACAACCTTTAAGCAGGTATTGAATGTACTTTCCATTGAGCCCATATTTCTGTATTAAAATGTGTTTTTACTGGTCTGATGTAATATTCTAATCTTAAATATCATGTCCTCAATAGCTGTGAGCATCATAATTAACAGAAAAAAAGCTTGAAAACATCAGTCTGTGTGGAATTAGTTTTTATATTGCATTTCACGTAATGAACTGAGTTAATAATTAAAAACAATAATTAACAAAAAGTTAAAAATTAAAAAACAATGTTTTCTGGAAACTAGTGTGATCTGTGAAGTGCTTATATAAGTTGGGATATTTTTTCCCAGTCTGGAATTTACCTAGAGATTTAAACCCCAGAGAGACTACAGACTTCCTAAGGGTGGGGAAATAAATGACCTAACAGGTTCACAGCCATGCTCAGATAATCATTCTACTATTTAATGACCAAAACTTTAAGGGATCTTTTTTGTTTTAGTATTAATACAATATGTGAATTTTATTGATTTCAATTTGTTTTTGTAGAGCCAATTCACAACAAGTGTTAACTCAAAGCACTTTACAAGACAAGCAGGTGTAATATTTTCCAATCCAATCAAATCCAATACAAATTCAGATCCTGTTACATACAGTTCAGTTTAATCCAAATTTATCATACCATTTCCAGTTGGTAAAAACGCATCCTTCTAAGGAAGTCGGACCAACTGCATTGAGTTATTGACTTTGCATCAATCCCTCAATTAAGCAAGCATGTGCTGACAATGAAATGGTACGATGCTGGGTATTGTACAATTTATCTGAAGAGAACAACACTTTAGAAAAAAATCTTCCTTATACATTGCTGGATGTATTTGTGCTGCAGTAATACCACAAATAGGAATTTTATGAAACTGGGCAGAAAAACCCAGTTCAACATCTGCTGTGTTTTTCTGACGTGACAGTCTGGCTCCTGGTCAGAAAATCCATTTGCCAATAACCTCATTTTGTAGCATGTGTTGCTGTTTTATCCCATCCTACTTCCATTTTGTACTTGTAAACAAACCATTTCATCTCCATGTACAAAAAAACTGTTGCATCTCAGTTTTGTTTTTCTATGTAGGCCAATATATTCACCAATTATGGCAGTAAACAATCCTACTAATGCTCAAACATCACATATAATTAAATCCAAGTATACATTATTTTCTGAAGACTTTTCATTACACCCTACTTCACTTTTTAAGTCATAAAACTATCTTTACATTAGACTAATTAAAAAAAAACAACAAAAGAAGAGACGTGTCCCTGGAAAAACTAATGAGGTGAAATGTTAACTCTAAGATTTAAGCCAAGTAAAAAGTATAGTTACTTGACCAAATTGGCTGTCTATAGTTATAATACAGGTCCTTCTCAAAATATTAGCATATTGTGATAAAGTTCATTATTTTCCATAATGTAATGATGAAAATTTAACATTCATATATTTTAGATTCATTGCACACTAACTGAAATATTTCAGGTCTTTTATTGTCTTAATACGGATGATTTTGGCATACAGCTCATGAAAACCCAAAATTCCTATCTCACAAAATTAGCATATCATTAAAAGGGTCTCTAAACGAGCTATGAACCTAATCATCTGAATCAACGAGTTAACTCTAAACACCTGCAAAAGATTCCTGAGGCCTTTAAAACTCCCAGCCTGGTTCATCACTCAAAACCCCAATCATGGGTAAGACTGCCGACCTGACTGCTGTCCAGAAGGCCACTATTGACACCCTCAAGCAAGAGGGTAAGACACAGAAAGAAATTTCTGAACGAATAGGCTGTTCCCAAGTGCTGTATCAAGGCACCTCAGTGGGAAGTCTGTGGGAAGGAAAAAGTGTGGCAGAAAACGCTGCACAACGAGAAGAGGTGACCGGACCCTGAGGAAGATTGTGGAGAAGGGCCGATTCCGCAGGTCCCCCAAGGTCTGGAATCGGCCCTTCTCCACAATCTTCCTCAGGGTCCGGTCACCTCTTCTCGTTGTGCAGCGTTTTCTGCCACACTTTTTCCTTCCCACAGACTTCCCACTGAGGTGCCTTGATACAGCACTCTGGGAACAGCCTATTCGTTCAGAAGTTTCTTTCTGTGTCTTACCCTCTTGCTTGAGGGTGTCAATAGTGGCCTTCTGGACAGCAGTCAGGTCGGCAGTCTTACCCATGATTGGGGTTTTGAGTGATGAACCAGGCTGGGAGTTTTAAAGGCCTCAGGAATCTTTTGCAGGTGTTTAGAGTTAACTCGTTGATTCAGATGATTAGGTTCATAGCTCGTTTAGAGACCCTTTTAATGATATGCTAATTTTGAGAGATAGGAATTTTGGGTTTTCATGAGCTGTATGCCAAAATCATCCGTATTAAGACAATAAAAGACCTGAAATATTTCAGTTAGTGTGCAATGAATCTAAAATATATGAATGTTAAATTTTCATCATGACATTATGGAAAATAATTAACTTTATCACAATATGCTAATATTTTGAGAAGGACCTGTACAGAATGTAGTAGAATCAGAATTTGCTTTATCGCCAAGTTTCTACAGACAAGGAATTTGACTCCGGTACACTTTGTTCTCAATAATAAAGAATTTCTTTTTAAATGAACATGTATACACAATTGACTTTACAATAGAATACAACGTGAAATCAGTCCAAGTATGCATGGTGTTGTTCTGGACTGTCAAGTGTTCATCAGAGAAACAGCCTGGGGGAAGAAACTGTCTCTGTGGCAGCTAGTTTTAGCAGACAGCGCTCTGTAATGCCACCTGAAGGTAAAAGCCTAAACAGTTTGCATGCAGGGTGTGTGGGATCTGTAGAGATTTTAGCTGTGTAAGTCCTGGATAGAGGGAAGGTCAGCTGAATTATGGCAGCGTTAGAATAAGACCAGCAGCTCTTGTGGAAGGTTGTACTTCTTGAGTTGCCATAGGAAGTACAGTCTCTGCTGGGCCTTCTTCCGAACATTGTCTATGTATGAGGACCACATTCTCCGAAAGTTTTAATGATATGCTAATTTTGTGAGATAGGAATTTTGGGTTTTCATGAGCTGTATGCCAAAATCATCCGTATTAAGACAATAAAAGACCTGAAATATTTCAGTTAGTGTGCAATGAATCTAAAATATATGAATGTTAAATTTTCATCATGACATTATGGAAAATAATGAACTTTATCACATATGCTAATATTGTGAGAAGGACCTGTAGAATCAGACTTTGCTGACTTGGATTTGAGTAGAATCTACAGAATTTTAATCAGTGGGCTAGAATTGGAACAAAATCATGTAATCAAATTTAAATCTGTGTTGACTAAGCAAAATTGGATCTTAAGTTGAACGAACTTGAATGTACAAAAGCAAATATGTATCTGAATGTATTTTTTCATAATTACAAATCCAATTCCAGTGAAGTTGGGATGCTGTGTAAAATGTAGATAAAAACAGAATACAATTATTTGCAAATCCTGTTTAACCCATATGCATTGACTACACTACAAAGACAAGATATTTACTGTTCAAACTGATAAACGTTATTGTTTTGTTGCAAATATTCACTCATTTTCAATGTGATGCTTGCAACACTTTCAAAAAAAGCTGGGACAGAGGCATGTTTACCACTGTGTTCCATCAGCTTTCCTTTTAACAACTCTCAATAAGCTTTTGGGAACAGATGACACTAATTGTTGAAGTTTAGTAAGTGGAATTCTTTCCAATGTTTGCTTGATGTACAACTTCAGTGGGTCAACAGTCTGGGGTCTCTGTTTTTGTATTTGGCTCTACATAATGCGCCACACATTTTCAATGGGAGACAGGTCTGGACTGCAGACAGGCCATTCTATTACCCACATTCTTTTACTCTGAAGCCACGTTGTTGTAACACAGTAGAGTTTTAACTTGCACCTGTAGATGTAGAGACAAAATGTGTTAACTGACAAAGGTTTTCTGAATTTCTGTTTTGGAACGTGTTGCAAGCTTCAAACCTAAAATGAGTGAATTTTTGCTGAAAAAAAACAAACAATAAAATGTATCAGTTAGAACATTAAGGCCCTGATCTTCAAAGATCCCAAATAGGGGTCACTAAATCACTTGTAAAAAAAAAATTGCACGTACAATAAGTGGGCGCGTTGTGCGCAATTTCAAAGATTGCACATGCAATGGATAACATGTGCAAAAGAGGCGCATACCACCCTATTTAATTTGCTACTGGTTGGCTGCTACTGCCCCCAGCGGAACTGCGTTGCTTGAAACATGCAGGGGTTGTTGCGCTGTATCATAATAAATGATCCAGTGGCTGATCATTTCCTTCTGTTCCGTTCTGTTCCTGCTTTTCTGGACTGTTACAGTTTGTTAACTTTTGTCATTGCTATTCACAGCAGCAGGTTTGTCATCTTAGGCTCTACCCTGACAAAATTATATCTGTTCATTTGTGCAGGGTAGCTCTGTTTGCGTAATTGCACATGCAGAAGGCTGAGTTTGAAGTTGTTCTACAAACAGATGCTTTATGTTTGGGATTTGGACAGACCCACTGAGGCAAAGATTTACATCCTGCTTCGTCTTTAATAACCATATTAGATTACGGGCTATTGCGCAGCAGGGCAGAGCTGTGTCCAGAGTAGCACATGCCCTCCGCCATCGGTGCGCACAGGGGGCAGCTAGTCTGGGCTGACAACACCACAGGAGCGCGCACCGCTTGTTAACTGTGTTGCTTGGCGTAACTCGCAACAAACTGGCCAATCACTATTAACAATGTAAATGTCTGTCAATTAATGTATTAGATGTTTGTCTGCCTTGAACTTTTTTATTATTTTTTATTATTTTCGAAGACTCACCGTGTTCTTTTTATTTCAGTGCGTGTTTGAAGAGTTTATCATAAACAGCCACAATATTCAAGCCTGAACATGACATTAGCAAAGTAAAAATAGTTTGTGGTTTGTGGTAGGAGTTGGCTACCTGTATGTTATAGCTTTGCTAATTTTAAAACATAAGTCCCATTACTGTCCTGCAAAGAATTTAAATTTAACATTTATATACATAAAAATAAATTATTTTCCAATGACTTTCCTGAATTCGCTTCGTTTGTTTTGCCAATATTTGAATAATATACAATGTGTTTGATTGTTTCAATTGTTTTTTGGTTGACACAAATTCCTTTTTCACTGTATAAACCCTGATATATGTTCACATTAAACAACGTAATCAGACTGATCCAGCTCCAATTGCTCTGCAATGACACGCTACTGTCAATAAGGCAACGTGTTTTGTTTAGTGACAAGGTTAAAGCATATACTGTCTTTCTCACAACATGGAAGTGGCTGCCTTAAAATGGTGCTTTTTCACTTGCTAAGAAGTGATTTTAGCATCCAGTTTGCAAATGAAGGATTGAATCTGCCTTACAATGTCCTTGATTTTTTCATATTAATTATATTATCAACATCAAAGCACAGTGGGTGCTTTGCCTGATGTACAATTAAACTACACAGACTGTGTGTGCTTCTCTGGCAGATGATCAGTTACGTGCACACTTCGCCATGATCAGGTTTGTGCGCATTTAGCAGCAGAATATTGGAATATTGGAATGATCACAGGAAAAAAACTGTTGCAAGGAGTTTCATCATAGGAGAAATGTCATAGCTTCTGTTTGTGGTTGGCTCCAAATCAAACCTTAGATAATAGTTCCAAAAAAGCTGAGTCAGCATCACTGCATTAACAACCAACATCATTCTGTGTTGGATATTACCACATGGGCTCAGGAGCACTTCAGAAAACCGTTGTCAGGTAACAGTTTGAGGAGATGAGAATGAGATGATTTTTATATTTTATTTTTGACAACCCAAATCTGTTGATATGTGTTCAGAAGATTCTCTCTCTCCATCATCTGCCATTCTATCTATACCTACTTCTCACCAAAGTGACAGCAGAAATTTTTGCATCCTCGTTAGTAGCTGCATTTCAAATGTGCTAAATTTAGATGCAAAACAGAACCGCAATCCGTTTCTGGTTTGATAAATCACGTAAAGGATTACATTTGCATAACCCTCTCCCATACGTATTGCGTATTCATGAAGACAAACAGGCTAAAAACTTTGCGGCCGCAATTTGATTGCGACAAAAACAGTGGTTTTGTACACGCAACTTTTTTAAGATCAGGCCCTAAAAATCTCGTCTTTGTAGTGTATTCAGTTGCATGTAGGTTGAACAGGATTTGCAAATTATTGTATTGTTTTTATTTACGTTTTACACAACATCCCAACTTCATTGGAATTAGGGTTGTATAACTGGGCTGAATTTGGATTTGTTGAAATGATTGGATTGCAGGATACAAGTAACTGGATCTGACCTCATTGGACTAAAATATCATTGCACTGAACTGAATTGTGTTGAAACAGATTTGACTGAATGGGGCTGTTCTCTATAAAGAGCCCCAATGTGACTTGTATTGTTTATTGTGGTGCTTTATAAATTAACTGAAATAAAACTGGCCACATTTACTTCGGCAGTCATATTTACCACGGCTGAATGCAAGGATCACTCCCTGCCTTCAACTCGCACTTTCCTAAAGCAATTCCTTAAAACTCTCCTGTGACAATTTATCTTGCTGAATGTTACATGTTAGGCAACAGCACACATACTGGAAATGCACAAGATCACCTTAGAATACCTGCTCATATTTTTGCTGTGTTTGTTCGGCAAACTCGACCACATTCACCTTTGGGGTCGGACATGTTTGCCAACAGCAATTGTGCTTTCATATAAAGACGGAACCTTTGAGCCCGACTTAGCTCTGACTACATGGATCTGTCATCACAAGCTTGCAGAAACAAAGGACAGTCCTGCACTGGTAATTGGGTTGTTGTTTCCTGTCAGTTTATGTAGTCATTAGGCACCACTTTCCACTTTCTATCACAGCTTTCCTCTCCACCTTCCCCTCTCTCCTCTATCTCTCCTTCCTGTGCTCCTTCTTCTAATTCCCTCTTCTCCTCTGTCTCTTTTGCTCTTTGCCAAAAACATATTCATCATTCTCCTCTGCTGCCCTCGCCGCACTCTGCCACAGCATACTAATGATGGTGTGCATCTGTTTGTGTGTCTGGGAGACACTGTCAGAGTGTGTTTATATGTTTGCTGCCATAAATCCTTGGGAGTGGAGCCTTACATGGGAGGGCTGTATGTGCTTCTCTGTGGGTGCATGTGTGTAATACATGCCCGTCCATGTGTTTGATTATGAATGTGTTTCGTGTTTTACTTCAGGTTATAAAAGCTTGATAATACACCATGCACTCATTTGCTATAAGCCTGTTAACGGTATGCAAAGATAAATGCCACTGAATTCCTCTCAGCCCCACGCTCTCCATCATCGTCTCTCAGTCGTCTTGTTTTCTTTCGGTCTGTCTTTGTGTTTATCTCTGGATCTCTGTCACTCTCACTTATTTCCTCCTTTTGATTCTTCCACACTTTGTGCTCTTTTTACCTAAACCATTCCCTATGCTGGTCTTTCTCTGAGATCAAAAAAGGCTAGGATGCCTGGTTGAGATACAGTAAAGACCAAAGGTTTGGACACACCTTCTCATTCAAAGAGTTTTCTTTATTTTCATGACTATGAATATTGTAGCTTCACACTGAAGGCATCAAAACTATGAATTAACACATGTGGAATTATATACTGAACAAAAAAGTGTGAAACAACTGAAAATATGTCTTATATTCTAGGTTCTTCAAAGTAGCCACCTTTTGCTTTGATTACTGCTCCGTACACTCTTGGCATTATGTTGATGAGCTTCAAGAGGTGGTCACCTGAAATGGTTTTCCAACAGTCTTGAAGGAGTTCCCAGAGATGCACTTGTTGCCCATTTTGCCTTCACTCTGCGGTCCAGCTCACCCCAAACCATCTCGATTGGGTTCAGGTCCGGTGACTGTGGAGGCCAGGTCATCTGGCACAGCACCCCATCACTCTCCTTCTTGGGGTCATTGTCCTGTTGAAAAATAAATGATGGTCCAACTAAACGCAAACCGGATGGAATAGCATGCCACTGCAAGATGCTGTGGTAGCCATGCTGGTTCAGTATGTCTTCAATTTTGAATAAATCCCCAACAGTGTCACCAGCAAAGCAACCCCACACCATCACACCTCCTCCTCCATGCTTCACGGTGGGAACCAGGCATGTAGAGGCCATCCGTTCACCTCTTCTGCGCCGCACAAAGACACGGTGGTTGGAACCAAAGATCTCAAACTTGGACTCATCAGACCAAAGCACAGATTTCCACTGGTCTAATGTCCATTCCTTGTGTTCTTTAGCCCAAAAAAGTGTCTTCTGCTTGTTGCCTGTCCTCAGCTGTGGTTTCCAAGCAGCTATTTTACCATGAAGGCCTGATTCACACAGTCTCCTCTTAACAGTTGTTCTAGAGATGTGTCTGCTGCTAGAACTCTGTGTGGCATTGACCTGTTCTCTAATCTGAGCTGCTGTTAACCTGCGATTTCTGAGGCTGGTGACTCGGATGAACTTATCGTCCGCAGCAGAGGTGACTCTTGGTCTTCCTTTCCTGGGCGGTCCTCATGTGAGCCAGTTTCTTTGTAGCGCTTGATGGTTTTTGCGACTGCACTTGGGGACTCTTTCAAAGTTTTCCCAATTGTTCGGACTGACTGACCTTCATTTCTTAAAGTAATGATGGCCATTTGTTTTTCTTTACTTAGCTGCTTTTTTCTTGCCATAATACAAATTCTAACAGTCTATTCAGTAGGACTATCAGCTGTGTACTGTATCCACCTCCTGCACAACACACCTGATGGTCCCAACCCCATTTATAAGGCTTGAAATCCTTCTTATTAAACCTGACAGGGCACACCTGTGAAATGAAAACCATTTCAGGTGACTACCTCTTGAAGCTCATCAACAGAATGCCAAGAGTGTGCGGAGCAGTAATCAAAGCAAAAGGTGGGTACTTTGAAGAACCTAGAATATAAGACATATTTTCAGTTGTTTCACACTTTTTTGTTCAGTATATAATTCCACATGTGTTAATTCATAGTTTTGATGCCTTCATTGTGAAGCTACAATATTCATAGTCATGACAATAAAGAAAACTCTTTGAATGAGAAGTTGTGTCCAAACTTTTGGTGTGTACTGTACATGGCATGGATGTTTAATGAGGAATCAGAGTGGGACTTGGTTTCTGCAACTGTCTATTCTTAAATGACCTAGATTGGTAGTGGGCACAAAAAGTGCCTGATTGAATCATAGACACGTAAGTTTAACATTATTAATACTGAGATTTAATGTTACTTAAATAGAGTACATATTAACATGTAAATAACCTACAGGGTCTTAAATGACAGCAAAAATAAATAAGAAAGTTAAATTAATAACGTATCCCGCCTACTCACCACAAAAGAAATAGTTTAACACTGGGCCCAATTCTGAATGCACACTAAATATCTGTAATTGAAAGATCTAATTTCAGCATAATTATAACAACTAAAACCACTATAAATGACCTGCCATCATTTATAATTATTATGATACCCTGGTTGTAATTATACAATCAAAAGACAAGTTAAAAGGGGATGGGAGGAATATGTATCTTTTCATTAACAGATAATATCTCACAGACTCTTTGATGAGCATTGATATCCGTCTGCACAGTGGGGGAGGAAACAGAAGCACGGACCCCACTGACTGCTTTGAACTCATCTCTGGCATCATTAGAGCATGATGACAGTGATTAGCAAAGAGAAGGCCACAGTGCCAATTTTCATACTCAAAAACAGGACAAGCAGCGCAGGATAACAGCACGGCTCATATTTAATGTGCCCTGCAGTGACAAATCTGACTTCCTTGGTCAGTGGACAGTGACTAAACATACTGACATCACAGCATCTATGCATAAAACACAACATAGTGTTAAGAAAGGCCAACCAGATAGGTTATATTGTCCAGACTTAAAGCTTCCATCATATTTTTTGGGCTTTTTACAAATTCAAAATTAAACTCAATTACTGTAGCGCAGTTCCATCACAAGTAAGAGATGACTGATAAGGTGTAAAAAAGTGAGACTTTCACCTGCTTCCATTCACTGCTTGTTTTACACAAGGACTGCCAGGTTTGCCAATATAAAGTACTCTGGTCAAAATGTTGGGAGGAATGAGCTGGTGAACATCTGTGTACATCTAATGCTGGTCAGAACTGGGGCAGAAATGATGTCTTCCTGAATAATGTTTTTCACAAGTGGTTCTTCACCAGTGTGGCAAAGAGTGCTTTTAATATCCCACTTTCTTTTTACCACAAAAATAACAATAACAGTGGCAACATAACAACCTGTCCTGAGCAAAAATATCAAAGCAACCCAACCCCAATTAAGAATTTCAATAATGATTAAAAAGACTTCATTTAAAAACAAGAATTTGGTTTATTTACAAAGCAATTTAAAAAGGAACTATAAGAAACTTTTTGTATAATGATAAATAATCACTATTTAGCTACCTTTTAATTCCAGGTCCCATTTGCTAAATTTATTTTGTGATTAAAGGTGTTAGAGTAGTAATAGCGCATTTTCAAATAACACAATACTAAATTTCAAGAGATATTGAGTTTAATTCCAACACATATAAAGAAACCTTAAAAGACACGTGTTCTACAGAAAACAGAGAAAAACAGTGAGCTTAACATCTCACATGTTCTTATCTTGTAAAAACTGCACAGTGAACTAACATGGCTCCATATTACTCTGAATTCAAGAATTTAAACTTTTTTTGTTGTTTATGCTGCTCATGCTTCTCAGTTCTGCTATGGCATTTACTGTGATCAGTCTTCTAGCAAAAAGGGACTATTTGTAAATTACGCACCATTTCAAATAAACATAGTCCAGACCAGTGATTTTCAAATACTGGTACACCAGATGAGAGATCATCAGGTGTACCATGGTAAATTACCAAATTTCACTTAATTTGTATTAACACATTTAAAAATTTACTGTCAGTAAATCATACCTCAGTAGAGACATATCCACGTCTCTACTGTAATAAGGAGTGGCAGCGTAATGTAAAAATGTAATTGTCTTTCACAACCGTGGGTGGAAGCATGTAGCTAATCGCTGTGTTCCTTCCTAGAATGAGAGATTCGGTGAAGCATGCAACAGATAGTGGTGAAAGTAATGGAGATGTTTTTTTCAAAAGGAAAAATGCAAACTCCGAACTCGGCCTTGGAAAAAGTTTGGACCCAGATGCAGGTTCTAGTGTGAGTGGTGGCCAAAATAAAGCAGAGAAGGTGACCTCTAGGCACTACAGCGAAAGCTTTTTTTCATTCTGATTTACTGTCAATGGGGATGCGACAGCACCAAATCCGTCGTCCTTGGTGTGTGGCGAAAGGCTTTCAACAGGTCTGACTACTCAAATCTACTTGCAAGTGATAGGTGGTGGGCAAAGTTGGCATACCTGGCAGATATTTTTCATCATCTGAATGAACTAAACACACAAATGAAAGACTGAAATGAAAACCCGCATAAAAATACAGGTAAAGTAAACGGATTCTCTTTGAAGGTGTGCCTCTGGCAACAACACATGCAACATGCCAACCTTGAGATGTTACCACTAACCGAGAAACAGCAGGATGTCACTGCTGCAATGTGGGGTAATAGGTAAACATCTGAAGAATCTTGAGGACAATTGGTCATTTTATTTCTCTTTAGCCTTCACTGAATGCCCAGACTGGGTTAGGGATCCATATAGCTCAGCATCAGTTGTAGGAAAGGAAAAGGCTTTAAAGGAGCAGGAGGAACAAACTGAACTCAAACAAGATTGTGGTTTAAAGCAAAGGTTTGCTTCTCTACCTATGGACAGTTTTTGGTTGACTGCTGCCAAGAAGATCCCCATTCTGACCAACATGACATATCTGTGTGAGTGGAGCTTTTCAAGCTTGACCTCTATGAAAACTAAAGACAGGTAGAGGCTGACAACTGTTTAGAAAGAGCTTTGTTTGTGTCTTTTATCAATTTCTGAAAAAACACTGGTCTAGACATACTTGCAGTAAGTTTAAACTTCTAAAGTCTTAAAGTCTTACTGGGGAGCTCTGCTCTTCAGTCATGTACTGTTTTAGGACATGACTGAAGAGCATAGCTGTCCTTGAGTTCGTAATCTTAAACTTCCCATTCATTTAAGAATTTTCTGTGACACTCGAAATCAGTATTTTGTTAGTCATACTTTTATCAATGATCCTTGAAATGCTTCTATAATTCGATTTGCAGTGCACAGATGCAATAAACAGACATGACATTTGAAGACTGCTGTGCTTGGAGAACCCAGCAGCAGCAGCTGGTTTGATCTCATTAAAAAAGAGAGGAATGGTCTCCAGTGCATTCCTGGTTTTGCTTTGAGCTGAGCTAAGGATCTACGCACCTTTCCTGCCTGCCCGGCTGACCTTGTGGCACTGCAGTAATGCAGGATCAGAAGGGTTACATGTTCAGATCACATCAAGGCTGGTTTCTTCAGGACTATATGTTGGCTTTTTACACTAAACTGCAGATCTGCAGTTTGACCTGATAATCCCAGTCATACTTTAAATGTGAATGGGCTACATTTGAATAATTCAGATTTTTATTCATGTAAAAAACTACATAATGAAAGTGCAATTACTGAACTCAAATTATGTATTTACCAGGTATTACATGAAATATAGTGTCTTCTCACAGTATTAATACCTCTTGACCTTTTTCACATTTGGTCAGGTTACAAACACAAACTTCAATGGATCTGATTGAGATTTTATGTGACAAAGCAAAACAAAGTAATGCAGAATTTTGAGGTGGAAGGAAAATACATGTTTTTAAAAATATTTTTACAAATACATATTTGAAAAGCATAGCATGCATTGGGGTTCAGCCCTCCTGATGCGACACTTTGTAGAAATTGTTGTGTGCTGCACTTACAGTTGCAAATCTATTGGAGTATGTTGGTATCAGCGTTGCAGAACTAGAGACTGAAATATTTCTCATTCTTCTGTACAAAATAGCTCAAGCTCAGTATGCTTTGATGTAAACAATTTCATTGTAGCTCTGGCCACAGTCTCAAGTCTGTTAAAGCTTCTAACAGGTTTTCTTCTAATGTTGGGCTGTATTTAGATCCATCCATCTTCACATCAATGTTGACAAGCTCACTAGTCCCTGAAGATAAAGCACACCTACAGCATACCGCTGCCACTACCATGTTTTACAGTGGGGATAGTGTGTTCAAGGAGATGTAGAATGCTAGTTTTTCACCAAACATAGCGTTTTGGATGTAAGTTAAAATTTAGTCTCATCTGCTCAGAGCTTCTTCCTCTACACGTTTACTGTTTCTCCAACTTGGCTTGTGGCAATCTGCAAACAAGACTTTTTTGGGTTTCATCTTGCCAATCTTCTGTAGTGGTTAGATTCTAAATCTTTTATTTAGGGGTAAAAGGTTCTGAAAAAAAATGCACGCACTGGAAATTTGTATTTATAAAAATAAAAATAAAATACTTTATAAAATAAAAATAATAGTAAAACTCACAACCTACTATTACTACTACCACTACTAATTCCAGTTGAGAATTGTGCAATGCTTTTGTTGGCCATCACATAAAATCTTAATAACGTACATTAAAACGAAGTGTTGTAATTTAAAAGATCTGGAAAGGTACAAGGGGTATGCACACATAGAAGAGTTCCACTCCTCTGAACTAATTTTGCTACTCTTTTACAGAAGCTGATGGATGTATCTCATCTCTTGACAAGATACCAATTACTGGGTAATTAAGTGTTGCAGGATAATCCCGCTCCGCCAAATTATGTAAAAAAAAGAAAGTAACCTAAATAAAGATGCGTACAAACAGACGTTTAGACATGGATTTTCTGTATACTGTAACCAATTTACGAATAAGCAAATTTACTTTTTAGGGACAGCCTAAATAATATAGAATAATCTGACAGAAAAGATATACTGCAAAGTGATCTCACGTGTTGTTCAGCCTCTTCTTCATCACTGCTGATCTTCAGGTCATCCTCCAGCATCCTGCAGAGACACACACAAGGGCAGACGGGTTACTGCAGCCATGACCTTTTGCCTGCCTGTGTCACCTCAGTTGTGACGACTGGTTACCTGTTGTCCCCTCTGAAGGGTCTTCCCAGTTTACATATGAATTGGCAATGGGGATTCATGTTGGGGAAAAAGGAAAGAAATGGACTTTCACTCACAACAAAATCCTACCAGATGTTAAGCTTTTAGAGCATAGAGGGACAAAGCAGATTGTTTTTTCAACTGGAAACTATCTGCCCGGCTGCTGACCTTCAGCCAAGCATTCCTTTGGACCAAGAAAGACATGCTTTGCACAGATCAGTCCCTCACACTGATTTTTAATAGGGTCTCTATAAGAAAAGAAAGAAGCTGGTGGTTGCCCCTTTTGCTTCTGTTGTTTGTGTGTGTATTACTCTCAGCTAAGGAAAAGATAAACACTGGCTCGGACGATAACGCAACCTCACTATCAGCATCATCTGCTCCTTAGCAAACAAATTATTCAGTATTTATGTGCACCGGCAAGTTGCTGCGTTGTTTTATTCCTTTATGTAACCCCCCACCCCACCCCCCTCACACACTCACACACACTGACACTGACTACTTTTATTTTGAGCTGGGACTGCTATTGTTATGACAGGAGAATCCCCTGAAGGGATTTTTACTGCCTGGCAACCCACTCTTAGTGACTGAACCACTAAAAAACACTCCCCCCGAAGCAGAGGTTTTTTGGCCGAACAAGTTCTAAAAAACTGAGGCACAATGAGGGAAAAAAGTCTGTGCAAGTAAGAGGCAATGATAGATATGTTTGTATGGATGAATAATGGATTCCTATTTTATTTCATGAGGAGGGACAGATGGAGAGAGGGCGATAGTGAGCAAGATGGAGATGATAATGACCGGAAAGTGAAGGGAAGTGAGTGGCAGGTGGGCCGGTGGCAAGGGCTTGAATAAAATGAACCAAATAGAATAGGCGCTGATGGGGACAAAAACAGTTGGATTTCAAACTGTTAAGGACTAAAGCACTAATGCAACATGGAGCCTTTTATTTCTGCGAGGTGCAAATGTACAAACAATGGCAAAAAAATGAAATTCTTTTGGGCTAAAAGGAAATCCTTCTTTGGTTAATGTTTTCTAAAACCAATCAAAAATCAAAATGATGCTAAGGAATTTAACTGTTCCTCAGAACAAACTGTTAGATGTAGATTTCGACGAGTACAAAATGCATGAATTGGCTAGCTTCAAGGAAGGATTGTGAAGCTGAATAAGCAGCTCATGGCTATAATTATGCTTGTTTCTGCTTTAAACATGGAAGTGTCTGGTAGATTTTCAGCTGCCAGTTTAGTTTGTTGGTGCTTGAGGAGGACAGAGCTGCACCCCAAAATTAAATTACTGGCTAAAACATGTTTCACAGGTGAAACCAAAAATATATATATATAACCAGCTTTTCAAAAAATGCTCCTAGAATGTAGGAAGAGCAAGAGACTGGATACAAGTTTAGTGCTTAAAAAAGCTAATATCTAGACAGTATCTAATTCATGGTGCCTGGCAACATTTTTCATACCCCAAAAGCTTTCAATATTTTGCCAGGTTACAGTCCCAAACATTTATGTGTTTTATTCAGATTTTATGTGACAAAGTCAAAGGAAGTAGTGCATAATTGTGAAGTGGAAGTAAAAGGGATCAAAATTTTTTACAAATAATCAGAAAAGTGCAATGTGCATTTACACACAAGCCCTTACCCCCTAAATAAAATCCCAGGCAATCATTTGCCTTATTCACTTATTTAGAAAATAGAGATTACTTGTGTATGATTACCTCATAAAACAATATTCCAAGCAAAAATTGAAGGAGTATGGCCCTACACCAAACCTACAAAAAGATGACGGTCCACCAAAACTCAAAGGCCGAACAAGAAATGCATTAATCAGAGAAGCTGCCATAAGGCCCATGCTACCTCTGGAGGAGATACAAAGTGATCAGTGATCAGGCTCTAGCACTCCACAATCCTGGCCTTCATTAAAGAGTGGCGAAAAGTAAGGCACCGTTGAAGGGAAGTCATAAGAAGTCCCGTTGGTAGTTTGCTAAAAGCCATGGATGGGACAAAACAAAGATGTGGATGAAGGTGCAGTGGTCAGATGGGACTAAAACCGAACTGTTGGTGCTTTCAGTTCAAAATTATGTTGTAGTTTGTGTTGGTTTGCCACATAAAATCCCAATAAAAACATTGCAATCTGTGGTTGTACCATGGCTCAAGGACAGTAACTATGTTGCAAGGCGGTGTTAGAAGAACGTTCCAGTGAAGGTAAACTAGCTCCACAAATAATGTTTTTAAATAGCTCACTCGTTAAAGACCTAATTTATTACAGCGAAGTAATGCCATATAGTCTTTATTATAACTGGGTAAAAATTGGCTAACTCATTTATCAATCTACAACACCATAGTCGTTTTTAAAAGAAAGTAGCTGCAGTTACATGAATGAGTTTCAGACCAACCCCGACCTAGATTACCCTGTCAGTCTACGAGCTGCTGAGCTGCTCAAAGTGGACGAAGCCCCTATAGAGACACAGTCAAAGAGGCAGCAACAAAGACCATTAGCAGGTAACATCTTGTTTTCTCCTGATCAGCCACCTGTCTTGTAGGTAAATACTATAGCAATCTTTCACCTGGAACAGCAGTGAGAACTGAACCTGTAACCCTGGCATTGTTAGTGCCTGGCTCCATTTACTGTCCAGCTTACTGCAGGGTTTTGCCTCAGTAAATTGTTTCAACAGATGGACCAACATGGAAAGCCAGTGCAGCACCGGAGCCCTTTGTGCAGCCATAAAACAAGACACAGAGCAATTCCTGGCTTTCTGAGGCGGCCACATTAAACAGCTAACTAACTGCGGGAGGGGTTTTACTCACTTCTTCTGCTCTGATACACATATGCAGTTTATCTGAACATAATATGATTGGATCATGGCTAAATGAAGCCCCTGAAGCAGTGAGGAATGCTTTTAATCACTCGTTCTAATGAATAAAAATAATTAATCAGCAGAGGTTTGTCTGGGTTCCTTCTACTGTGGCACAGAAAGCATAGACTCTGTTGTGCAGAGACTACAGAGTAAAGATTTGGAAAAGCATGTTATAATAATCCCAAATTACATGTGAATAACATGAGGCAAGCCCATTTAATATACTGAACATTTCATGCTAATGAGCATTTCAGAAAGCAAACATTAAACAGCCTAATGCTTGCAGAAAGTGAAGCATTGTGTTTACATTGCCAATTATTACAGACATATTAAACAAGCAGCCATTTAGTTTTTTTAAAGCTTATAAATCACCCCATTTTTCTGTGTTGAACAGAACAAGATCATTAGCTGTAGATCTAGGAAATATTACCCCATTAGAAATATGGTCAGCATTATATCTCTGACAAAAGCAAAACTGCTGTGATATGCAGCTCTGGAACTTGAATAAATTACTGCTAAATCTTATATTATATTTAATTTATCTGAACTTGTAGCAATAGCTGGAGCTCGTAGCTTTCAATCTTTAACCATCTCAGTTGTATTGGGGAGCTGGGTTGAAGTGCCCCTTCTTCATTAGCTTATGCGGTGAAACCTGGAAAACACTTATCATGGTGCCTTAATTGATTTTTATTTACTTACAAAAATGAATTGGGTTATTTCTGTCATGTAGATACAAATTAATTAGTGATTGTTGATTTAAATATAGCACATACAATAGATATACATTTATGTATGATGCAAATCAGCTACATTAGGCATATTTGGGTATAATAATTATGTTTGAGGCGACTGTGGCTTAGTAGATAGTGTAGTTGTGGGTTTGATGCCAGCTTCCTCCTGCCAGATGTACCCCAAGTTCCCTGCTGATCTGTATCGGTGTATGAATGTGTGCGCATTAGTGCGACTGGGTGAATGGGGCTGTAGTGTAAAGCGCTTTTAGTCATCTTTATGTCTGGAAAAGCGTTAATAAATAAAAAAGTCAATTTACAGTAACAATAATTAAACACATTCTGCAGTTTCAGGTTTGCCTCAATATTTCAAACACAGTTTAATGCTGTAAAACACAAGTGCATGTGATTCACACTCAGCAAACTGCTTCCAACAGCAATCCTCGGCGTGCGTCAAGGATGCATCAACAGGAGCCTGCACCGGAAGCAGTTCAAGAAGATTTAGCACCAATAGTCCAGAAGGAAGAAATACAAAGAGCCCTGCTTCCTTGGTTTGAAATGTGCCATTCCAATCATTCTATGTGCATGCAGCATTTAAAGGTAACTGACTCCCGTAGAAAATATGATTTAAGCAGAGAATTAGAAAATATTTATAGAAGTTTGAAGATGTTTTTTTTCTCATTGACAGCAGATATGATTAGCTGCTGAGTTTCACTTTCCTTATAAATTCTTATCATCAAACACCTGAATAAACTCTGCTGACATGTATCACATATAAATAGGACATTTCTATTGTCCATGTGATAAACTCTCTAACAATACGTTTCCTTGTAAAAATAGACAGAAAATAAAACTTTTTTTTTTACAAGTTAGGTGTTGATTTTAGAATTAGGGAACTTTCCAAAACTGTTTCATAACTTTCCTGTTATTTGTATACCATCTCTTCAACCTTTCCAGTGGTCCAGTGATCCATTTAAAATTTTTTGGAAAGTCGCTTGGGCTTACAGACTGTTTTATCATCATTTGACCATTTAGCACTGGTATCTTAAATTCCTCTCCTAAAATAATTTTCTGAATTTTAACTTGAAGTGGACGCCACTTCGACCAATTGCTTAGTTACTGTAGGGATCGGCAATATAGAAATCAACATTTAAAGGAATACTAAGTCATTTCACCTGAATTAAAAACAAAACATGCTCAAGAAGAGCTAACACAAAGTCATGTTCTACTCTTTTTCTCAACACTGAAGGAAAGCAGCTACTATGGCTTTTACAAATTAGCATCAATGTATTTATTTCTCCAATCCCAGAGCAAAATGACAACGACAAATACCAGCAGGCTGTCCTATTAACCTGGAGGCTTGGTTTTAATGTACATTGCTGTAAAAAAGTACTTGACCCTTTATAGATTGCTTCTATTTTCACTTTTTTTTACACTTAAATGTTTAAGTTTATCAAGCACATTTTAATATCAAAGATAACCTGATATATATAGAATGCATTTCCCAAAAGATCATTTCATTTATTAAAGGAAAAAAGCTGTTCAAACCAACCTGGCCGTATGTGTAAAATGAATTGCCCCCTTGTTAAACTATGAAATAAATGTGATTAACCAGACTTTAAAAATCACATCTATGCCTGATTAATGATAAACCTATAGGACCAAGAAATAACTTAAATAGAACCTGTCTGACATGAAGTGGGCTGAAAGATCGAAACGAGCAACAAACTATTCTGTTATCTAAAGAAATTCACTGTGAGGATCAAAGTTATTAATATACTGGAAAAGAGTTACAATCCTTGTTTTAAGTTGTTTTAATTCAGCCACAATACAAACCTAAAAGTTTGGTATGTATTGTGGCTGAATTAAAAATTCAGCAAAGAAGAGTCGGCCAACATTTTTTCACAGTGATGTTATTGAAAACAGTTGAAAGCAGTAGGTACAACAAGTTATTAGGTTTATGGGGGAACAAGACAGAATAAGGGAAACGTTAGTTTGGATAGCTGTTTTGCTTTAATAATATCTTAAGTTTGACAAAAAAGCAAAAAAAATACATCTGTAAGGTGGAAAAAACATTTTCACGGCACTGTATATGAAACGCTACACTCTCCATGTGTCGAGTAATTTTATTTGAAAAAACTGTAGAGCATAGCATAGGCAAGCTGGAGCTACTAAAGTTGTAGTTACTAAAACTATCACGAGTCAGTGAGGAAAACAACATTCTTCAACCACATAGTACAGCTAAACTCACTGGATGGTCTTTAAATCACATACTGGTTCAAATAACCTGCTACAAAGTGGAAATCCTGTTCAAGAGGCTCATTTAGTTCAGTTAACTGTTACTAAGTATTTTTTACAGAAACATAGCTCTGATGATGTTCCATATCGTGTTATTTAACTAGCTGCAAGGCATAAACATACATTATCTCTTAAGTTTCTTACAGTAGACCAACAAGCACAACACCAGACTAGACATTAATATAGTTTTAACTGAGAAAATACTTTGATTTGTGACTCTCTTTAGAGTGCCCCACTAAAGTTTTTTTAGCATCAGACAGCCCTACTACTTCACCCAACCAATACATCACACAAAGGACTGGGACAACCCTTTCACATTCTTTTAAAAATTAAAACGTAGGGGAGAGAGAAACTTTAAGCCCACCCTTAGTCCTATTATCATATGCATGAGAAAGAAAAACAGAAATTATTAGATTATTGCAGACAAACAGTTTATATTAGTTATATCTTCTTTTGTTTTGAGTTACAAATATGCAGTGCCTAAATGGAAATGTTGAAGTTCAAAGTGTGAGCAGTTTGTATAACTGAATAATTAAGCTTTTTGATTGGTTAAATACATGATAAGTCAGGATTCTATGGCGGCTTTATGAGCCAGGATTTTTTCCTTCTTGGTCTCATCCTGCTATGAATCCTGCTCTGTGAGTGATGTGGAGTGGACTGCAGCCAGAGGTGTTGCAATATGCTCCTGGCTCAGGTTAAATTAATGTAGCTGAACTTTCCCGCTCTGATCCACACAATCTTTTTTTTCCCTTCCTACCACCAGTGAATTCCATCCAAGAGTCAGGTTTAATTTTACCTTGAGGCACAAGAAACAGCAGCAGGTCAGAAATTCTCAATTTGTGTGTGTCTGTGTTAGAGAGAGGTACTCACGACTTCTGAGGTGCAGTTGGTGGTTTAGCAGCAGGCTTGTTAGCTGGCACAGTACATCTCTCTGCAGCACAACAGGGAACACGACAGAGAACATTCAATCACTCTTGACACTGTTTTGCATGTGTCAAGGTTTGTCTGGGTCTGCTTGCTTTGTGCTTGACCAGAAGCCAAACTAACATCACTGGTGTCTTGTAGCCTTGTTACACTGGAAAATGACCCTGCTCTTGTGTTGCTGGGTGTCTTTGTGTGTTTGACTTGCTTAGCGATGCAGGTTTGAGGTAGGGCACAGCATGTTCTTTTGCAATAAACCTGAAAAGATGATTGATTTTCCAAATGGCTGTTCAAACGTCTAGAACCAAATCCTTTGAATTTAGGTTACATTTTGCTCAGCAGTTTTGCTTCTTTTTCTTTCAGAAAGCAAAGAAACAGGAAATATTCAGCTCCACAGATGCCCAACAAACATCTCAAAACATTTAAACCTGGCTTTAATAAAAATCAACAGCTTCTGGAAACCACTTGAGGAAGTGCTATTTAGAATTGCTATGCAGGTGTAGGCCTGGAGATCTTTTAGTATCTCAATGAAAGCAGTGAATAGAGAAATGTTTAGGATGATGTACACCTTCTGTGTCCATGCCCTCTTTGTGTCAAGTCATCACTACAACAGGAGTCTCTTTTCTCCTCCTCTTTCTTCTCCACATAATTACCACCAGTTTTCATACGGACTGTTTGTTGCAAACAGCACTGGCCTTTGCAAATCAGGAGCATTATATTCTGGCTGTAATTTACATACATATACATAAACATGGTGGATTTCCCCTTTAATGCATACATAATGCCTTATTGTATATATGGCCAAACACCTTCAGCTCAGGGAATCGCTGTTTGCTCGGCAGCACAATTTTGGGAGAAGATCCTATTTTCTCTGATAAATAAATGATAAACCAAACTCTGCAAGTTGATCTTTGAGAATTTGCCTGTAATCAGGAATGCTATTGTCCAGTACCATATCTGGACAAGCTTTTGGTCTTTATCCATATATACTTACACAACAAAAGTATTGGCTTAATTGCCTTTACTCATACATGAACTTTAATTACATCCCATTCTTTACACAAAGGTTTACACAAATATCGCTTGCCAAATTTGCAATTACAACCGCTTCAACTCTTCTGGGAAGGCTGTCTCCAATGTTCAGAAGAGAGTTTATGGGACTTTTTGACCATTTTTCCAGAAGAGGATTTGTGAGGTCAATCATTGATGTTGGGCAAGGAGGACTGGCTCAAAGTCTCCACTCTACTTCATGCTTACGATGTTCTATTTGGTTGAGGTCTGGGCTAAGTCCAGGCCACCAAACCTGCTCATCCATGTCTTTATGGACCTTGCTTTGTAGCTTAATAAGTAGTTCAATTAAGCCCACTTGCAATGAAATAGTTGCGACCAGTCATGAAAGGTGCCAGAGTGTAAGCCAGAGGTATTGCCAGGCAACAAACACAGGACGATGGAACCCTTTTTCAGCTTTTCTGAAAATATTGTTTATATTTTTTATATAGAGAAACTCTAAGATAACACATGCCACCACAATACTTTTTATGAGTTCCTTCAACATTAAACTTTATCATATAATTTCACTCATAAGTAACTTTCAGATTAATTGTATACACAAATATTATATCATTATAATTATTTGCACACTATCAAATTTATGGGATTATCAGTCATTTTCAGCTTCCATCTTCTGAATGATGCTACCTTCATGCCCTCTCCAGTGTTAATTATGAGCTTGTATGTCAGTGTTTACTCTGGGAAACTTACTCTGGGTGTTGTAGCCTGAGGTCACATGCTGGGTTTCCTGGCGAATGAAAGAGAAAGGAGAGAAAAAGACAGAAATAAATTAGTTTAATAATAATAATAATAAGTTTCAGAGTTTAGATCTCCCTGCACTGACACACACTATTAACTCACTGGGAGAATTAGTGTGGAGGCTTTGCTGCCTCTCTGTGTTTACACACCACCATCAGTGAGACATCTAGCAGATTAAAAGTGTTTCATAAAAGGATAGGAAAGTCATAGCAAAAATGTTGCTTAGTGTTTCTGTCAGAATGCTGTTGCAGTCTATTGGATAAATGTTGAATTGTTCACAGCTAATGTATAAAATATGTGTTTTATAGGTGTTAACTCTTCATCTTTGAATTGCCTTTTTTCTTCTCTTTGTACTTGCTCTCTCTAAGTACCATAATTTAGTCTTTTATTGATTTTTCATAGAGATGTATCTGTATTTGCATTTACTAATTCATTTTTAACTATTTATTTTGATTATAGTATATTATCAAGTAATTTAATATTACATAATACTATTTTATCTATTTAAAAAAAAATTATTTACTTTTTATTCTTCCATTTTTCTTATGAAAAAAATCAGCTCCATGCTTTTTAAATGTATTAAAAAATAAGATTGAGTGATTGATCTTGATCTTTTATTCTAATTCTTAAGTACATTTCAATGCAAAATATAAAAATGTAAAACTTTTATGTTAAGTCAGACTGAACAGAACTTGCTGGAGGAATCATATATGCCTGTAGGCCTGCATCACCCAGGATCCCCTAGATTGAGCTGGAAAGTGTGGCTTGGGAGAGGAATTTCTGGGTTTCCTTGGATGGACAGACGGACAGACAGATGGATCCTGATCCAGTCCAAGAAAGTTTTCTCATGGTGTGATTTAAGTGTACATGGTAGGATAACCATAGTAAGATGTCACTGGCATTCACTGTATGTTGTGATGGGAACATGGGAGAGTATGTCTGTGTTAAAATAGACAGCAGAGAGAAACCTTTAATGTAAGTAAAAAAGAAAAGGCAGCAGGACCATGTTTGCCTACACAAATGGTCACATTTGCCATTATCTAGATACGTATAATGGTGACGAAGTTCATGGAGAGCATAGAGGGATCTTCAGTCTGTGGCAATCTTAGTGTTTTATAAAACCTGAATTAAAATTTCTAAAGGAAATTTTAGTTCAGGTTTTAGGAATTTTTCTTAGAATTTCACCATCAGTTTCTTTTACCTTATTCTCTCAATATTGTAAAGCCATTTACTATTTCTTTTCATCTTTTTCTTCTTTACCCTTGACTGCAGTAGATATCTCGAGGTCTTGCTGCTCTTTGAGCTTGAGAGCATAAGTAAGTTGAAAATAGATTGGTTGGAAAAAAGCAATAGTAACTCAAAAGCAGTGGCAATGACCAACAATAAGCTCCTTCTTTACAAGCATGTTGTAAAGCAAGAAGAAATCCTTGTGTTGACCTTTCAAAAGCTGACATTTACAAATTCATTAAAGAGTCACTCAATGCCTGTAAGAAAGTAAATTGCCAAAAGTGATCAACACAGTAAGACTTCATGTGTTAAACTGCTTAAGCAAATCTTTTGAGATTTTGCCTTTCTTTTGTCTGAATGAAAGTAAACGCTTTTTATTTGTGTGACATCTTTTCCCACCACTTACTGTAGTCAGAGCCAAAGAACATGACACAGGCAGATTCTGAGCTTTTTTGAAGCTTTTTATGAAGGTGTGGTGAAGTGTGTACTCACCTTGTTTGGGATGGGGAACTTGGTCTGATCAGCTTTCCCAGGAGTGTGTATGGCTGTGAGTGGAGGAGGCCAGGAATGGGTCATCTCCTGAGCACAAACATACATCTTTGTTACATCACCATGAAGAATTACAGAGAAGCTGCAGAATGTAGGCATTTTTGTCATTATATTTGAATAAATGAAGGAAATAATCAGAGCAAATGTTAATGTACGTCTTACACTGCATGCATCTGGTGAGTGATGATGATGGCTAAAATTGAGCAAATATGGGCAGGAGAAATTGCTTCTGCAACTTCTTTGGAGCAGAGGAGTGGAGTCAGCGTTCAATCAAGGTTGTGCTTTCCCATACCCTTCCGAGTGGACTCTTAATATTAGTTATAGTATAAACGCAGGGTTGCATGGGGAGACTGTGGTACACCAGAGATTGGATGTAGGGAGAGTCAGTTAAGTGCAGAGTTTTTAAATTATAAAAATAAAAGCTCACTCCATCTGGATGCATAACAATGACACAGCCCAGAAGAAGAAAACCTTCCACTGTAGCTCTGGCTCTATGTAATAGGATGTCCTGCTTAAACCCCCACCTCTTTATAAAATCTGTTGCTGCCTCTAGAAGGTTTTCTCCCAGTATTGCCAGGTATTTACCTCTGTGCATCTTATGTCAACTCTGACCAGCATCCCTGTCTCTGGTGAAGAAAAACATCCACACAACATGATGCTACCACCATCATGTTTCCCTAGGAATTGTGTGCTCAGGGAGATGTGCAGTTTTCCCCTGTGACCAGAGCACCTTCTTCTACTTGCTTGCTATGTTCCCTACAGGGCTTCTGGTGGCTCAGGTGGATCACCATGTTTTGCCAGAACCAGACAAGACAACTTCACACTGAGATGAAATTACACACGGGTACAGTTTATTTATTAATCAGGTGACTTCTGAAGCGGTTTGTTGGAATGGATTTTATTTTTGGGTATCAGTGTAAAAATACAAGCCACATTTCAAGATTTTTATTTTGTAAAACTTATTTAGCAAACAATGTATATTTTGTTCCATTTCACAGGTATGTACTACTGTATGTTGGTGTATCTTACAAAATCCCAATAAAATCCTTTGAGGTTTATGATTGTTTTTTGACAAAAGGAAAAAAATGAAGGAGTAAGATAACAAACTGCAAAACTTTCAAGTAAGTAACAAAAAAACATACACATGAGTGTGTTTGGCTAGATCATCTTTTGGGTGTGTGTTACTATGGCATAACCAGTAACAATTTCTCCATCCGTTTAATTTATCCACGTAATCCTGTTGGGGGTCATGATGTGGTAGGAGGCTTTCTCCAAGATGCATGATTTTGTTGGAAGTATTCAGAGTACTGGGTGAAAACCTATATGCATGTACCTGGAGAACATGAAACCTTATACAGAAAGGCTCTGGTTGGGATTTAAACCCAATACTGTCCTGTTGTTGGACAATAGCGCTCACCACTACCACAAAACTCCTACAATTGTATTTTATTTCTATACAGTCAATCGGTACATTTTGTAACACACTGATGTATACTCATTCAACTGTCTTATAGCAGGGCACGGGCCAAGAAGACTGATTTCCCGTCATACATCTACTCTCCCCTCTGGACGGGATGACTCATTTTCATCTGATGACGCATGTTTTTGTTTGAGTGAGGAAGATGTGTGTGTGTGAGAGAGAGAGAGACTGTGTGTAGCTCATGGTGCACAAATAAGCTCAACATTTCAAAAGATCCTCAACTATGGATCTGCAGATGTGTACATGTGTGTTCCCACTTTATAATACTATTACGCTACCCTGGCGAAATACAGCGCGTTGCTTAGCAACTGCTCCACTCTCTGACATCATTATGTCCTTCCTTGAAGACTTCCTGTGCTTTGACAGACAGGACCCCTGATTTTGCCTGAACATGTCTCTGTGTGTGAGAGAGAGAGAGAGTGTGTAAATGTCATATTCGAAGCAGTACATTAATGTGGGAGGGTAACATTAGGAGTGTCACATTAGGACATGTCACTGTGGGTTTCCTCTTGTCATGTTTGCCAAATATCATCTACAATGTCTCCTTTCTTTAATCACAGAAGATGCTTATTTATATCCCCAATGTTAAAAAAGTATTCAGAATTATACGTATTATTGAGCCTTTTCATGTGATGCACCAGAACAAAGGAGCAGGTCATTTTAATGAATTAAAATTTAAGTGGTGTAGCGTGCATTTCTGTTCAGTCCCTCTGAGCTCCTAATGTAGAACCACTTTTAGCTGCAAGGTTTTTGTAGTATGTCTCACATACCTGCACATTTGAAGACAGACTTATTTGCAAATTATTCTTTGCACAATAGTTCAAGCTCAGCTGGATTGAATAGAGAGCATATTTTCCAAGTCTTGCCACAAACATAATTGGATTTAGGTTTGTACTTCGACTGGACCATTCCAACAAATGTGCTTTGATCTAAACTGTTCTATTGTTGCTCCGGCTGTTTAAATACTTTTTCAGACTCTAGCAGGTTTTCTTCTGGGAATGCCCTGTTTTTAGCTCCATCAATCTTCTCATTAACTCTGACCATTTTCCCTGTCCGGGCTGAAGAAAAGCACCACCCCATCATGGTGCTGCCACCACCATGTTTTCCCTATCAAGATGGTATATACAGCATGATGTGCCATGGTAGATTCATGGTAGATTTCTGCCACACATTGGTTTTTGCATGTAAAACCCCAATAACGTATACTCAGGTTTGTGGTTGCAACATGACAAAATGTGAATATGGCTAATGTGAATAAAGGAATTTTTTCTTGCAAAATACATCTGCTCTGTATACATCTGATACTGCTGCCTATGTTGACCATGCCATGAAGCAAAACAGCAATGTGAACACAGTTTTGTCTACATTGTACATACAAAGTTTTGTCTAAACTATGATAAGCTCCTTACAGATATAGACTCACTGCTACTAATCTGGCAATAAAGGCTGAGTTGGTCTAATGTCTAAATGCACACTGATTATTTTTCAGTAAAAGTCAATGGAAATCTCACAATCATTAAAAATCACTTTCAAAATGTCTCAGACATGCCTGCTTAGTGAAGAGCAGAGTTTGTGAGGTATTATCCCAGTCTAATTTTTAAATTAATAACAGTTTCATCTAAAGTGTACCACTACAATGTCAAGCATTAATGGATGCAACACTTCGGTTCTTCTTTGAGTTTACACCATGCTTTGTCTGAAATGCACAACACACAGTGGACTCCAGACACAAGACAAAAGATTGTATGTTTAAATACTACACCTTGAATATGGAATGAAATAAATGTTTAACTGCTCTCATCCACCACTATGTTCTATGTAACACTGAGAGGAAAAAAGGAGATCACTACCTTTGTACATGAAAGAAAGAAATTATGAGATAAAAATGTTTTTTTTCATAGCAAAACACTCTGGCCTGGTAAAATATATAAAAAGTAATTATTGCAGGTAAGCAGAATAGGAGAAAAGGCATTATTTTGCACAGCAAGCACATTTGCATTAGCATTATAACCTTAGTCAACTTTAAGTATTTGTTCTTGATTCCTGTTTGTTTCTTGCCACTCTGCATAATAAATCACAACCATTACCAAATCATTAATATAAGCCCACTTTGGTTGCTTAAAAAATTGTGGCAAAAAAGTAACGTTTTTTGTTCTGTGTATGATGTTTTTTCCTCTTGGTTTTTGATAAAGATAAGGATGACTATCGGCGTATAAAAGATTGTACACTGCCTGTTATAAAGGTGCATGCTCAACTCCAGATGATGCAGTTGGCTGACAGAGTGAGGATCCACAGCATGCTGTCTGCTTGCAGATGAAGGCTGTTCGAGCACTGCTAAGAGACAACTGCTCTTTTTTCCTGCTAATGTTTATTTCTTGGATAACAGGATGGATTATTTACGGTTGCAAATGCAGATGCGGCTTCTAAAATTAAAGTCAATACTGCTATGTTTTTGTTTTTGAGTAGTCCCACAGCAACAAATTTAGCAAGATGTACAGATACTTCCATCAGCTAACACCGTTACACAGTGGTTCTGCTGCATAAACTGCCTGTCAGGGATTTATGGCGTGTCTCTGAGCTTAAACCCAAAGCAGTAACAGAAGCTGTGTGGACTACCGCCACCCACTGACCAGTACATCAGCATTCAGGCATTGGGAAGGCTTTGCTGCTTGAACTTCATGAGATATTCTAACACCTGACAGACACTTCTTCTTTATTGAAATAATCTGGACAAGAGAAACACAGTTTAGATTTACTATATATTTTTAATTTACATTGAATGAAAGCTAAATGACCTGTCACAAATGTTTTCAAGAATTTAAATGTCCACCTGTATATTTCCTGTACAGGTGACCTTTCCTGTGGTCGTTTAATGACATGCAGCCACATTTAATCAGTTATTATGGAAATGTGCTTATTTTTCAACTCATTTGGTTTTTTCCTTCTTTTCTTGTGCTTTTTAAATTATCAGGTAATTTGCATATGCAACTTTCATTCCTGTGGATTTATTATTTTTTTAGGTTGGTTTAATACAACAACAAAATATTCAGGACTTCAACTAAATAGTTTTGTGTTTTGTTCCTTTCCAAGGTAAACAGTTGATGCTCTAAGAACAGTGAAACCAGGGTTTCTGCCATAAGTTGCTTAACCACAGCACATACAACCTAGTATGAATAGTTATGACAGCATGGCACACAACCATAACAACCTGGGCATGTGTTTAAATAGAATAGCCCTGTCAGTTTAACAGACTGACAAAGCCATCAGTCCTGACAGCCAGTAAAGCCTATGCTGTGCCATGTTCTGCATTACATCTCTTTACTGCATCATTGTTAGACTATGTTACCCTGCATCAGCAACAACCATGTTTCCCTGACAGCTAACTTGTAGTTCTGCTGTCACAGACAGGAGAAAAATGGGCTGCGGGCCTCCGCTCCGATTCACCCCACCTCACATTTTGAACTTCCTGATTTTCCACTTGACACATCTAAACATCACAGGCTGAATTTAGTGCTGCACCAATATTATTGGCAGAGGCTTTTTATGCAGCTTGCAGCAGACAATCTGTCGCAAAGCTTGTTGACCCGCATATTGATTTGTGAAAGAGAGAGGGAGGTGAATGACAGAGGGCAGAGAAGAAGGAACAGAGGAAGACAGAGAGAAGGAGGAAGAGATAGAGGAGGGGAAAGAAGGACATGGGTTTCCACGCCAGAGCCATAGATGGAGGAGCTAACTAAGCAGGCCAGCCAGGTCCTTTTCAACAGGACTGCTGACAGAGGATGGAAGATTAGAGGGGAAAACATCTGTTTTGACATCACTCTTAAGGAGCGTGGAAATGGAACAGAAAGACAGGAGAGGGAACAGGGGAAACTGTGGACATGCTATTTGGTGAAATTCTTTTAAACACAAGGATGGAGGAAAAAGAGGGAAAATTGTGGAAGACATTTCTGCATGACTTCATACAATAAAACAATCTATAATCATGGGCCTCAGCCAAACTATCTCCTTCTTTTCCCATGCTCCGTGTTCTAGCCCTTCTGTTTCTTATTCTCTCTCTTCGTTCTGTCATTTCTTCCTACGAATTCTCTGGAGAAGAACCAAAGTCTTTCAGAGCAAACAAAAAACAGCTGATAATCAGTGCAATTACCCTTTCTGTATATTAGTGCGTGTGTGTGTGTGTCCAGGGAACATACCCGCAAAATCTCTTCAACGCAGCTGGAGTCATTTGGCAGACTGACCTGGAGGAAAAGAAAGAAAGACTGTTTTGAAGAAATAATAATAGCAGCTTTGCATTAAAAACAGCATGATTAAAGGAGAATGTATCAACAACACAAGCATGAAGCTAATCCATCCGCAAAACATAAATTTAAAATATGACCAAACTTCCACAACTACTCTTAGGTTTAGTGAGTTGTGTCTCATGTAAAGCGTGGGGGCTAAGTGGGGGTCTGGTAGAAGAAGTGGAAAGGGAAAAACGTAATGGCTTTATCTAGTTTTCAGGGTTCAGAAGCCATTATTAAAGCCACCTCTCAACCCAGTCTTCATGCCTCAAAGTAAAACTAAAGCTTCACACATTAATGTAGTTTTATTCTGCATCTTCTCCACTGATGCTGATCCACACAGTGCCTTACGAAAGTATTCATACCTTTTGGACTTTTTCACATCACACCCACACAAACGTCAATGCATTCCATTGAGTTTTTATGTGACAAAAAGTAGTGCATGGTTGAGAAGTGGCATGATAGATGGTAATCAAAATGTTTAAAAATAATATCTGAAAAGTGTGGCCTGCATATGTATCCCCCAGTCAATACATTGAAGAACCATCTTTAGTTGTAATTATAGCTGCAAGTCTCTTGGGGTAAATTTCCACCAGCTTTGCACAATTAGAAGCTGAGCATTCTTTAAGACAAAATAGCTCAAGCTGAGTCAGATTGTCTGAGGCCATTCTAGATCATACAATGACTTGATTTTAACTAAACTATTTCATTGTAGCTCTGGCTGTATGTTTAGGTTGTTTATTTCAACTTTGACCAGCTTCCATGTCTCTGCTGAAGAAAAGCCTCCCCAAAGCATGACGCTGCCACCCCCATGTTTCACCATGGGGATTTGGTGTGCTGGGAAATGTGTCGTTTGTGTCTTTGTGTAGGCCAAAAAGTTCAGTTTTGGTCTCATCCGACCAGAGAACCTTCTTATACATTTACTGTGGATTGTCAACGATATGAGAAGCTTTATGTGGTTCTTCTTGTCCATCATCAGTGAAAGTTAGATTTATGGATTTCACATCAACAGATTCTTCCACCTGATCTGTGGATCTCTGCAGCTCATCTACAGTTAAAGGGGGCCCCTTAGCTGCTCCTCCGATTTATGTTTTCCTTTTTTGTTCATTAGTGTTCTCCAACAAACCCATGATGCATTAAAAGAACAACTGGATTTACACTGAGTTTAAATTACAAACAAGTGGACTCTATTTAGTAATTAGAAGACTGTAAAAAGAAACTGAATTTTATTTAGGGGTCTCATAAATAAAGGTGGTGGAAATACTGAAAATTTTAAAACTATGTATCTTTTTCCTTGAACTTAATGATTATTCACTACATTATGTTCATTAAATATAATTCTATTAAAATACTTTAGAGAGGAAGAGTATACCCCTCAGAGAAAGCAATTGTAGATGTTTCCAGCCATACTCTGCAGCTCTAACATGTTCCAGAGATGTTCCAAAGGGACAGGCAGCACATGTGGAGGTAAATATCTGTACTTTTTACAGAGATTTTCCACCTAGCTCTCTCATAAAGTCACTGGAAGATGGCCAGAGTGTGAACAAAGCAACATGTGGACACAGCTGCTAATCTTTTGAAGTAGTGAAGTCCATTTATGTATGTGAAGACAACCTGAAAACCACTGAAATGACGGGCTGCCAATGGTCAGAAGTTCCTTTTTTTGGAAAAACTACAAAATATTATGCAACTGTTTCACTGTCATAACAACTGCTGTGTTTATTGACTTTTTCTTACAGGATTGCTAAAATATTTCTTTTTCTTTATAAAGTTTATAAAAACATACATGCCATAAATAATCTACAAATTCCAAAAGGAACTTTTATTACACTTGTTTATCTCTTCAACATGTGGAGAAATCCAAAGGCTTTGCCATGCCAAGTTAGAGCTGCTCCACCCTGAGCGGTTCAGCTGAGGCCAAGACATTTGAAAATTCCTGCATGTTCATGTAAAACTGTTCGATCACTTGCTGTTCTGCTTGAAATTTATGACAAAGTTAGACCCAAAATGTGAGGCTTTTAATTTTTATTTCAGTCAATACAATATGGGATCACACACAGTGTAATTATATCTTTAAATTATAAACACTGGCTTAGTGACTTAGTAAAGCAACATAAGGGCATTTAAAAAGGCCCATTCCAGGATTCAGATTTAGAATAGCCTTGAAATGACGGTGGTTTGGCTTGTGTCATGTAAACCGCAGGACACTTTTAGCTTAACAATTTAAGGGGCAGGCTGGATTTGTACATGAAGGCAGAGACGGAGTCTCTTTAAGTGGTCTGATTAACCAGTTCAGTGGCTGCAGGCTGTTAATCCATGTAAACATGTGCCCCTGTCCATGGAGCCATTTTGATCATGAAAACATAACTGCATCCTTGGAAATAAATGAAGACAAACAATGTCTTAGAGGGGAACTATACATATTAATAATACACTGTTAAAAATTTAGACTGTGACAGTGCCATACAAAAGCATTAATACACCTTAAACTTTGACATTCTGTCATGTTATAGCCAGAAATAAAGTATTTTATTGGGATTTAATGTTTCAAACCAGCCCAAAGTGGTGAGTAATTGTGAAGTGGAGGGGAAAATATAAAACAAATAAACATCTGAAAAGTAGGATACACATTTGTATTCATCCCCTTTTACTCCGATAACCCTTAGAACATCTAGTGGCCTTCAGAAATCACCTAAACCCTGCCCATAAACTGGTAGATCAGGTAAGGACAGCTTTAATCAGAGGAGAAGCCGAGAGGTCGATGGTATCTTTGAAAGAGTTTCAGAGATCCACAGCTCAGCTGGGAGATTGACAGGACAGGTATTAGTTGTACACAAGTCGGGCCTTCATATAAGAGTGGCAGCAAGATATTCATAGTTGAAAAGAAGCCATAAGAAGTTTTATGACAACATTCAAAATGCTCCTACGTTGCTTTGAACACAAAATCTCCAGAATTAAACATGGTGGTGATAGCATCATGCTGAGAGGATGCTTTTCTTCAGCAAGGAAAGGGGAAGTGAGTCAGAGTTGGTGGGAGGATGGATGGTGTTGACCACAGGGTAATCCTGGAAGAAAACATGGTAGAGGCTGCAAGACTTCAGATTGGGGGGGGTTGATCTTCCAGCACTATAGCCCTAAGCGTACAACCACTGCTAGAAATTAAGAGTTTCAATCAAAGCATACTCATACTGCAAAAGACTTGAACCTAAACTGACTGCAATGAAAAACAGTTCTACAACGTTTTGACTGAAAGGGGCTGAATAAAAATACAAAATATATATCATCTATTGACTGTAAGAAAACATGGAAAAGTTCAATGGTGTCAATACTTTCGCAAGGCACTATTCATATTTATGAACACACTGAAATGTCACCATTTCCCCAGCTGGAAGTCTTTTCTTTCTTAGTTCAACCACAGTTCATTTTGTGTCAGATTGCTTTTCTACTTAGTCCAAACAAGCCATTATTGCAGATGAGGGGCCCATAATTTTGTGTGATAAAACTTAGAAAATAACGTGAGAATCATCTCTAGTGCAAAATGATCAATTCCAAAACGTAACTACAAACACATGCCGCTGTCTGGGTCAGATCTTTGTCTTGGATCTTGGATCACTTCAACAAACAAGTTTGTTAAAGAGGAAAACCAGCAGAGCAGTGAGCGGATGGCGGGAAGACTGAAACTCTCTCATTCTACAGCAACATAACCTCTGTTACACACCATTACTAATAGCACTAACATGAACAGTGGAACAATTTAGCAACCATGATGATGGGGGTGACATAATGTTCAGCCTTAAATCACAGCCTGCTGAAACAACAAAAGACACTGCAGGCTGAGTTCCCGCCTGGTTGAGTCAAAATTGCTTGAGCTCACAGAATGAAAATCCATCTGTATGTTTTCTGGACAGGATCCATATTTCAACACATGATTCTAATTCATCAGATTAATCAGACAGTGAGTCAACTTAAAATCCCAGGAGGTGGATGGAGACATTTTCTTCCAACAGAAAACATGAAATAGCAATTGAGAATAGTCAGTTTTAAACAATAACTATGGTTCTTACCAATAAACAATTGTTCTACTAGTCTACTGTTGCGCTATCTAGTAGATTTCAGTAATGCTTGATACAGTTGACCATAACATATACTCATTTCTAAACTAAAAAATGGTTCAAATCGTGTTTGGCAGTTATAGATATCAGATAACAGAGATCAAATATGGGTTCCTCAAGGGCCACTTTTTATTCACTCCCCTGAGCTCAGGTTGAAGAGTATTACAGCTATTTTCTTATCATACTTATGCTTATGACACACAGCTAGGGATGGGTATCAAATTCAGTACATTTGTAGGTACTGACTGAATTCCATTGGTACTACCAAGTACCTATACATATACAATGAAACGGTACAAAGTTTCGGTACCTAAACACATTATTGTGACACTGACAGAGTGGAAGAGTGGGCGATTTTCCATGCACGACATGAGCTCAGCATTGCACGCACAAGAGCGTAGTGACATCAGAAGCTGCTGCTACAGTCAACAAAGCATGGCTGGTAGAAAGCTCTCGAACGTATGGCTCCACTTTTCAAAATGCGATGCAGATTATGCTCGCTGCAATATTTGTGACGTGAAGTGAGAGGCCAGTGTGAAACGAGCTTGGCTGTTGCCGAGAAAGTTGACATGTTAGTGTTCTTGAAAGAGAACTGCACAAGGAACGACGATAAACAGTAAATGAAGTTTACAGCAAAGAAGTTTGCTTCACTTTGATTTGTAGTTTGTGATACTTGAATTTGTAAAATAGTATAGCTATTTATTTTTACTCCATCCTCTTTTGCTCATTTATTTTAAACTTGTTTGCCCTCCATGGACCCCCATCACACAATTTTTCCAGGGGGGAAGAGAGAGAAATAGGAATTCGAGAAGCTGCATTTTAATTTGTGCATTATTAAGAAAAATCACTGTGAAGTCAGTTAAGGGTTTTCATTTGAGAAATTACTGTAATGTTACAATACAAAGAGCTGGATGTTGTTTTAATATATTCGGTAAAGTTTATATATTGACAAATAGATATGTTGAATTGAAAAATTTGGAGATTTTATTATTAAACAAAGTAACATTTTTTACCAGGCTGCACGGTGGTACAGTTGGTAGCACTGTTGCCTTGCAGCAAGAAGGTCCTGGGTTCGATTCCCAGCCTGGGGTCTTTCTGCATGGAGTTTGCATGTTCTCCCCGTGCATGTGTGGGTTCTCACTGGGTACCCCAGCTTCCTCCCACAGTCCAAAGATATGCCTGTTAGGTTAATTGGTCACTCTAAATTGCCCTTAGGTGTATGAATGAGTGTGTGCGTGGTTGTTTGTGTGTTGCCCTGCGATGGACTGGTGACCTGTCCAGGGTGTACCCTGCCTCCTGCCCATAGACTGCTGGAGATAGGCACCAGCTTCCCCGCGACCCACTATGGAATAAGTGGTAGAAAATGAATGACTGACTGACATTTTTTACCACACAAAAGTACCAAAAATTGGTCCTGTTAAGTACCAACATCGATACCCAAGGTACCGGACATAGGTATGTATTGGTTCAAATGTGAAAGGTACCCATCCCTACACACAACTCTATAATTCAGTCATCACAGGATAACAATCACTTACAGCACTGAGTAAGTGGGTCATTCATTTTATTGAGTGGATGAAGCATAAAAAATAGGAATAGAAAATCATTGCTTTTAAATCAAAAAATGCAAGTTCAGAACTCAACTAGATTCAGTGACGCTAATGCAACAAAGAAACCCAGAAAACTATGTAGTTATAAATTCATACCTACATTTTTAAATGTATTACTAAATCAGCCCACTATCATCTTAAACATTGCAAGAATTCAAGGATTTCTGTCAAATAAATAAAGAACTGGTGCATATATATTTATAGGTATATATAAATGTCAGAAACCAGTAAAGGTCTTTGTGAACAAAAACCTTTCTTCTTTTCATATTAATGATGCCACTCTACCCTATGAAGTCAAATTTAATGGAAGCAGGTTACAATGTTGTGATGTGAAATACTGTTGACATACAAAAATAGAAACACCTAGGTTTCTAGGAGTTCAGGCTTGCGGCTTTGTTTCTGTTCTTTATCCATCCTTCTGTACATCCTTCTCTTGAACCATCCATGTTCATCCCTGCTGTGCTATGGTTCACTGGAGTGCAATGCTGACACTCTGTGTTCATGATTCGGAGTGTATTTTTACAAACTGGGCACTCAGTCCTTTGAAGGAACCCCAGGCTCAGTGAATGTTAACCAGCCTTATTGGACCTAATGGACAGTTGACTTTCATATGGAAATGGGTGTATAGTGCGCTTCCTTATTGATGTTAATGTAAGATCGCAGTTCATTTCATGGACTATAAGATAGGGAGAGTATAAAGAAATAAAATAAGAGAGGCGCAGAGTAAGTCTGGGAGAGGAAAAAGGACATTTTCCTGAGAGAAAATAGATACCAAAGAAAAATGAGTGAGAGGGAGAGAGATTCAGGGGGAAAATATAGCAAAGGCAATTACTGAGGCAGAAATCCTTTCTCTCTGAAATAGCAGCTCAGATAGAAAAGATGTTCACACATGCAATATGTGCACACACACACACAAACACACACACACACACACACCCCCACACACACATACACACACACACACACACACACACACACACACACACACACAAGCCGAAAGGCACTCACTCAGTCCCTGCTATATATGTTGTTATCCAAAAACACGCACCGACACTTCTGCACAGTCCCTTTCACAAAACTATTCTGAATAAATAGGTTGGAAATAGCTTGAAAAACGACTACATTGGTTGAGCCTCAAGAAATGTTACCACATTGTTTAGATGGACCAAATCTAGGACACATTTATGAAAATAAACATGTTTAAGCAGGGTAATAATTACTGTGTAAGTCCATAACAAGCAACCGTCCAGCAAACAAGCAACAGAAAGGGCTAACCCCCCCCAAGCTGAATTCCTCAGAAATGAATTATCATTTAAATAAAAGACAATAACGAAGTCAACAAACACTTTCCTTGAACTAACACACATTTACTCTGAAGTCACTATCATGCCTCTGTTTCAGTTCAAGTGGGTCAGATGTACCCAGATGTGAGCCAGATGGTTTGTGCCAATGAACAGCCTGGAAAATTGTTTTGTGGTGGCTGTTTATTAAAAAACACAAAAAAACTGACTTGGCAGGTGACTGAACACCACATGTCCACTACGCATTGGCTAAAGCTATTAAAAGCAACAGAAAGGTACACCTAACTTGCCAAAACATATTTTCCAACTAAAAAAAGCTTTATTTGCTTAAAAGTGGAATGTTTTTTGATTGAAATATAGCTAGAGCTACACTGATCAGGCTTTTAGTGGCTGATACTTAATTCAGGTTTTCGTTGTGGTCTAACCTGCTGATTCCTCTTTTCTGTATCTCATTAATGATGTTGCAGATTTGTGGTTCAACAGACATTTCAACAGACCATTTTTTCCTGGCAACAAAATTTTCCTGCGAACCTTTTCCTTTATTTTCCTAAAGTAAATAAAATCCTTTCATGTAACGCAATGTGTTTTGTGCATTTCAACAATAGGATGCGAAACTATACCGTTTATGTCAGTTGCTTTTGTACTAACTTTCAATACATTGACGGCAAATGTCATCCAAACACAAACCATAAAATTCAATCACAAAGGTTTAGGGTAAAAATCAAATGAACTACCTATATACACTGCTCAAAAAAATAAAGGTAACACTCAAATAACACATCCGAGATCTGAATGAATGAAATATTCTCTTGAATACTTTGTTCTGTACAAAGCTGAATGTGCTGACAACAAAATCACACAAAAATCATCAATGAAAATCAAATTTATTAACCAATGGAGGCCTGGATTTGGAGTCACACACAAAATTAAAGTGGAAAAACACACTACAGGCTGATCCAACTTTGATGTAATGTCCTTAAAACAAGTCAAAATGAGGCTCAGTATTGTGTGTGGCCTCCACGTTCCTGTATGACCTCCCTACGTCTGGGCATGCTCCTGATGAGATGGTGGATGGTCTTCTGAAGGATCTCCTCCCAGACCTGGACTAAAGCATCCGCCAACTCCTGGACAATCTGTGGTGCAACGTGACGTTGGTGGATGTGTTATGATTTGGGGTTGTTTGGTTTTTGGTTTCGGGTTTTTTCTTTATATGTTCTTCACAGCTCAAGTTTTGAATCATGCTGTTTATTCATTCTGTTTATTATTTTCCTGTTTATGTTTTTGTTTATGTTTTTCTAGTTATAGTTTTATTAGTTTGTTTCCTTGGATTTGCGTTCTATTCAAGCCATGTTTTGCTCGTGTCACTTTGTGTTCTCTGTTAATCAACTTTATTCAGTTCACCTGCACTTAGTTAATCTGTCTTGCTTCACCTGGTTCACACTCCATTTATATGGAAGCAAATCGTTACCATATTTCAAATGAAAAAGCATTTTCAGAAATGCTTTTTCATTTTAAGAATGTGGCTGCATTGTTTGACTCATAAATGAAATTAGTAATCAATCATCCTATTTGCATTTTAATTTTCTTCTTCGAGACTGCTCATTCTGTCACTTAATTAAAATGAAAATGAAAAAGACATTTGAGATTTATTTTTCAAAATGTACCCCAGCAAATAGATACCAAAATTCAATTTGAAATGTAAAATTTGAAAATGAAAACACATTTGCTGAAATGCGTTTTCATTTTAAGAATGTGGCTGCATTATTTGACCCATAAATAAAATTAGTAATCAATCATCCTATTTGCATTTGCATTTCCTTCTTCATGACTGCACATTTTATGCCATAATCAAAAAGAAAACAAAGCAGACATTGCTTTTTCGTTTTCGTGGTGTGCCCGCAAAGTACTGCCCAGAACTCGAAAACGAAAAAGCATTCCGAGCGGCGGGCGCAGCAGAGTGACGTCAGCAGCTGCTCTTCCCCAGCCCCCTGCTGACCGAGCTACCCAGCTTGTTTGGTAGGTAGCCCACGTCAGGTCCACAGCCTGACACACCACAGCCTGACTCCAGGCCAGACACACCACAGCCTGGGATGACGCCTGACCCTAAGTTGGCCCTCCACACGGCGCAGAGGACGTCGTAAAAGGGACGCCTCTGAGGGTTTCGGCGACGCCTCAGCTTCTGCCCACGCCACTGAGGGTCTCGCGACGCCTCAGCTTCTGCCCACGCCACCCAGGGTCTCGGCGACGCCTCAGCCCCTGTTCACGTCACTGAGGGTGTCTGTGACGCCTCAGCTCCTGTTCCTAGTCTGCAGGGTTTCAGTGAGGAACTGGTCCTGGTTCTGGCCTCTGAGCCCTGCGACGAGGGGTTCGAGGAGGAAGTGCCACCGGACCCTGTTCCTGAAGGGTTCAAGGAACAGTTTGTCCTTGTTCTGGTCTCTGAACCCATCTCCGAGGGTTTGTCTGGCTCTGCTTCAGCCTCCGAGGGTTCGCCTGGCTCTGCTTCAGCCTCCGAGGGTTCACCAGGCTCTGCTTCAGCCTCTGAGGGTTCGCCAGGCTCTGCGAACTCCAAGCCTGACTCTAAGTCTGCTGACTCCAAGCCTGACTCTAAGTCAGCTGACTCCAAGCCTGACTCTAAGTCAGCTGACTCCAAGCCTGACTCTAAGTCAGCTGACTCCAAGCTGACTCCGACGACCGCCCAGGACTCTGTGTTGCAGGTCCTGGCGCCCGCCTGAACTCTGTGCCTGCTGGGGACGACCTCCTGGTCGCCCGCCTGAACTCTGTTCTTGTTTCTGGCCCTCCTACCGAGGACCCCATCGCCTGCCCTGCTTGGGTTGTTTTTTGTTTCTGGCCCTCCTTGTTTGGTTTTTGGTTTCGGGTTTTTTCTTTATATGTTCTTCACAGCTCAAGTGTTGAATCATGCTTCTGTTTATTATTTTTCTGTTCATGTTTTTTTTTTCATGTTTTTCTAGTTATAGTTCTATTAGTTTGTTTCCTTGGATTTGCGTTCTATTCAAGCCATGTTTTGCTCCTGTCACGTTGTATTCTCTGTTAATCAACTTTATTCAGTTCACCTGCACTTAGTTAATCTGTCTTGCTTCACCTGGTTCACACTCCATTTATATGGAAGCAAATCGTTACCATATTTCAAATGAAAAAGCATTTTCAGAAATGCTTTTTCATTTTAAGAATGTGGCTGCATTGTTGGACTCATAAATGAAATTAGTAATCAATAATCCTATTTGCATTTTAATTTTCTTCTTCGAGACTGCTCATTCTGTCACTTAATTAAAATGAAAATGAAAAAGACATTTGAGATTTATTTTTCAAAATGTACCCCAGCAAATAGATACCAAAATTCAATTTGAAATGTAAAATTTGAAAATGAAAACACATTTGCTGAAATGCGTTTTCATTTTAAGAATGTGGCTGCATTATTTGACCCATAAATAAAATTAGTTATCAATAATCCTATTTGCATTTGCATTTCCTTCTTCATGACTGCACATTTTATGCCATAATCAAAAAGAAAACAAAGCAGACATTGCTTTTTCGTTTTCGTGGTGTGCCCGCAAAGTACAGCCCAGAACTCGAAAACGAAAAAGCATTCCGAGCGGCGGGCGCAGCAGAGTGACGTCAGCAGCTGCTCTTCCCCAGCCCCCTGCTGACCGAGCTACCCAGCTTGTTTGGTAGGTAGCCCACGTCAGGTCCACAGCCTGACACACCACAGCCTGACTCCAGGCCAGACACACCACAGCCTGGGATGACGCCTGACCCTAAGTTGGCCCTCCACACGGCGCAGAGGACGTTGTAAAAGGGACGCCTCGGCTCACGCCACTGAGGGTCTCGGCGACGCCTCAGCTTCTGCCCACGCCACTGAGGGTCTCGCGACGCCTCAGCTTCTGCCCACGCCACTCAGGGTCTCGGCGACGCCTCAGCTCCTGTGCACATTACTGAGGGTGTCTGCGACGCCTCAGCCCCTGCTCACGTCACTGAGGGTGTCTGTGACGCCTCAGCTCCTGTTCCTAGTCTGCAGGGTTTCAGTGAGGAACTGGTCCTGGTTCTGGCCTCTGAGCCCTGCGACGAGGGGTTCGAGGAGGAAGTGCCACCGGACCCTGTTCCTGAAGGGTTCAAGGAACAGTTTGTCCTTGTTCTGGTCTCTGAACCCATCTCCGAGGGTTCGCCTGGCTCTGCTTCAGCCTCCGAGGGTTCACCAGGCTCTGCTTCAGCCTCTGAGGGTTCGCCAGGCTCTGCGAACTCCAAGCCTGACTCTAAGTCAGCTGACTCCAAGCCTGACTCTAAGTCAGCTGACTCCAAGCCTGACTCTAAGTCTGCTGACTCCAAGCCTGACTCTAAGTCAGCTGACTCCAAGCCTGACTCTAAGTCTGCTGACTCCGAGCCTGACTCTAAGTCAGCTGACTCCAAGCCTGACTCTAAGTCTGCTGACTCCAAGCCTGACTCTAAGTCAGCTGACTCCAAGCCTGACTCTAAGTCTGCTGACTCCAAGCCTGACTCTAAGTCAGCTGACTCCAAGCCTGACTCTAAGTCTGCTGACTCCAAGCCTGACTCTAAGTCAGCTGACTCCAAGCCTGACTCTAAGTCTGCTGACTCCGAGCCTGACTCTAAGTCAGCTGACTCCAAGCCTGACTCTAAGTTTGCTGACTCCGAGCCTGACTCTAAGTCTGCTGACTCCAAGCCTGACTCTAAGTCTGCTGACTCCGAGCCTGACTCTAAGTCAGCTGACTCCAAGCCTGACTCTAAGTCAGCTGACTCCGAGCCTGACTCTAAGTCAGCTGACTCCAAGCCTGACTCTAAGTCAGCTGACTCCAAGCCTGACTCTAAGTCTGCTGACTCCAAGCCTGACTCTAAGTCAGCTGACTCCAAGCCTGACTCTAAGTTTGCTGACTCCAAGCCTGACTCTAAGTCAGCTGACTCCAAGCCTGACTCTAAGTCTGCTGACTCCGAGCCTGACTCTAAGTCAGCTGACTCCAAGCCTGACTCTAAGTCAGCTGACTCCAAGCCTGACTCTAAGTCTGCTGACTCCAAGCCTGACTCTAAGTCAGCTGACTCCAAGCCTGACTCTAAGTTTGCTGACTCCAAGCCTGACTCTAAGTCAGCTGACTCCAAGCCTGACTCTAAGTCTGCTGACTCCGAGCCTGACTCTAAGTCAGCTGACTCCAAGCCTGACTCTAAGTCTGCTGACTCCGAGCCTGACTCTAAGTCAGCTGACTCCAAGCCTGACTCTAAGTCAGCTGACTCCAAGCCTGACTCTAAGTTTGCTGACTCCAAGCCTGACTCTAAGTCTGCTGACTCCAAGCCTGACTCTAAGTCTGCTGACTCCGAGCCTGACTCTAAGTCAGCTGACTCCAAGCCTGACTCTAAGTCAGCTGACTCCGAGCCTGACTCTAAGTCTGCTGACTCCAAGCCTGACTCTAAGTCAGCTGACTCCAAGCCTGACTCTAAGTTTGCTGACTCCAAGCCTGACTCTAAGTCAGCTGACTCCAAGCCTGACTCTAAGTCAGCTGACTCCCAGCCTGACTCTAAGTCAGCTGACTCCAAGCCTGACTCTAAGTCAGCTGACTCCAAGCCTGACTCTAAGTCTGCTGACTCCAAGCCTGACTCTAAGTCAGCTGACTCCAAGCCTGACTCTAAGTTTGCTGACTCCAAGCCTGACTCTAAGTCAGCTGACTCCAAGCCTGACTCTAAGTCTGCTGACTCCTAGCCTGACTCTAAGTCAGCTGACTCCAAGCCTGACTCTAAGTCTGCTGACTCCGAGCCTGACTCTAAGTCAGCTGACTCCAAGCCTGACTCTAAGTCAGCTGACTCCAAGCCTGACTCTAAGTTTGCTGACTCCAAGCCTGACTCTAAGTCAGCTGACTCCAAGCCTGACTCTAAGTCAGCTGACTCCAAGCCTGACTCTAAGTCTGCTGACTCCGAGCCTGACTCTAAGTCAGCTGACTCCAAGCCTGACTCTAAGTCAGCTGACTCCAAGCCTGACTCTAAGTCTGCTGACTCCAAGCCTGACTCTAAGTGTGCTGACTCCAAGCCTGACTCTAAGTCAGCTGACTCCAAGCCTGACTCTAAGTCTGCTGACTCCAAGCCTGACTCTAAGTCAGCTGACTCCAAGCCTGACTCTAAGTCAGCTGACTCCAAGCCTGACTCTAAGTCAGCTGACTCCAAGCCTGACTCTAAGTCTGCTGACTCCAAGCCTGACTCTAAGTGTGCTGACTCCAAGCCTGACTCTAAGTCAGCTGACTCCAAGCCTGACTCTAAGTCTGCTGACTCCAAGCCTGACTCTAAGTCAGCTGACTCCAAGCCTGACTCTAAGTCAGCTGACTCCAAGCCTGACTCTAAGTTTGCTGACTCCAAGCCTGACTCTAAGTCAGCTGACTCCAAGCCTGACTCTAAGTCTGCTGACTCCAAGCCTGACTCTAAGTCAGCTGACTCCAAGCCTGACTCTAAGTCTGCTGACTCCAAGCCTGACTCTAAGTCAGCTGACTCCAAGCCTGACTCTAAGTCTGCTGACTCCAAGCCTGACTCTAAGTTTGCTGACTCCAAGCCTGACTCTAAGTCAGCTGACTCCAAGCCTGACTCTAAGTCAGCTGACTCCAAGCCTGACTCTAAGTCTGCTGACTCCAAGCCTGACTCTAAGTCAGCTGACTCCAAGCCTGACTCTAAGTCAGCTGACTCCAAGCCTGACTCTAAGTCTGCTGACTCCAAGCCTGACTCTAAGTCAGCTGACTCCAAGCCTGACTCTAAGTCTGCTGACTCCAAGCCTGACTCTAAGTCAGCTGACTCCAAGCCTGACTCTAAGTCTGCTGACTCCGAGCCTGACTCTAAGTCAGCTGACTCCAAGCCTGACTCTAAGTCAGCTGACTCCAAGCCTGACTCTAAGTCAGCTGACTCCAAGCTGACTCCGACGACCGCCCAGGACTCTGTGTTGCAGGTCCTGGCGCCCGCCTGAACTCTGTGCCTGCTGGGGACGACCTCCTGGTCGCCCGCCTGAACTCTGTTCTTGTTTCTGGCCCTCCTACCGAGGACCCCATCGCCTGCCCTGCTTGGGTTGTTTTTTGTTTCTGGCCCTCCTTGTTTGGTTTTTGGTTTCGGGTTTTTTCTTTATATGTTCTTCACAGCTCAAGTGTTGAATCATGCTTCTGTTTATTATTTTTCTGTTCATGTTTTTTTTTTCATGTTTTTCTAGTTATAGTTCTATTAGTTTGTTTCCTTGGATTTGCGTTCTATTCAAGCCATGTTTTGCTCCTGTCACGTTGTATTCTCTGTTAATCAACTTTATTCAGTTCACCTGCACTTAGTTAATCTGTCTTGCTTCACCTGGTTCACACTCCATTTATACACACCTGTTCTGTTTGCACATCGCGGAAACATTTCTCATATCATGTCTTGTTCTCAAATCATGCTCTTGTCTTGCTTTGTGGTTCATGCCAAGCCTGTCCTGCCTGTCCATTTATTGTTTTGTTCCTGCCTCTTCTGAGAGTGAGTTTTTGTTTTTTTTAAAATCATTTTTGCACTTACCATCACGCTGCCTGCTTGTCTGCATTCTGGGGTCCTATATCTCGCAAGCCATAACATGATGGAGCGAGACATGATGTCCCTGATGTGCTCAATCAGATTCAGGTCTGGGGAACGGGCGGGCCAGTCCATAGGTTCAATGTCTTCATCTTCCAGGAACTGCTGACACACTCCAGCCACATGAGGTCTAGCATTGTCCTGTATTAGGAGGAACCCAGGGCCAACCGCACCAGAATATGGTCTCACAAGGGGTCTGAGGATCTCATCTCGGTACCTAATGGCAGTCAGGCTACCTCTGGCGAGCACATGGAGGGCCATGCGACCCTCCAAAGAAATGCCACCCCACACCATTACTGACCCACTGCCAAACCGGTCATGCTGAAGGATGTTGCAGGCAGCAGATCGCTCTCCACGGTGTCACATGTGCTCAGAGTGAACCTGCTTTCATCTGTGAAGAGCACAGGGTGGCAGTGGCTAATTTGCCAATCCTGGTGTTCTCTGGCAAATGCCAAGCGTCCTGCACGATGTTGGGCTGTGAGCACAACAGCCATTTGTGGACGTCGGGCCCTCATACCCTCCTCATGGAGTCGGTTTCTAACCGTTTGTGCAGACACATGCACATTTGTGGCCTGCTGGAGGTCATTTTGCAGGGCTCTGGCAGTGCACCTCCTGTTCCTCCTTGCACAAAGGCGGAGGTAGCGGTCCTACTGCTGGGTTGTTGCCCTCCTACGGCCTCCTCCACGTCTTCTGGTGTACTGGCCTGTCTCCTGGTAGCACCTCCAGGCTCTGGACACTACGCTGACAGACACAGCAAACCTTCTTGCCACAGCTCGCATTGATGTGCCATCCTGGATGAGCTGTACTACTTGAGCCACTTGTGTGGGTTGTAGAGTCCGTCTCATGCTACCACGAGTGTGAAACCACCACCAACATTCAAAAGTGACCAAAACATCAGCCAGAAAGCATAGGTACTGAGAAGTGGTCTGTGGTCCCCACCTGCAGAACCACTCCTTTATTGAGTGTGTCTTGCTAATCGCCAAAGATTCCCCCCTGTTGTCTGTTCCATTTGTACAACAGCATGTGAAATTGATTGTCAATCAGTGTTGCTTCCTACGTGGACAGTTTGATTTCACAGAAGCTTGATTTACTTGGAGTTATATTGTGTTGTTTAAGTGTTCCCTTTATTTTTTTGAGCAGTGTATTTCTGCCCTAGTAATGTTACCTGGGCCTGGTTCCTGCAGTGGAAATGACAATGTTAAAGGAATCACCCCAGAAAACCAACCGGTTCATTGCAAAAGGTTCCTGCAGTCGAAATGCAACTAAAGATCTCAAACAAGCTCATTTCAAAGTACCCTTCCAACTCAAAATTGTGTGGTTTTGTTCAATTTGTTTATGCGAATTAGACCAAAACTGTGAAATACACTTCAATATAAACAGTTGCTCTTCACTCACCTAACATGTTAAATACCATTGAGAACTGCATTTGAAATGCAGTACAATAAGGACAACAGCCTAACCACTTCCAGGAAATCTAAAAGGTCATTTGCTTTGTAACAACTGGATCATAAATATCATTAGACTGTGACCACAGCGAACTGAACACAGTTATAATCGTCAGTATCTCAAAGAAAAAGGTTGTTTTTCCCCTAAATATCCCCTGCGATTATGACCTGATGCTGCATTTAGATTTACTGAATGTGTTAGGTTTATTACATTAATTTGTCACATCAGCGAGGGGCCTGTTTACACTCTACAAGCAGTCACCTATAAAATTACATAACAAATACATTTAATGCGATTCCTCTCAAATGCTTTTCTTTTCTTTTCTCTGCCTCTGCCTTTTCATGTTTCAAATGCACCAGAGTGTCTTGTTTCTTTTGTGTGGGAATTAAATATCATTAGGAGGTAATTACACTAATGTGTTTAGGACCAAAGAAACAGGCCCCCTCTGATCTCTGTTCCTGTATGTGTGAGAAAGGGAGATGAATGCCTCAGTGAATGCATGTTGGTTGACAAAATCAAAAAAATTGAAAACACCCCAAAACACACGCAATCTATTCATATTTACAATAACTGGGAGATAATTATGTTCCTCGAGGAGATTGGCAGCAACGGCAGATAAAAGAGAGCAGAAAGGAGGATAATGTGCAAAGGAAGAGAACGTCAGAAAGAATCAAATCTGAGAGCTTGATAAATGCAAACATGTTCCGAGGATTATGAACATATCCGCTCATATTCTGCTTCACTTCACAGCAATTTTTATGTGGATATCTTCACTGTAAAATAAGAGGTTTGCTTTGTTGTCTAAATTACACAAAGTATCTAACTTCATCCTTTAATGTGGCTCCGTAAGGACAGAAAACGCCACAGAGGAAAAAAAATAAAAAAAAATCCTGCTCCGCTGTCAGGAAAAAAATACCAAAGTCAAACGAGGACTGCCAATCATCCAGTAAGCATGACTGAAGTTTGGAGTCCTATATGGTTCAGAGCGAAGTCCAACAGGCTTTGGAAAATCTTCAAGGATTTTTATTTTTATCCACAGGCTCCTCGTTTCATGCGCTTCATCTATATTTCAGCTGTTAACAGAGCTGAAGTGACCGCCATTGCTGGGATTACCAGCATGCCTGATAGATCACAAGCATCGTCTCAGAAAAGAATGTGTGTGTGTAAGTGTGTTTTGGTGCAAAATGTTTATGTATGAGTCAGCCCGCCTGATCATCTAGAGATGGTTGAGTGCATGGAAGTCAGTTTAACACACACTGGAAAGCATTATCTTCTCACCAGAGCAAAATATCTGTAGCATTCTCATCTTCTTGCAATAAATGTGATATTTTACTTCGTTAATGAAATTCAACGATGAATTTAACGATGAATGGCTTTCTTTGTCATGGTATTACAGTCATTACAACTGGATATCATGCTATAACCCTCCTTCAAGCTAAAATTGAAGATTTCTGTAACCCATCGCATATGGTTCGATTAGCGGCATACAGCGATATACCAAGCATTCAATAAGTGTTTTAAAACTACTACAATTTTCCTTCGAACCGTTCCTATAGTTTAAAGTTCTTTTCGAGGGTTAGTTTAGGTTTTTTGAAATGAAATGCTGTGATGTTATTAGTAGCTGTTACTTTAGCTGCATTAGAAATATTTCATATCACTGTGAGCTAGCTGGAAATACTGTAAATTTGGAGTGGTAGAAAAAATGTATCAATCCGCCTTATCAGCTGATGTGCCGGAACTGCCTGCAGCTGAAACTGGGAAAGCACAAGAACATACCATCTTAAGCGCTGATGCACAACTGCCAGCTTGACACAGAATCAAGTAGTTTACTCCTTTCTTGGTGGAGCTTGAGTGGACTGATGAGTTGCAGATCTGATAGATTGATACAGCTAGCATGCTCAACCTCTAAATTTACATACAGTATAGAACAGTATAGTATATCTGGTAACATCTGTTAACATAGATATCCCACTGACATATACATATTCGGTTTAAGTTTTTTTTTAGTTTTTTTATGCTAGTCAGCTTAAACAGTCATCATACATCTGGGATATTAGTTTTCCACCATTCTAAGGAATTATTTAATTTCCAACAAGCTCACGGTGATGTGACATCTTTTTACTACAGGTAAGGGAGCTATTACCAACAATACCTTCACAGAAGCTCAGTTCAAAAAACCTGAAACAACCGTTTAAGTTGAGGTGCCAGCTTATGTGCTGGAGTTTTTTCCGGGTCTATCAGGCTTAGAGAATCACAATGTGGCCCCTCCTCCACCTATTTAAACGTATTGGCCAGTGCCTATGTAACAAAATCAAACAATTACATTTTAGGTATAATATCATCATAAACATTATCTGTTTTATTGCTTTAGCAACAGTTCAAATAATTGCTGCTTTTTTGTTTTGACTAAACAATTAGATCATGTTGTATATATTTTTACTTAAAATCTTTGTTAATATGATAATATTGTGAAACTGTGGTATTTTATTCTCACTGTTATCAGAGCGAAAATCTCATGCTGGCAGAATTTTCCCAGATGTGGCATTTTGGCAATGTAATTACATTATTAATATAATAATTCAAAAATGATGCAGTAAAATACATTACAATGTTTGACAACATCATCATGCCAGACATCATAATTAGAAAATTTTAACCAAGGAAACAAGTCACTGATACTTTTGGCACAATAAAAAAGCAGAAACTGAGCATAATGTCAAAATCCAATAACTAGTTATTCAGTGTAGCTTTACTTTTAATCACATTTGTGGTACATGACCATTATGAAGTCTCTGAGTAGCCCTTAGGTTTACTGGCCTGGTTAAGTTATCTTGCATGGATGCAGTACATGCAGTTTTAACTCTTCTACTCGACATGAGTCTCTCATCTCTTCCTTTATCCTCTATTTATTTTCTCCCTCTCTGTCAGCTCCTCTTCCATTTGTTCTCAGTTTTTCTCTCCTCTGTCTCTCTTTCTGTTCTGTCTTTTCCTCTCTCCCACCAAGCTGTGGAGAGGCTGATAAGGAGTTGATTTACCATCCAATTAAATATTGTCATTGAAACATTGCTTCAAATAAGCCCACCGTTTTTACCCTGGGCTAATTGGTCTCCACTTCCATGTGTACGTGCTGAGGTCTCAGAGCATTTTGTGTATTTTTATAAGCTTTAAGAGTGAAGAATACAATTTTGGTCTCCTCGAAGTTAAAAAAGAGGGTCACTTTAAGTTCAGACAATATGGTGAAAGTGAAATTAATTCTTTTTTTCTCTGCTGCCTCCTTTTTAAAAACTCCAAATCACCAAGCTGGCACATGAATAAAGTGAGTAATAAAACTGATTTAAATTCCAGAATTAATGTAAAAATAGCAATTTCAGATTTCCATCTTTTTTTCCATTTGAACCATTTATTTTTGTTATACTACACACGCAGGCTTTTATTAATTTGTTCTTATTTTGCATAAACCTTGAATAAAGGTGCTATTGGTTTCTCTTTAGACTTTAGCCAAAAGCTAACTTATCATATTTTCCTAACTGTATCCCAGAAGCTAAAACATGGCTTCAAATAAACTTCATTCCAGCTAAGAGTCATGGAGTAGTTGAGTTAGCAAACACTGAGGAAAGAGAATGTAGGTCGAACAGGTAGACTACCGGTCATTGTTTTCCATCGGTAGACAAGTCAGCAAAATAAATATGTTTGTTAAATAAACTGAGATTGTTGCTGGAATCCCAACTATCTTCTTCTTGGGTTGCTTGCCACCATGCTATTATCTGTGCTTTTATCATAGATAGGCTTATAGACAAATTGTGGAAGTATTAATAATTTATCATTTTTTTATTGGTAAGTGCATTAAACTTTATTGAAAACTAACAGCCATGTTTGCACTTTCAGATCAAGAGCTGGGTTCATTTTATTTCTGTTTCCCTCTATAACAGACCTACTGTTAGCAATATTTTGCTAGGATCTTCTACTATGGACAAATTCAATGTTCTTTGCTGCTTGCAAAATTTGAAGTTTCTATAGAGCTAAGCTGCTATGTAAAGTATATCAGCCACCACATGTTGCTTTTGCAAAACATTTTCCTTTTACTCTGAATCAGCTTGAATGAGTCAACAGAACTGCAATATTCTCTGCCCTTTATGATGGAGTTCTCAAAATGATTCTCATGCCTTTTTTTGTGGAAATGGTGGTATTGCCTCCAGATACATGTTGCTAATTGGAGCATTGAGACAGCGACAGCACAGAGAAACCAAGCTTTTTCAACTCATTGCTCCTCATTTTATTATTTTACCATCTGATGTTTTTGTACTGGAGTACAATGTTTAATCCTAGATGCTGTATCTGCATATGTTCTCATTGTAAAGATTTGGGTTCCTAGGGAATATGTGTTTTAATAAAGGGGAAGATTCAGAAACTACAGTTTATATGGTTTTCTTAATTTATTTATCATTTTGTTATTCATTAATTCACAGTTAGAGAATGTTGGGTCTAGTTCTGTGCTACATTCGTGGACAAGATATCAGAAGCTGATCTGGCAACTTGCTTTTTGATACATGGTTTTAATTTAGAAGTTGTGCAAATATTTAGCAGATAGGTCAGAAGGAATAAGCCTAGCTTGGTAAAACTCAGGCCTAATTTTAATATTCATAATAAAAACTGTGATTTTTTTTTTTAAATGAGCATTTATTGGGATTGGTTACTTACGAGTCACGGTTTATAACTACCTGTACTTTTGTATTGCTTCAAGCTTTTATGCACAGTCTGTGGTCACAATGTCTCCTGGTTTTTCTGGTTCAAAGACTAATTCCTGCTAAGCCACTTTGTAATGAAACTGTTTGACTTTCAAACACACACACACACACACACACACACACACACACACACACACACACACACACACACACACACACACACACACACACACACACACACACACAGACTTTTTTTTAAATAAGATTTTAATAAATCCATGAGCAAGCGGTCTCAAAACTCATTTATCAAACATTTAACACCGACTTAGCCATTAAAAGGGGCATGAGAGGAAGAGAGGATGAAAAATTGAAGAAGAGGAGCTATGATCAATGCCAGTGGACCATATAATTGCACCAGGAGTGGGTTAGCTGAAAACATTAGCCTTGTTTTCTGATGGATCACATCCTGGAGCCAGCAAGCCAAGCTAAACGCTTCAATCTGCATTAGTGAGACCCACAATCATCCATCTGAAGGAGCTCTGCTGCTAAAATTAAAGTTTCCTGGGAGGTAACATACAACGCTGCCTTCTTAAAAGAAAGGAAAAACAGTCCACTGGTTGTTATTACCTTCCCTTAGCGAAAAGAACTATCACCTGCAGATTATTATGGGTCTGACCTTCCAATCATATTTTCCCCTAGCGCCCCCCTGAGATGCACTAAAGTGAAATTCTTAAGCTCACTTTCACTCCATTACAATATCTTTCCAAGCAGCTCTGCTCTATAGATGAACTTCTGCAGATGCAGAGACGACTTCAAAAAGTGTTTGCAATGATGATCACTACTGGATCAATACTGAAGTACCCCATTCCAATGCTAACTCAGAGATCTAATACTATTACAAGGTGCATATTTAAACATAATAATTTAAGCTAAATGCAGATAAAGACGTGAGTCAATCATTTTACATCACCCTTGTTAACCTTCATGACACAGGCCAGGCTTTAAGCTTATTCCACAGATATTCATTAAATCCAGAAGCTTAAAGTTAACCACCTGTTTTATCTATTTATCTATTTCTAAATAATTTTCAATGTGCGTTTCGGATCATTGTTGTGTTGGAGCACCAACTGTCAGGAATCTGAGTGTGTTCTGTCTGCGTGATGTGTCTCTCTCCTCCTCTGGCGCGACAGGTCCACAAGGTCAGAGGAGCAAGGCTGCTGAAGTGTTCCCGCCTGCTGCTAATCACACTCATCACTGAAGCTTAAAAGGAGCTGGCTGTCGGTCATTCATCGCCTGAGTGTCAACCTTAGCAGTACCTCTAGGCATGGAGAAACTTCTCTATGGTTTTTTTTCTTGAATTGTTGCCTTTCGCTAATCTTGCTCTTCACTGTTTGTTCAAAGGTTACCTGCCAGTAGATTACCTGGAGACTCTGCCTTTGAATGCTTCCAGTGCACCTGCCCAAGACTCATCATTAAACACTCATGTGACAGACAGTGACACAAGTGTTCCTGAAACTTCTAAATGTTTAATCTTTAACATCCATACTGATCTGATCTTTCATCTGAGCTTGACAGTTTTTGTCAGATGGTTGAAACTTGAATAGAACTGGATGTTCCAGCAGCTCAGTGCTTCCAAACACACATCAAGGCTGGTGTTGGAATGGATAATGCAAGCTAGCATTATGCTTCTGAAATGGTCTCAACCAAACCGTTTTGAAAATGTGTGGACTATAAGCAAAAGCCAGGTCTGTGTTATGATCAGTGTTTTCACCAGCGACAATGAAGAGGAAATTATTACATCGTTGATGCCCCATTTCATGACGATGTCGAGAAGATGAGAAGCGAGACATGGCTTCGTTGATGATTAAAACATGACGAGAACTCTGACTTTTCATTTTTTCATAGACGAGACAAGACTAGGCGAAAATATCAGGGGTGGTCTGTCAGATTTTCATTCCTGCCTATGTAAATTGTCAGCAAAAAGCTAAAAATTATTAGCAATGCAGCTTATCTTCATTTGGCCTATCACAATCATGTGTTTATTAATTCACTGATGGACCATGGCGGTGTTCAACAGGTGGTGGCCTGTTGGAAGCCATGAAAGTTTTCATGGACATACTTTAAATATGATCCAACCAAATTTAACAAATTTTAATAAAAAGCTTAAAGTTTTCCACATAACACGTGGCACAAATTGGCTGCTAACTTCAGGCTAAAGTTAGCTTGGTTGTGCTAATGTAATTTTATTTAGGCTGATTTATTCTCAGATTGTGAGAAACAGAATTATGTCTTCTTATTCAGTGTATGTAAACATCTGTTTCAGCTCTGGACTTGACTCTGTGTGTATTTATTTGCCCCAGTAAGGATTAGAGAAAAGTCCGATTGGCTTTTCATCTTGTTTTAAAAAATCACTTGCTATTTTTTGCTGTATAATCAATTCGCCCTAGGGAACAAAAACAAAAACCTTTCAGATGTTTCCTTAAAAGCCCAAAATAAATTACATTAATGCTCCTGTTGAATCTCACAGAGGCAACTAAATGCTGTTTCCCCTCCCTTGTAATCAATGGTGAATTACAGCTTTATAAATATGTGAGCCAGTAAGGCCTTACTACACACATAAAGTGAACTGCTGCTGAGGTGAAATACACTTTTATTTTGTCTTTTAGCAGCATTATTAAAGTATTGAAATTTCCTTTTTACAATGATTATGTCCAACTAAGATTTTTTACTGTACACAAGGACTTTAAAAAATGCCTTTTCACTGAGCAAGAAACCCTTTTTCAATATTTGCAGTTTGCCAGCCAAGCAGGGTATGATGTAGGGATAGTATCCAGCTTTGTGCTTGGTATCAGATTGGGACAGAAATCAGTGGAATCAGCCCCCACTTGTGTTGCTCCCACTGCTGCTGCTGTGATATTTCAAAGTGTCACTATATCTAAGCAGCTGTTTCAGACCAATGTCTTATTAGCCTATTGTGCTAAATGGTTAAACATGCATCCTCTGTGGTATGGCTCAGAATTAATTGCACTCATTTTCCAGAGAAAGCTTAAAGGCTCTACTATGTTAAATAAGTTCACTGATTAGACCAGTGGGTTAGGACATTACTGAGGAACACGATGTTTTCATGTTGCTAAAATGTTGTCAATAGGTATAACTGGGTTTAATGCATCTAACATTGGCCACTCCCTGGTTTATGTTTGTATGCAAAGCAGAGTCTACCTCCGTGTGGTTTAAACTATTGTATTTTTAAGTGTACTCCTAACTCCTTTTGAGAACAATTTTATTTTCACAGACTAAATTTTGGACTTTTTGAGATGAACCTACCACCAGTCTGCATTCACTGTATACAGTGTCTTGCAAGAATAGTAAATTTTTCATATTTTGTGTTTTATTACAACCACCATGCAGGATCCTGGAAGAAAAACATGTTGTAACCCTTCAGACTAGGGTGGAGGTTTATCGTCTATCAGGATAACAACCCTAAACATATAACCAGAGTTACATGTTTTAAAATGGCCTCATCAAAGACTGAACCTAATTAAAATAGAAAACCTGTTTCACAACTTGAAAATTGATTTTCACAGACATTTATCATCCAATCTGACTGAGCTTGAGTTGTTTTCTTTCATTTTACAACTACACGCTACTTTGTGGTGGTCTAGTACAAAAATTCAGCATAAAGTGTTTGAAGCTTTAACGTGACAACATGCATGCACTGTATATGAGCTGTATTTAGCCTAAAAAGCTAATCCTATGGCCTAAAGACATGAACACATAGTATTTGTATTGTTAAATACTGTGGTTCTCCAGACTTTCTAAAGGTTTCAACAAGCTTTTCTTTGGACTTTGGCTGCTATTTAGTAGTATTTTTTTAACTAACCTGTCGTCTAGTCTGTGACACCATTCTTTTGCAGTGTCAACTTGAAAAAAGAGGAAAGTGGTAAATGAAGGACAAAAGAAGAAGTGTGAGGCCTGAGCATCTATCTGCAGCAGATGAACAGGATCTGAAAGGCATACCTTGAAGAAACAGAAATGTAAAAAGAAAAATGCATCATCATTAATTTGTTCATGTACTGTATGTCCGGTTTTAAGCTAATAACTCTGAGACCGAGACTGTTTTTGGTGTTATAATCCTATTTTATCTAATCACTGTTACACTGTCAAGAGGTTTTTGTAAATGTTACCACAACTTACTGGCAGCTGGATGCCAGTAACAATAATTATTACTGTGACTCATAACAATACTATTACTGTAATTTTATTTACAGTACTATTACAAAACAATTTCATTGTATCAATATCACTATTGTGATATTTTTTATATATTATATAAAATATATATTTTAGAGAACAATATGCCTAAAGATCAAATTTAAAATTAGTTCTTTACAAACCTTTCTGTTATGTCATCAGAACCTCTAGTTCATCCTTTGAATTTAAGAGGCTTTCTATGACCCACTGATGAATGGGTCAAAGTTATGTGGCTTGAAAAGCAAACAAACAAATCAGTCCTGTAAAGTTGCACATAAGATCCTACAGAAGATTTAACTGAATGCAAGGTCAGATATCAATAACACCTGAATTATTTATGCAGATGCTGAAATTTGTAGTTACTGCTGTGGATGAAATCTAAATTAAACAAAAAGGGGAGTTAGATTCACTGCTGTGATTTATTGTGAACACAACACCTCCTTCTGGTCCCTGTCTCTCTCTCTCTCTCTCTCTCACACACACAAACACACACACACACACACACACACACACACACACACACACACACACACACACACACACAGAGAGAGAGAGTGGTAAAGTATCCCTCTTGTATGAATAAGCTAAGCACAAGCACACATTCAGCTGCATTAATGGAAAGAAAGGAGCTTTAGACAGACACACAAAACCTGTTTTAATTAGTAGCACAAGGACAGAGACACACACTTTACTGATGGTGTGTGGAGCAGACAAGAGGATGATTGGCAGGTTTGTGCGTGTTTGTGTGTTTGAGGATGCAGAGGCAAAATTCAAGCAGCATAGATTTGATTTGTTCTGTTGACGGGATCTGTTTGAGTGTGTGTCTGTGCTCGCTGTGTGGTCTGTCTGTGTGGGCTTCTTAGCATGAGGTCCCCGAAACAACTCTGTAAGTGCCTCTTAAGATGGGAGTAGGGGGGTTAGACACCAGGGCTATCACCCAATAGGACATCGGATGTGTGTGTGTGTGCGTATCCCTGTACATGCATATTCCTTGGAGGACTAAAATTGTTGCCCTCTGTAACTGGCTGAGGTTCAGTTCTTTATTGCGAAACAGAGTGAACCATGTTGTTAATCATGTTAATTACATTTTAGAAACAATGGGAGCTGCACCACTAATAAAAAAGCAGAATCTGTGAAGGGATGGCAGGTGGCACTAGCAGCCTCGGATCTTTTCACAATTATACCTCTATTTTGTACCAACATGTTGCTATTTTGTCTCTTTCTTCTTCGGTTTTATACCATTACATATCATTTGTGGTATACTCATATATTCTGGAAATAAATTGTACCAAACATGCTTAAATTCTCATGTCAAGTAAAATTAGTTGCATATTAGTTTTTGAAAGTTTTGTACGACAATGTTATGTCTTTACTATCATTCGGATTCCTGTTTGGGCCAAGGGACCTGAATGAAATATTACAGACTGTGACCCCTCATCAAACCAAAAATTGTCGGTTGTGCCCGTAAAATGTCTCCCTGGTAGGTACAAACTGTCTTGAGTCACAGACATGTTCACAAGTCCCTTTTTCCGAGTCCAAGTCTAGGCTCAATTCTTTGAGACAAGTCTAAGTCAAGCCTTAATTTTGTGATTTAAGTTCAAAACTTGTGTCACCGTCTCTGTTTACAGGTATGTCTAAATTCCAACAATCATATCTGGTCATAAGATTAGGAGAACGACATCCCAGACTGAAGCACCTGAAATGATTTTCCGTCATATGGTGGCTGGGCATAGCCTTAAATATAGGGTGATGAACCAGAAGGCAATGCATTTATAGATTCAGCCAAAAAAACATTTCACAAACCCGAAGCTCAGAAACATCTTCATTTGGAGAATATCATACTATCCAAGAAAGGCACTCCTATAAACCATAATCATATGGGGTATAAACCAAGCTGAATGATTGTTAAACGTTGACGCTAGGAAGGTTTTGACCAACAGTTGTGTGGATGCATAATTTTATCCCTGACCCCGCTTGTAAAGACTGGTATGTCCCATATATGTCAGACATGGTGTTTTTTGGAGTGGACCCAAATGCAGACAGGTAGGAGCAGATCGGCGAAAGTAAATACGTTTAATAAATAAACAAAACTTACAGGCAGGCAGGTGGAAGCAGTTGCAAGCAAAAACATGAAACTTGGCTTGGCTTGACAAAAAAACAGTAGTAAAAAAACAGTAGTGTTATGGAAAGCAGAGCAGAACAAAACGGAACAGAGCAGAGCAAAATAAACCAGCAACAAGTGCACAGAACAGAGGAGTATATATGGGGCATGGCACAGGTGAAGCAAGGAGACTGATTGGCATGGTGCAGGTGGACCGAATGAAGCTTATTAGAGGCTGTGGCAGGAGTGATAACAAAACGTAGCTGGAACTAAACAGGAATTCAAGCACATAATCAAGCCTAAGGAACATCTCACAGATGTAGCAGAACATAACCTAAAATGCACTATGAACAGAATACAAGGATAATTAAAACTCAAGGAAAGAACTAAAGCACCATCTGGAAAACAATGAACAGAAGCGAGATCCAAAACACAACCTGGAGAACATAATCAGAAGCAGAGAAAAAAACCCAAACAAAAACTCAAACACCCTCAAATAATGACAATATATGAGTTTTCCATATAATACCTTCTACTTGTAATACTATTTTCTGACAACTAGAGGAGCAGTTTGTTCTTTAACCTTTACGCAAGTAAAGGGAAATTATGTCGATTCTATATCATAAGCTGCACAAACTCTAACGGATTTGTTTTCAGAAAATCATCTAGCAGTGTCTCATTTTAAATTAAACCAATACCTTTAACCAATGTCTCGTGATTAATACATACCTGATCGAGAAACTATTTACTGTTATCAGTCACCAAGAAACAGTTGCATGTTGTAAGGAAAGGTGATCATATTTTTACCTGTTGAAAGCCTCGGATTTGGTTTTGAAAGAAGAAGAAGAAGAAGAGTACAACTTTCCCTGCAGATCACAAAACTGATTTGGGACTGTTGCTTCACAAACACTCTCACAGGCCTGTTCCAAAGAAAATATGTTAACTTATTATACCTGCTTCAACCAATAAACGTGCATTCACATTGGCATTAGTTTTTGTCACTGACTGGATGGCGGACCCACAAACAGCCAAAACTCTTGCTTTAAAAGAAATGGTTATAGCTGCTAAAGATCAGTTAATCTTAGGACTCTGGGGGGCTTCAGGTGATGTATAGTTGATAGGAAGCCTCTTCTGGATTTTAGGTCTCTTGAGTCCACATTGATATATTTACCTTCTTGCTCCCGTTTGTTATTCTCTGTCTGCTCCCTATATGAGATAACATAAAGTGTACTAAAGGATAAAGTAAATCTGTGGCAGCTTCCCCTGCAGTCAACAAGCAGTATCGCTGGTGTCAGCATTGGCCCTCGGCCTGAACACTGACAAAAACAGAGCTGTAACGTGAGGTGAGACCTATGTGACTTCACAGGTAAGCTGGGTACATTTACACTGTAGCCAGTAACACTGCTGCGGTATTTCACACTAGCACAGCAAGACACACTCACAACATGAAACACAGACACAACAGACCACCGCTCTCCTCAGCTCATCTTTCCTAATCTGTGGAAAATGATGGGTAGATCTGTTTCATGAATATATGTCAACTTTTTAACTCCTACCTGTTTAACCTGCTGCTTTCATTTATTTACACAAGATAAATTGTAAACCAACATTTGCACACTTCACTTTAACACTTCTTCTGTTGTCCTTTCCATTTCCCTCTCCTCCTCGACCTCCCTTCTTCCACTCGGTCTCCCTTGCATCTCTATGCGGTTTAAATCAGGGGATTTAAGGGTGTTAAAAGCTGAGGTGTAAAACAGCCGCTAGCTCTCTGTAAGCTTCTAAAACAAGAAAATAATCCAGCACAAAGTCTTTTTCTCAACAGCAGTTCTCCTCCCCTCTAATCACCTTATTAGTCTCCTTGCCTCTCCTCTCCTGTCCCCTGCACTCCTGACTCCAGCTGTTTTCATAGTTGTTTTTTATGTGCATTAACAAGGTTTCTCCACTTCATAAAGAAGCTTTTATGCACACTTAAAGTGATTTCGCCTTTAGGTTTAGATGTAAGGGCATTTTTGAGGGCTTCTTGTTTCACCTTGCACAATAGATCTTGTTACTGATGAGCTGTTTGACTAACATATTATCCTTACCTGTTTAAGTGCTTAAATCCTCCATCTGAAGTGTTTCACATCATTTTGCAATGCAGATTGGCAAATATATGATTCCGTTTTCTGGGTGTCTGGGTCATAGCATCTCCACAACCCAAGTTACTTTCTTTAAGCTGTGCAGTGGTCAGAACCTACAAAAACATTTCTCCCAGTTCAATTGAGAAAAAAAACGTAATCAGTGACAAGGAAAGGCTGACCTGCGGAAGACACACCACTATGATGATGCACAATGGAAACAAAACCAACTAGTAGAAACACTGTGATGAGCAATGTTCTGCTGGAAACATTGGGATCTGCCATTTAACCCGGCACCCACCTAAACTTTTCTGCTCATTAGATCAACTTCTCTGATGAACCAGGCATTTGTTCAGCAGAAGCACCACTGAAAGAATGGTTTGAGATGCATAACAATAATATTTTAGTGTTAACTTGCAATCCAAACTCTCGGATCTTTGCGATGTGCTGGACAAACAAGTCTAACCTAATGAGGCCCCAGTTCCATGTTGATGTAGGTGTGATGGCAAGCCACGCAGGGTAAGAGCCACACCCTACTATAATCTGGTTTTCCTTTAATTTACTTTGTAGTCATTACTTTAAATATTCCTTGATTATATAGTTTCTTTGTTTATTCCTCTATCACCTTACAATGTTTATATGAAGTGCACGCATATTAACACTGCAAGGTCAATTCAGTTCTATGTTGTATTAATACTCTTTTCTTTGTTTGAGTTTACCTGGCTGTTTGGTGTTTGGCTTCCCCTTCCTGATGGGCAAAAGGTGTGGTTAAGGGCTGAGATTCCTGAAGTACTGCTGATGGCCTCATTGGATTGAACCAAATGCTTCATGCCAAGTGGGGGGAACCTTAGGGGGTGTTTTGGATTTATTTCCTGTTATTATGTGGCAGCCATTTTGTCTTCCCCTATTGTGTGTGTGTGTGTGGTTTAGCTAAACCTGTATTTAAGGGCCCTTATGTGTTAGTTCAGGAGGTTGGTTTGTATCTGTCTGAGTCTTGTCAGTGATGATTTTGAGTCTAGTATCTTGAGTTGACCTCTTTTATTGGCATGCCTGAATAATTGCCCATTTTGTTAACCACTTTGTCATGTTTTTTGGGTAAATAAAACCCACTTTTTTTTAATTCAACACCCGTGTCCTCTACTCTGTACTGCTTGGTTCCTGACAGTAGGAAACAACAATTTTCGGCTTTCCAAAGTGCACATGCTGAAATTCATACCGCCTTTTTGGTGAGCTTTAGCGTGGGGTTTGGAACAAGAATGAACTGTTTTTATTACAGCCAACCAGTGGTAATAAGAATGCTGTTTTGTCCAAAAGACCTTTGGGTGATTTCTTACCTTAAATGTAAAGGGGACATATCATGCAAAATCCACTTTTTTAGCCATTAAATACATTTTGTTGTGTACCTGCAGTCTGTAGAAATGCAGAAACACTAAGTTTAGTCTCTTCAGGTTCTGCACAGATATCTTTATATTCTTTTTGGATCATATTTTTCAATGCATTCAGTTGTCTCTATTCTGCATTACGTTTTTTTTGTTGTTTTTTTTTTAGTATTTGCTGCTGAACAGCTAAATAACGTCATGGACTTTTGGCTACCAGTTTCGCAAATCCGCCATCTTTATTTCTCGCTGCAGTTTTTTTAGCCCTAGCTCAAGTATGCCGAAGCTTCGAGTGGATAAGTCTAAATGTTCGGTGGTGTATCAACCCACACAATTCATTACACCGTCCCCCAGCATCAAAACCTCTTCAAAGTGCCTCATTAACTTTTATTTTTTCAGGGAAATGTTCCCACACCAGTGGGGATATTCCTCTTTGTTTGCGCAAAGTACTTCAAGGACGAGTGCGATCAGCAACCTCCGCCAGTATCAAGAAGGATTTGCTGAAAGACTTCTTCTGATTAAGGGGTCAAGTATTTCTGTCTATGAAAACGATGGACACAGCAAAGTGGTGAGCTGCAAATAACGCTAAAATGTCAACAAACTTTATTTTAGACAATTTATGAATTTATTGTGTGGCAGTAGCATTGTTCCTTCTGCTCTTGCAAAGTTTAAAACACCGCCAAAGACCATCAAAGCAAAGTAAAGTCTGCTAACAGAGGCAAGTCCAGTAAAAGATTTATGTCAGCAAAATAAGAATCCATGTTGTCATATAGGTTGAGTAGGGTTGGAACATGATCTCTTGCTAAAGGATCTTCCAACTTTAAAAGTCTGTGATATGGCACTTCAAATTGAAGTCCATGTCACAAAGCACTAACTCGTGGCTGTTAGCATTTGACCTAGTTCAGTTGAAGCGATGGTACATTCTCTTTGCATTCAAAAGTGCCACATTTAGTACTGTGCATTCTCTAATTGTGAAAATATTACAACATGAACATTGACTTATATAAGTGTGTAGGAATAGACTATTATTAGGAGTCAAAGATGGGGAGATGAGTGCTTTAAGTTGACACACCGTAGCGTCAATCCTTAAGACTTATTTTAAAGTAAGAAAGGAAATAGTTTTTGAGTAACACTATTGTGTTGACTGGGTTGTATAATAAAAACTTCCTGTTTAACTGGCTGAAAATGTTCTTTTACATTCACATTAACCAAGCCTCAATCATTTTTAAACTGTTACAGGGGGCTCTTCATGTGGTAGAAAAAAGAACTGACAGAAGAACATGACTTGCTGACTGTTAGCCGCTGACAACACTGAAGAGATGGATATCTCGCTACACCTTTAATGCTCTGCATTATTGGTATACATATTTAACCTCGTTGTCTCTGTTTTACAGATAGTCTATTTAATAAGCCACACAGATTACAGAGAAAATGTATTTGCTCCGATTAGCCGTTGTTTCCATCAGCCAATCACACATCAAGCTTTTTCCATAAATGTTTTTCAGATTTTTGCAGAAATGTTCAGAGTCACATCTCACTGACTGACTTCTGTAATATGAAGTAACAATTTACAAAGCATTTAAAAAAGCATAACAAAAGAGAGTAATGAGGGAGACATTTAATTGACCATCTTCCACATAATTTCTCAGATGCATTCTTCTGTGCACTTTTTCCTTGAACTAAACAATAAACTGTGGCGTACATAAAAATAACAGGAAACATAACTTTTCTCCTAAAATATCTCCCCTCCCTTCCTTCTTCTGCTGTCTCTCTGTCTCTGCTCCTCTCTCACCCATCTCTCTCATCTCTCTTCCACTCCCCCCCTCCCCCCCTCTTCTTTATATTCATAGGATTTTAAAATGTCTGTAATGGCCCTGGTAGATCAAAACACTCCTTCTCCCACTGTGTGTGTGTGTGCATTGCTCTTCTCATGTGTGTTTACGTCTGTGTGCGTTTGCATGTGTGATTAGCATATCGTGGCTATGCTCTGATTGGCAAACTGGCAACACAGCCCAGCGGGGCATGCTTTATTAAAAGACCACACCACACACACACACACACACACACACACACACACACACACACACACACACACACATAGAGTTAGAAACAGTCACTGGTCTGTGTCAGAACCTAATGAATAATACTAAAGAGTGAGCACTAGGGGTTCTCATGTATTGTTCTGTAATGCCAAGAGCAATAAAGATTTTTATTACCATATTTTTATGGGCACCAGACATAAGCTGTTATGGAATAGTTGAATATTTAAAAGTCATTCAAAGCTGTTTTTTACGGTCCAGAAAAAAAGTTGCCTTGTAATTTATTAAGTTTGACTACCCAAGGCTCGTAAGTAGAAAATGTTTTATTGTCCAGATTTTAATATTACTGCATAACAATGATGCTATTCAGTCACACATTAACCATGTGCATGAGATAACATCAAACAATTTCTTGATTTTAGACCATTTCTGATGCAGATTACCAAAGCTTTTGTTCTGTGATGTATTGTGTAAAGTAAAATGATGCACAGGCCAACAGGAACAGGAGAAAATAGCTTTTGTTCTTTTGGAGGGGAGTACTCCATTTGGCACCAAGAGCCCACATAAAAGAATTTGTGTACTTCTAGAACCAGTGGCTTGGGCAGAAGAAATATTACATTGAGAAATAATGAAAAAACTGTGCCAGGAGTAAACTGTTCCAAGTGTAAAATTCACAACCTCAGCCTAGCAGCTAACTCTGTAATGTCACTGTGAGATATAGGAGACTGTCATCTTTGGATGCAAAAAAACATCTCACTTCTGCTGCAGGCTCAGCAGAGAGTCCCAGCCTAAGCACTGAACAAACCTTCTACGCAAAATCTGTGTTCTTTTTAAGGCAACAATGTACCTGTTTTATCATTATCAACTGCATCTAGTGAAGAGCTTCAATAAATTCAGATGCATTAAAGAAAATGTATCTTTTTGTGTAGATTAATTCATGCTTGTTGTATGTATCTTGTGATATACACACACAAAACAAACATTGCAAGAACAAAACAAGAACTTAAAGTGGGATTGCAAACACTGGCTTATAGATGACCAAACAGGACACTGAGTAAAAGTCACACGAAGGGGGAAATTTGGTACACTTCAATACAACATCAGGTAACTGTTGACCGTCTTTAGCCCACAGTCATAAAAGCACCTCAGAAAGTTGTAAGACATATAGAACCCTGTAAGACTGGCAGAGAAATTAGCAAGATTTGGATATATGTTTTAGATCATCATCCTGCTAAAACACGTAAAGTTGAATGATTTTCTGTGTTCTGGCACAGTCCACCAGACTTTTATCCAAGGAGTATATAATCCCACTTTGGCGAGGTTTCCAGACCCACATCATTACCCATCCTCCACTATACATTACAGTAAAGAGGTGGAGATTCTTTTCCATACTTTTTTGGTTTGTGTCACAACAGATCCAGCTGGAGCTTTTGAGGAAAAAAGGCTGAATCTTATCAAAAGACACAGTTCAAGTTCCACTTGTATTATCAGTACCCGCCAAAGCACCAGTAGAATTTAGGACATTTATTTAGGTTTGGGATTTTTCTGGTATGCCTCTGAAACAACCGGTTGATAGATGGCGTCTATTAGTCGTTATGCAGATTTTATCTCTGAGATGAAAGTCTTTGCTGCATCTCTAACAGTGAGAGGGTGTGTGGGGAGACAAGATGAACTCCCTTTCTAGCTTTCTTCCTCACAGGACTAGTTGTTTTAAGCCCTAAATTATTCATACTCCTGGCACATTTAGATTTAAAGAAATATATTAACTTCACTAACATATTTCTTAAGACTGGAAGTAATGTTAGTGTTTCGGAGTCCCGTACTGAACATAACAGATAATCTGTTGAGGGAGCTAAAAATTAGGATGATGGCAAGGATACCTTCCAACCTTAAAGACTTGGAGGTCACTGGATAAAATTGATAGTCATGATTTTAGGAACTGTTTGATGGCTGTAATGTCAATAAAGGCTTTCCATAGATTTTTGAGAAGGGAATAAAGGATTTTTGACATACCACTTTTGTTCAAATGCAGATAAACACACAAAAGCATGTTTTTTTCAAAGTAGTTACAGTACTGTGTAGAAGTTTTAGGCAGGTGTGAAAAATGCTGTAAACAAAGAATGCTGTCAGAAATATAAGTTATGATTGTTCATTTTTATCAATTTACAAAATGCTAAGTGAGTTAACCCAAACATACAGCCAAAGTCATTAAGAACTATTCAGCGTGAAGAAGAACAAGACTTACTGGAAGTGATGGTATGGGTCCCACAGAACCCTAATCTCAGCATCATGGAGTGTATCTGGGATTACATGAAGAGACAGAAGGATGTGAGAAAGTCTACAACCACAGAAGATCTGTGGTTAGTTCTCCAAGATGTTTGGAACAACCTACCAGCCGAGTTCCTTCAAAAACTGTGTGCGGGTCTACCTAGAAGAACTGATGCTGTTTTGAAGGCAGAGTGGTCACACCAAATATTGATTTGATTTAGATTTCTCTTCTGTTCATTCACTGCATTTTGTTGATTGATGATAATAAATGATTAACTCTTTCATTTTTTGAAAGCATTCTTTGTTTATAGCCTTTTTTCACACCTGCCTAAAACTTTTGCACAGTACTGTACATAGTCAACATTCTTCAATAAAACCTTTTGAGAGATGGGTGTGTCCTTTCCTATCAAAAACTAACTAGGATTCACCATTCATACCTACAATGGTATAAATAAAGTTGGAGTTAACTAATATAAAGATGAGCACATTTGGGCTTACTTGAAAGGCATGTTCATTATTCCTCTGGATAAGAGAAATGGGTCCTGTTTCACATCATATTTATAACCGAAACAGGAAGTCGTGAATTGTTTGAGTCAATTAGTGTGGTGATATTTGTTAAAAACAAATATTTGTTGATGAGGGCTTTTCTCCACAAAATAAATGTACTAAGAAAGATCTTTTTCAGAAAGAGATATTACTTCTGTATTATAAGATTAATCACATTTTAGGGTTTTTATCATTTCTTTACAAAGGATTGCAATAATTGTGGATCCTCCACAATTACGTGCGGTACAGGCTTATATAATTGCCTGAAGGAGGTAATTTCATAATTTTCATGCTCAAGTACCATATATTGAACACTTTCTCACTGCCTCCTGCAGTCATTCTATTAAGATGCTGCCCATCCTTTCTTTACACTATAATCTAAGTCTGGACTCTATGAACCCCTGACATTAGCTACATGGTACTGCTGGCACACTAAACCACTCCAGCAGACACGGTGGAAGTCAGCGATTGACTGCCGTGACCCCCGGCCAAAGTTCATAGAGAGATGCTGTGTGCCGATCACTCTGCCATGCTCCACTTTGAACCATCAGCCTGAGATTCACTGGGCTTTTTTGAATTAAAACAGAAATTCTCCCTGGGATACTGTTAAAAACTGTCACGGTGGAATGGTAAGAGAGGATTTGTTTAGGACCGGGATGATGGGCCTCTAAGGGGCCATAATGCACAATACGGGCCTGTTAGAGTGACAGCAGAGATCAATGCTGATCATTGCTGCTAATCCGGTAAACACAGTCATACTGTTAATCTTTGGGGTAAAAAGCTCATTTTGCTGCCTGCTATAAACCATGTCTTCAAATAACTAACAGCTCCACGGCTGCCGTAATTGGCCAACAACCACGCTGAGTGCTTCCTCTCTCTAGGAACAAAGCAGTATGTGAAAAGTAAAAACTGACGCAGGAGTAGACTTTTAACTCTGTCACCATTGTGTCACAGGAGACTGCTGCTGTCTATTTCCAGCACAAAGATGATCTCGGCTGGTAAAATACTGCCACAAAGTCCAACTCAGGCTGCACAAATCAGACCTCTGTGATCTCTCACAGAGCAGCTTATGCTGCCATAAAACCTGACTGTGCCAGGCTGATGGGAGATCTCTCTTACCCTGGTTGTCTTTAAGTATATTTCTCCCTAAGCACCATTTCCTCAGTCCTACTGGAGCTACTCAATGGTAGTTTGATTCATGGGCCTGGACTCTTTTGTTCTTTTAAGATGATTTTATGAGCGCTTTCTCATCAGAAAAAAGGCAAAATAGTTCCATCGCTCTGTTCACAGAAGCAATTAGTTGGGTTTTTGAAAATCAAACATTTAAAAAATCTTTTGTTATTAATCCACAGAGGGAGGCCTGAATTTGCCTCACTGATAAGAGTGTAACTGCATTCCAGAGAATGCACAAACATGGAGTCTTTAAATTCATGGGGCCTGATAAAGTGAAAGGTGGCGTCATGCGTGTATTTATTGGTGCGTGTCGTGGTCGTGAGTTGACAGGCAGCCGGAGAGAAAGAGGGGCCTGTTGGGTATTATGCAAATGAGGCCAGCTGTTTGCTGCATTGGCACACTGCTCATAACTCTCTTCTAGTGGTGCTGGAAGTAAGAAAATATTTTATTTCCCTCGTCAACACTTCCCCGAACCCTTTTTTTATTTCCTCAGAGAAGGCATTTATGTTTATGCTGTAACTTTATGTACATTTCTGGCAGTATTTTACTCTCATAACCCAACATAAAGTGGTGTAAAAAAGCATTTGCCTCCATTACAGATTTCTTCTTCTTATGTTTTTTTGTCACACTTACATGTTTTGAAACACCAAAAGAATTTTAATATCAGACCAAGACCAAACCTGGGTAAAGCCAAAATACAGTTTTCAAAGGAAGACTTCATTTATTAAGATAAAAAAGCTATTCAAACTGAAATGGTCCTATATCAAAATATAACTGCCCCTTGGTAAATCACGAATTAACCACAGAAGGAAAGTTCTGTTCACTAGCCATACCCAAGCACCATTACTGCCACACTGGTATTGTTAACTATTGAACATGGAACAGTGGTAAACCTTCCCAGGAGTCTACCAAAATTACTCCAAGAGCATATGGACAGCTTGGAAGGAGGTCACAAAAGAACCCAGAACAACATTGAAAACTCTGTAGGCCTCTCTTGTCAACCTTTTAGCTGAATGGATCAAATTTTACTGCTACAACTATTTTAGAACTAATGCAACTAGATTTCATCCAAAAATAGTATCTGATCCACTGATATAACCATGCTGTACACCAACATATCAATTAATCAGTACAAACTGGTAAATATTCATATTCCTGCACACCACCTTCTAGAGATATTAATCAAAAGAGGTGGCAAAATTCTCCCCATTAAAAACATTAAAGGGTGAAGACATACAATTACCCCAGTTCATATACTCAGACTGATAAGCATTACAGAATAAGAATGTTTTTACTAAAGATTTAGGAACCCCTCCATAATTTAACTTATGACATACATTTATGATTTACATAATAAAATACTTTAAAGGCATCAATAAAACAATAAACATTGTGGAGTTCTCCCTGTTATACCAACCCAAAATCTCCTTCGAAGCAAAAATCCACATATCTATAGCATGTTTAGATTTAAAAGCAAAGTGGATGTCAGAGGTCCATCCTATTAAAAATAGTCATTTCAAAGACCTTGGATGAAATACTAAATAGGGCTATAAGCTGGTAATTATATCTGTGGTTATTTTGCCAGCTTTGTCTTTTATAATGGGTGGAAACATAACAGACAAAACTGAGTCCCGTGAACAAAGAACCCCGTATAACAGAAGCAAAGTTTTATCATAGGAAATTTTAAATGTCCAGCAAAAATCTTATTAATCTCACATTCTTTACTGTTTTTTAATGTTCTAATTCAATCATGAACTTCTTGTGAAGAAATGTGACATCATACTGTTTACTGTATGGTTTAAAATCCTTTTAATGAGAGAACAGAGAAAGAGGTGGAGCGGCCGTAGTTTTCTCTGCGTAGGAAAGACTATGACAGCGCTCCACCATCCTTAATTGATGTTGCACACTCCTGGTCAGCTGGCTGAAAGAAGGGCTAAGCTCTTACTCCGTTACAAAAAAGACAAATTTGTTTGTTGAAAAATACTTTAGGTCATTAAAAACGTGGACAGTCATATTGTGGAAACTAAAAGAGCTCCAACATCACACTTTTTATGGGGCTCAATCTAATCTGATTGCCTCAGTAATTAACCAGCAAATAGCAGCAGCACAATGTGTGCAAGAAGCACTTGAAAACTAATACTACATAATGACTAAAGATACTGTATTTTTGCCTAAATGTATGTGTATTAGTATAATGATTGTTGCTTTTCTCTTTTATATAACAGTGATTATATCATGTTAAACAGTTTTGCTTCACATTCATGGGGTAAATATCATAAAACTGTGAAAATTGGCTATTTTTACTCAAGGTTATCATATCATGAGAATCTTATATAATTTGTCTCGCTACAGTCAGCTCAACCAAAAAGGCACATCTAAAAAAGGCCAATGGCCTAGCACCTATACTAGCAGATGAGAAAAAGAGCAGTTCCTTATAAGATGTGTTCATTAGCAACCTCATCAGGCTCAGTAGGTAGCTAACTTTGTTCCTCTGCAGTTTGGAGCAGTGTATTGTGGTTTAATTACTGAACGCAGATGTGTAATATTTGAATTGATAAAGGCCATGATGGTAAGAAAGTATTGCGATTTCAAAACATTGCCTTAATTTAGGAAGGTGTCTAATGAGCGCTTAGGTAAGCAGGAAAGTAAACTACATGCTAAAAAGCTCAGCCTTCAGGCTAATTGTTGGCATAAATACCTGTTTTTAACCACAGCAGAACCATTTAAGTGGAATGACTTGACAGGAATTTGCCAGTAAATCAGCACAGCTGCTACTAAAATAAATGATCTTAGAAGCTTCGGAGATGCTTAATGCGACACATAAATCTGAAAGTGAACAAATGGCATCATTTGGCACCTTTAGTAATCCTGCGGCCCCTTCTCCCTCATGCATCTGTGGCAGGCTCACCAATGCTAGCAATTTAACTAGGGAACTAAACCTAAAAGCCTAAACGCAAGCACAAGCCCAAGGCACAGCATTTTAATCACTATGTTTATTCTGAAAAGAAAATGATGCTCTATAATATACATTTAGGTTTGGACCATTTTCTCATGACTGCCTGATTCAGCATTGGGAATATTTCCAAACCAAGTTCCTGCACCTTGAATAAACAGACAACCTTTTTTTTTTTTTTTACACATTTTCTGAAATTAAAACAAACTCAAACTCTTTTCCCGTTTTAGGCCTTTTAGGCTTACCACAATTATTTATGCTGGCTAAATACCAGAATGATAAGAGAGGGATTTTTTTCTTTCTCCATATTGAGAGGTCTACATACACTAAGTTTGCAAAGAATCGGCAAAGGTAACAGGGGGAGAATTGTGGAACTGGTTAATCCTTGAGTAAAATGCCTGAAGGTTCATCTGTTGAAACGATCACAATTGGAATGGTCCTTGATGATACTGTTCAAGACAGAGATGGGTTCTGTGTCCCATACATGAACATGATTTGGTGTAAAATGTGCATATGATCCCTAGAACAGAAACAGCAACTCAATTGTCTGAGGGAGGTAAACAAGAGTTAGTATCCACAATGAAACAGTGAAAGTCCTGTACAAATCTGGGCTTAAAGACCACTCAGAGAGGAAGAGGCCATTACTCCTAAGGTAACATAAAAAGCCAGATTACAGTTTTCAAGTGCAATCAAGAACAAAGACCTTCATTTTGGAGACTTGTCCTGTTCATCAGGGGAGTGGCCACAGGTTTGACGCTGGCTATCCCTGGAATCTGATTGGCCATCCCATCCACATAAAACTTTGCATAAAACGTCCTTTTATCTTCCTGCTTTTTTCAATTCTTTGTCGATTCACAGAGAAGTTTTATTAGGAACAAAAAAAAAGGCAACAGAACAAAACATAGACTGTATACAGATAAATATACCAATAATTAATAAATCAGTGCAATAAATTAAATTGGTGCTTGTCAGGTTAGATGTTGGAAGTTGACCCCAGGATGCAGACGAGCAGGAAGCAGCGTAGCGTGGTGAAAAAAGATTTAATAAATAAAACTCACTTCATCAAGTGGTTGCAGAAACAGGCGTGGACTAGACCAGAGCCAGAACAGGCTTGACATGAACAAAGGAGCTGAACTGTTTCCGCGAGGAAAGAACAGAATGATGGTGTAGATGTATGGTGAGACACAGGTGAAAAACAAAAGCTGATTGACATGGTGCAGGTGGGCCGAATAAAGCTGAATGCTTAAGAGAGACAGGAAGTGAAGAAAACGTGGCTGGAGCGAAAAGAGAAATCCAAGGAAACTAATTGAGAGAAACATAACTACAAGACATAAACTAAAAAACGCTAAGGACCGAAAACAATAATAAGAAAGCTAACGCACCACCAGGAAAATAACAGAAGCAGGATCCAAAAACACAAACTGGAGAAAAGAATAAATAAAACCCGAACAAAAACTCAAACAACGTCAAATTCTGACAGTGTTGCAGGGTTGAAACTTTTTAATTGGAGATACCGTATAACTTGGGCAACTTTAGGATGCTCTACCCTTTTTTTTAACCTTTATTGAGAAACACAAACATAACGGAACAAAAATAGAGAACAAAAACATAATATATACATTGGCACTCTTTAAAGTCAATGAGAGATATTTACGCTGCCTCCACAGGGCAGCGCAGAAAGGCACATGGCCGTATATATATAAATATCTAATATATTATGGAGATCAATTACTGGGCTGTACACATTAACTTAGGTAATCAAACTGTTGAACATTAAATGTGCCAAAATAAGCCAAAAATATAGCTTCTCTACTCAGAGTACTCATCAGTTGTAAAACAAAACTTGTGAAAATATCTCGATGCAAACAAAAATGAAGCAGTTTTAATTGTTTTAACTTCCACAAAGGAGGTGTTTAGGTCTGACTTTCGCATTTATCACTGGCTTTGATTGCTTGATCATGCTTCTCAGAGCACATCCAGTGTAAATCAGGACTGGAGTGAATGGCGGCGAAGGGCGAAACGGAGCACGGACGGATGGTGTGTAAATCCGGGGTAAGAAACCGTCCAAACCTGAGCACACCCTCGCTGTCAGGTATAGGAGTGGCAGCATAATGAGGAAAGATGATTATGAGTAAATATTATAGCAACATCTGAAGACATCAGTTAGAAAATTAAAGCTTGGGCACAAATGGATCTTCCAACTGGACCCTCAGGTTACCTGCAAAGTAGTTTAAGGAGAACAAAGTGAATATTTTGGAGTGGCCATCCCAAGCCCTGATCCCATATAAATTTTGTGGGCAGATCTGAAGAGGTGGAAGGTACAAAAATTATTTAATTACATCAGTTCTGTTAGGAGGAACTATTGTGAGAGATTTGTGGAAGGAAAGCCAAAATATTTCACCCAAGTCATAAAGTTTAAAAGCTATATTAATAACCACTAAGAGAATGAAGGTAAACTCTTGAAGTTTTTAAAATAGAAATAGAAATAGAAATTATCTCAAAAATTCTCTCTTTAATAATTTTACTATTAGAAATATTTTTGATAATCCTAAATGGACCTAAAACAGGAAAGGTTCAGACTGATTTAATGTCTGGCAGTGAAGAAAGGGCTAGTCTCTATTTATACAGTGTAAACACCTGGTTTCGATAGAAAAAGTTTTCAAAGGAAAGAAGGAGAAGATCTTGGTTCATCACCCTCTCTGCCTTCTTCACAGCCTGACATCTAGTGTTATTAATGCGTATATTACTGCTTTCCTTTCATCCAGTCAGTGTGTTATATAAAGGCTGAATCTTTTAAAAAAGGCATACATGAATGCTTTCTCTGAGAGCAGTGATGATTTGGTTAGTGTTACCCTCCCAGTGATTACTGACTGAAGGTCTTAGCCTACCCTGCTTCTTATTTACCGCTACATTAGTGGGGAGGCGCCACGTGCTCCTGCACACATGGCTGACGGAAAACACCACAGCACGCCTGCAAATCAGTGTGAAATTACATCAGCCCCATACTTTGAACTACATGTAAATGAAACTTGTCACAGCACTGTTGGAAATGTCACCTGTCACCTCCATGTTTACTTTCTTGCTAGATAGCTGGCAGGGTTTAACAAATATACATGCATATCTGTTTGACTTGAGCGTTGTTTACCTGAATGTGAATGCAGTGAACAGTGTAAGCAACTGAACGCAGCTATAACACAGAGACAGCTTAGTTCTTATGTTAGAGTGAAGAGTTATTGGTATTTTGATGGTTTTCCCCTCTTTTTTTATTTTTATTTTTCAGATTTTGCTCTTCTGAGTATAAATTTAACTTCTCACTGTGATTGAAATGCAAAGATCTTTTGAGACACTTTTACAAATAGTAGCCTACTTTAGAGACAATGAAATTCACGTTTCTCTTGTCTAAACAGTCAATCGGCCATCACTAGCCAGCTGAGTTAAAATCCTCACCAAGCATCATCCAACAGGTCAACCATTGAAGTTATTGTGTTAACGACCCTTTGGGAGCTAACATCAAGTGCAGCTTTAAAACCCTGGTAAACCAGCTCATTGCTGGCTCAACACTGCAGCACACCTTGTGATATGCTCTGACTTCACCCTTTCCCTTATCCACTCATCCTTAACCCATTCTAAATCATTTATGACCCTTCTTCACGACCCCTAATCATGACCCCTTTTCATTCTGCTTATGCTCAACGTCGCTCTTAAGGATCCCCTCCTCACAGCCATTCTCCTTACTTAACACTTTTCATCCCACTCATACTGCTTATCTTTCTTTCAGAGCCTGTCTTTACAGCCTCTTTTTTAAGTCTTATCCCTCTCTGCAGCATATTTTTATTACCCACATTCTCTGAACCTAATAACCTGTTTTAATCCCATTTAACCTTCTCAATCCTCCTGACAACCACCTTTTAATAGTAATCCTCATCATCATCCCTCTTCACAACTCCTCTTTTTGTCCTAACCTTCCCCCTTATCCCTCCTTGCAAGATCATTTCATCCCACTCATACCCTTTTATGAGCCCTTTATAACCCACTCTTCATCCCTATCCCTCGTTAGAACCCCGTATCTCACTCATCCTCATCATCCCTACAGCCCTTTTTGAATCCCTCTCGTCCCTCTTTTTGACCCATTTTTTCCTCCTAACTTCTTTTCTGACCCCTTTTTATCCTACTGATCCTCCTTATCCATCTTTTCTCTCATATAACTCCATTAAATTTTAGATTATGTTTTTTTTTTTTAAATATATATTACATTTAGTCAATCTGATTCAGCTACAATGTGAAAGCACTCAATGTGCCCAGGTTGGTGGATGCCAAAGCAGGGCCAAAAGGCAGGGGTTACAGTGTTGTTTTTCTTTCTTTGGTCTTATCAGTGCATTTAGTTCAGGGCTGCATCTAACGATTATTTTGCTCATCGATTAATCTGTTGACTATTTCTTTGGTGTGTTGATAAAAATTGGGAAAAAAAAGGTACTTGATAGGATTTTTTTTTTTTACATAATTTGAACCAGGTGAAGCTTAAACTATCTCACTGGAGGAGTTTTGGATAGAGCACATTTACAGAGAAAGATGTTCTTTCCGTTTAAATGCAAAATGTATATATGTTTTGTACAGTTTTAGCTTATTTATTTCTCTGAGTGAGTTGTTCTTTAAGCAAATAAAATGTTTTAGAGTCTATATACTCCAGTTAATATGCTACCTCATGTGCAATACTGGAACAACCTGTCAATATTCTTGTATATATATTTTTTCCACCTGCACAGTCCTTCTTATAACTTTTTTTATTACTTTATAACTTTAACTTTTTAATATTTATTTTCTTTAATTTGCACTACTTGCCTGCTCTGTTTTTGTTCTGTTTTGTTTTGTTTTGAAAATTTCGTTGCACCCATGTGGAGCAATGACAAATAAAGAATTCTATTCTATACTGTTCTAATGATTATTCGATTACTAAATTATTTGACTATTTTTTTTCCATGATCGATGAATCACGATTATTCTGATTTATTGTTTCAGCCCTAATTTAGTTGTTTATGTTCTGATGCTACAGTGAAAATCACTACATTGGAAATTTCTACAGAGAAAAATCTTTCATTCAGTGCAGTAGACATGAATGTTTGATTGTGTGTGTTTGCATCCTCACTGAAGAGAAGTCAAGGCTACTGTAACCGTTAGAAAACAATCAATAGTGTTAGCAGTCTGCTTTCTACTCTTGCAGACACACACACTCCCATACACTGAGGAATAAAGGTCTCCAATCAATAATTCTATGGTGCTAAGAGAAAGCTTCCACAGCAGTTTAAAGCCTTATTGCACATGCTTGGTCACACAAAAAAAACACTGACAGCACAACCAGCAGCAGAACTGCGAGGCACATTTTAAGTATTCCAAATCCATTTGTGGCATCTGACTCAATTAGAAAACATTACATGAAATAAAACCTGAGTAAATTCATAACGCAGATTTCAATTATTAAGGGCTAAAAAAGTTATCCAAACCAACCTGGCCACAACTAACATCAAGAGTTTTTAATAACTGGCAATAGGTCTTTGACATCATTGTGGCAAAATGATGTCCCCTTGTCCGACTGCATTATTGTTTTTGTTCAGACACACTGTGGGGTTCTCGAGCATCAGGGGTCTGTTTAAGATCAGACCAGATAATCTCAATTGGATTCAGACCTGGACCAGGCCACTCCAAAACCACCACTTTTTAGCAATTCAAAGGTGGACTTCCTGGTGTGCTTTGGATCATTAGCGTGCTATGTAACCCAAATCCGCTTTATATTAAGGTCGCAAACAAAATTCTCAAACTGTCCTCAGATTTTTTGCTAGAATTCCACATTTGATTATTTGGTTGCCGGTACTGTCCTAAATTTGTCTTAAAATTCTCCCATGGATGCCATTTTGCCCAGTGTCTCTCCTGTATTTGAATCTTGAACTCTGACCTTAACTGAGGTAAGTGAGGCCTGCAAACTTTTATATGTTGTTCTGGGTTCTTTTGGAATGTCCTTTGTGAGTTGTTGATGCACTCTTAGAGTAAGTTGGTTAGGCCGGCCACTCCTTGGAAGATTCACCATTATTCCATATTTTCACTGAAGTCATAAAGCCTTAGAACTGGCTTTGTAACCCCCTCCAGATTGATAGATGTAAATGACTTAAGTTTCTCATCTGTTCTTGAGTTTCTGTTAATTGGAGCACAATGTGTTGCTTAGATCTTTTAGCTTTCATAGCTTCAGACTAGTCTTTACAATTTGTTGATTCTATGAGCAGTCAAGCCTTGGTGTGGCTAATGAAATTCAAGTTAGCTTTCCAAAAAATGTGGTTTATTCATTATTTAGTTAGTTTGAATAGCTTTCTTTTCCTTTATAAATGAAATCATCATTTAAAAATTGCATTTTGTTTGGATCCTAGTTAAATATTAACATTTGCCTGACCATCTGAACATTTCAGTGTGACAGAAAAGCAAAGCAAAACAAATCTGTAGGGGGCAAATATCTTTTTTTACTGCTTTAAATTTTACTATTGTTTACAAAGATGAATCATGAAGCAGAAATCTTGGAAGTCTTTCATTTGCTTTCTGGTTCAATCCTGCCCTACAATATGCTGCTATTTGCTATTTAAGCTACAGAACACATCCTGGAACTCATGTAACCAGAACAAATGGAGGAGCCATGATAAGGTGCTGTAATCAGCCAGTCATTGTCTTTCTCTCTTCCCTTCACTTTTCCTTCCTCTCTCCCCCCTTCCTATGTTTCTCATCATCCTTTTCCCTTCACCTTCAGTTCAAATCGAGTTCACACCTTCCCTCCTGGAAGCTTTCTTCAGAACAATCATGACAGGAGTGTAAGCTAGACGGCACGAAGCATCCACGGCTGTGTGAGTCAAAACACTTGTGGCCATGAAAGTAAAGTATATTTTCATTCCATTCTTCTTTCCGCTGTCTGTCCTTCTATCTCCCTCTTAGAGCCATATGCTAAGAGCTGCAGCTCAGGCTCATTTACAGTGCTACACACACGCACACACTGAGAGACACACACACACTGATCTGTCCTATCAAAGCACAGGAACAGCTGGCTTTCTCAATATGGATGGCTGCTCGCCTGTCAACTAGTCTCACGTAGCACACACACACACGCTTTCAGGCGCATCATCATCAAAACCGGCATATCCCGCTGTTTCAAGAGGAAAAGAGAGCGAGAGATCCCGAGATGCAGAGATGAATTGACAATACAGGCGGAGTGGGTCTAAAAAAAATGCAAACGTGCACTCAGAGTTGTGACATCAGAAGCAGACTGACAGTATGTGTCAATGTTAACCAGCTAAAACAGATGCTCATGAATAATTTAAAGGGTTAAATTAGGAGGAGACTTTTCCTGCATGATGAACATGTCTGTATTATGTTTTTAGACTTTAATTTGAATTTCTAATTGGGTGTCCAATTATAAACAGATAAAAAATTAGCACTAGATATGAATGTGAATGACATATTTATAAACCTGCTAATAATTTGCTCACATCCAAGTCAAATAGACCTTTATTGATTATTGAAGGTGACTGATTATAGTTCGAGTGGTGTGTTCTTAACCTGAACACTGGGTAAAACTTGTGTCAGTTCCATTAAACAAAATTCTAATTTGGAGAGAAACAGACAGATTTTTTTGTCCGCAGTTCTGGCATTAACCTTCTTCAGGCATGCACCCCGTTAACTACTGAGTGTTTGAGTGGCAGCTCTGTAATGTATTGTAAATGTTGTTCAGTGGTGCTGCTTTGGCAGACTCTATTCGAGCCAGGTTCTTTAAATACTCACTGGACCTTCAAGACATGTGTCAGTCAAGTGTCAGACTCTATTTCTCAACTTCCAGCTATAGCAGGTAAGGACCCCATCATATTATACACTTACAGTAAAAATCACCCAAAATGTGAATGAAATCTGCATTGTCTTGTAGAGGTCTAACAGGATACATCAAGAACATGGGTCAAGACGCATGGTAGCAGCAGGAGGAGTGGCCACACAGGGCACATGGAAAGACAACCTAACCACATTCACACCTAGGTAATTAATAAGAAAATGTTCTTGGGAACATATCTATGTGCCTTGCATCCTGCCACTGCTCTAGTTGCAACCAAAGAGATCTCACCAAGCTGCTGAAACAAACAATCCACACATCCCCCACTACAAATACAGTCCCTTGAACACAGATCAGAATTGGATGGCATGGCTTTAAATTACACTCTCTACGAAAAACCCTTTCCCTTGCATCCCTCATTCTGGTGATAAACTGATAAAAGTCCTGATAGTTTATCCTCCAGCAACGATCCAGGCTGAAACTGTAGAGATGCAGAAACCTGAAAAATCTAGATTGTAAAAAAAAAAAAAAAAAAACATCTTAGAGCAGCTGTTTTACCACTGTTATTAAATGATGGTCAGGAAGTAGCAAGGGCAGACATATTTGGTGAGTACAGAGAATGCAGTAGAACCATGATTGCCTTTCCACTGGTAATAATGTTTCTAGACTTGGAGGAATCTAGTCACATTAAAGCAGTTATGGAAGTAGGCTGTTGAGCAGTAGTAGTCTTAATCTAGTGTGAAGGGGAGTTAAATTTCAACCTAATTGTGGAACACACACTGTACCTGTCATCAGATGTAAATGGTAAATGGCTTGAACTTGTATAGCGCTTCATCAAATCCCTAGAGACCCCAAAGCGCTTTACACTACAATCAGTCATTCACCCATTAAACAGTGGTGAGCTATATTATAGCAACAGCTGCCCTGGGGCAGATTGACACAAGTGAGCCTGCCACATAAAGGCGCCACCAAGCCCTCTGACCACCATCAGTAGGCAAGTTGGGTGAGTTGTCTTGCCCAAGGACACAACGACTGAGATGGACAGAGCAGGGGTTCGAACTGGCAACCCACTGATAACAGGATGAACTCCAACCACCTGAGCCACAGCCGCGCCCCCTTATTTTAATGTTGAACAGCACGTTGCTGCCTGTAACACTGAAGATGACACTTGTCCAAATAGTTTAAAATAAATCTTCCACGGTAGTCTTAATCAAGGATTGCCATATTTTCGTAAGCTTTTTTTTTTGATCTGCTGTTTTTTCACTCATTTTCAGTCTAGTATGTGTCCCTTAACTTTCACTTATGACTTATGAAAACCTATGGCATGAAAATGCTCATAAACACATGTTTGAATTGGATCTCAAGGCACTTAGTAAGTGGCAGCCTACTTGCTTGAGTAACATCTATTTGGTTAGTTGACTTAATAAAACTCCCAGGGTACATTAGATGAGCAGGTGAAGGATGATGCATCTCAGACACTCCTGTCAGTGGGACGTTTTCCAATTTCTTCACAATACAGTGAGACAGAGTTCATTGAATGAAGGAAGCTTCTTAAGCCTCACATATCTTTTTTTTGTTCCTCACTTGCCCAGTCAAATATTTTAAGGATGCACACTGAGATGTGCTATGTTTGGAAAGTATGTCTTTGGAAATCACTAGTTTCTTTTTGCCTGTGGACCTGTGTTATCTTTGGCAGTTTTTGTAAATGCAGCTAAAGAAACGGGATAACTTTATGATGCTTCAACATGTTGATAATAGTAAAGGTTTTGTAATACACCCTTGTATAAGGGTCCTAAACAAAGCTAACAGAACAGGTGAGACAGACTAAAATGTATAACTAATAAACTATCAACTAATAATTGTTTATGTCATGCTAATAATCTCAACCCATCCAAGCCCACCAGGAGCCCAAGGTTACAGGGTGAACGAGTCATGTAGCATATTCTGTTAAAGCTTTTGGGGGACTGTCAACATGTCAACTTACTCAGGGGCTCCATTTTTGTTTTGTTCTTCTGTTTTACTGAGATTATTATTATCTATATGCTAAGAAAATAAATCCCAGATATTAAAACCGAGTCATTATTTTAACAGTGAGGGGGTGTTATTTTCTGATTTGACCAATTCTACTGGTTTAAAAGGATTAGTAAAAAAAAATTATTTTGCCCTTTTTGGTCTACATGCTCTTTTAACGTTAATGCATATGACCCCTGTGCCAATTCCAAACTCTTACCTCTCCTGTGTGGCTGAGGTTCAGCTTTGGCAGTTTGTTCTTTACATTTCCAGAGGTTCCTCCGTATGTTTGACTGTTGGCAAACCCCTCTGTGGCCACTGGAGGGGGTTTAAGCTGCGGGGAGTCACTTGGCGCCTGGTCCTGGCCGTCCATTGGTCGAACATATGCTGTAGGCTTCTGCTGAATAGCAATCGGCTTCCCTGATAGGCAGCCAGGTGGGAAAGTGGGCGTGGTCAGTCCAGACGTGGGAGTGGTCAGACCAGGAGTGGGAGTTGTCAGAACTGAGGTGGAAGCCAGTGGGGAAGAGGACAAAGAAAGGTGAGAACTTGTTTCATTTTCGAATGGGGAGGACTTGAAAAGTCCACCGTTTTCTGCGGTAGCGGAAGACTTAAAGTGGCAGCTGTCTGCGGTGGAGGACCGAAAGTTGCCACCATCTGTGAGAAAGAAGGAAGAAAAAGAAACCAAGGGTCAGTTCCACCTGATAACAAAACCCACTCCTGCACAATGGAGGCTGGATACCAAAAGTTAATTGTCAGAGAGCAATATAGCCAATCAAATTGAAAAGAAATAGGATGTTTTAGGGTTTCAAAATCAACCTCATTTTCTGGGTATGTAATAGATGCTAACTTTAATAAAGGTGTTAATGCCCAAAAGCTTGAATATAATTATTAAAACAGCCTTCATGACTCAGGCAAACATAAAAAAACAAGAATTTATGGATTCTGATATTAAAGGTCTCGTATTTTACATCTTTAATCAGACACATATTTAAAGGATTTTTTTATTTTAATTTAAATTTTAGACATTTTGAAAATGGCACTCTTCTAAAAATTAATTTAAAAAAAATTTAATCTCTTTATTTGCGTTTCAATGATATCATCTAGCTCACAAGACAATACATAATGTTGGGTTCACAACAACAAGACTGGGCAAGATTTTAACAATATTTCTGAATACACCAAGCATTCCTTTGTTTAAAGGAATCTGTAATCATTGTAGAATATTTGCATGTAGGTTTGGAATTTCTATGTTTGTCTAATTCTAAAGTGCTATGAATGCCAAAAAAAAAACATTGAAAATCGGCTCTTTGTGCTTTCACTAATACAATAAACTGTGTTCACTGTAGAAACATGCAGTTCATGTTTAACCAGTCTATGTATGATCAAATGTATTCCAGACTCCTAAAAAAGGGAAACTGTATGTTCGGTTTAGTTTAAGCTCCAATAGGAAGTTCTGGTACAAACTTTGGTTTTGTTAGGGGCTAAAGGTTAGGCAGTCATGGGATTCTCACAGTTCTTTGAAACTGTTCTTGTTAGCTAGTCTGTGAAGTCCAAGCGGCTTGTGTTTACAGAGGTACAGAGGTATGCCAAGACCTTAAAAGACTCATAAGCAAACCACAACATTACAGCAGTTTGTAAGATGGACTTAGCTTTACCAGAATTATCATGGTATTTTATAAAAGGCAAGATCTTATTCAATGAAATCTAGTTACACACCGACCTTTGAATGTTTATATTTCAGGGACAAGACTGATACCAGCCAACAGTAGATTGATTGGGCCAGTATACAAACCACCAAATATTAAACTTAAATATAAAAGCATAAAGATGGAGTAAAGATGATGTGACAGTCAGTAGCCATTCTTTTTGAGCTACATTTTGTCACATTTACCTGGGAGGGGATGGCCTTTGGACAAATGCCTTCTAGAAGAGGAACAGGAGGAGGAAGAGGACGAAGATGAGGAAGAAGGGCTTGATTCTTCTTTCAGACCCAGTTCATCCTTAAGAGTACTAAACAGCTCCTCGTGCCTTTGCATCTGTTGTTCCTCTAAAAGAGCCATTTTGGCTCTGCCAGCTGTAGCTGCTGCAGGGACCTGCCCCTGTCCATTCTGTCCTGGTCCTGACCCCACACCCAGGCTTGTTTCTTGGGTGATTGGTCCATGGCCTCCCTTTGACCACTCCATGGAGCTTCTCGACTTTGAATTCTGATGTGAGACCGGTGCCGCATTTGATAATGACGTAGTGACAGCGGGCGGCTGCATGGAGGCTGACGACGAAGACGGTGCAGCACTTCCCATCCTCTTTTCCCCACTTCCCTCTGCTCCTCCAACTCCACCCACTCCTCCTTTTAAGGCCTCGTTAAACAGCTGGGATTCCATGGCCAATCTGTCTGTGGCTAAGGAGCTTGACGCTTGCTGCTGGTTGTTGGTTGTGGCGGTGCCTTTGGGAATCCCCACCAAGTGGCTCTGGTTGGAGTGGCTGGTTAACAGGTCTTTCATTTCTTCATAGGAGCCCAGGGTGTTCTGGACTCGATTGGCCAGCGCATCACCCTTATTAGTCTGACAGGAAAAAAGAAAGAGGAAAAAGACAGGGGGAGGGAGAAAAAGAAGCACATTAATTAAGTCTTCCATTTTTCCTTTTTAACAGACTTCATGAAAAGCCCTCTTTACTCATCTGGAAAGGAATAGTGAGAGATGGATAGGGTGACCATTGACCAGCCATCAGGAGGAGATGATTAATTAAATAATGCCACCTCTAAAAGGCTCCATCCCAGGCAGAAGCAGTGAAATAAATGGGGCAGGAATCATCATTACCCTGACCCTGGAATCTTAGCCAATCACTGTTTGGAGGACAATCCAGCCTCTACTTATATACACCATCCTCCAGCAGCCTACCTGCTATTTGGAAATGCTGAGAGGTTCCTAAAAATAGCCTAGCAGCTCGTTTAGTGTCAGTGACAGATTATTTAAAGAAAGAAGACAATCAGCACTAGTGGCAGTAGTTCTTCTTGAGCCAGAAGATGAAGAAGTAGATGAAGATCTACTTCCGCCTCTGCCTGCTCAGATGCTTTTCTCCTAAGCTCCCTGCTTGCTTGCATTCTTTTATTCTTAACTTTTTATCTCTTAGCCAAAATTACGGAAATATTGGACTAAAACTACTTCTTACCAGCGACTCCCAAGGGTTATTATTATTTTTTTTCTAAAGGATTTTGATGTTTTTATAATCGAACTCGAAAGAAGGACAAGTTGACGCCAGCTAATCAGCACAAAATGCCTCCCTTCACCACAGAGGACTTCGACAAACTTTTACAGAAATTGGCTGTTTTGGAGATGAAAATCCATCGACTAGAAGTGAATGTGGAGGTGAATATGGGGTACAACGATGATTCAACTCTGCCTGTGATCCCAAACAGTGACAGCCAGCTCAACAACTCAGCCAGCAATCAGAAAACTGAGAATAAACCTACCGGCAGACCCCCACCCATGTTTTAGGTACATGCCCAAAAAATCAAGGTGGACATCTCACTGGAAGATCTCAGCAATTAAATAAATTAGAATGGTCAGAATTACAGAAAAATGCCCCCGTTTCCCCTGGGAAAAGAAGACTTCGACAGCGAGCTGCTGTCACAACAACTGATAGAAGTGAGACAGCTGGAAATAATGGAATTCCCCTCCAAAACAGATTTTCCCCACTACAGAATGAAACCAGGAAAATGATCCATCTTCTGAGAACAATAAAAGGTTTGAGAACAACCTTCACTCTAAACAGTCTTCTCCTAAGCTGCCAGTGAAAAAGTGCCCCACCGGACCAAGAACCCTAATAGTGGGCAACACAGCTGGGGATGGGATTAAAAAAACGCAGAAGTTATGATTGGTACCAGTAACGTGGTGTCCGATATCTCAGAGAATATTCTTGCAATCACAGAAAAGCGTCCGTCTCTAGAAAACCTTATTATACACTGTGGAGCCATCGAAGACGTGGCTAAGAAAAAATCAGAAGGACTGAAGGAGGATTTCACTCGTCTTCTGAATATTGTTGGAGGTCTCAATATCAAGGTGTTCCTCAGTGGACCCTTTGCACCGATTTTCTGTAGAAATGATATTTTTTCGTGACTTCTGATGATTAATAAGTGGTTGAAAAAAACATGTGCTACCACACCTGTGAACTTCATCGACAACATTAATATTTTTTGGGAAAAAAGACAACTCTTCAAGCAAGATGGTTTCTGTTTGAACAAGCTGGGAGCCAGATGTCTCACATCTAATCTCATCTATTCAGTAAATAATCCACCAGCAGCTTCGACCTCCAGCAGAAAACTTGGAGTATCAACAACAATGATAACGCTGCCTCCAACAGCTCCGGCAGAAACAACCAGCCAGTTGGCTGAGAGAGAGAGGTCATCACAAAAGGTCTCCCCGTCGAAATCCACAGGAGAGGTGGACCCCCCCGTTATACCCCCCTACCCCAAAACCCAGACCTAGACCGACTCTATCACAAATGAGCATGTCCAGGAAAAACTTGGGCCCCTAATAGGAGATAATTGTAAAATCTCTGTGCTTATATGTGACAGAAAGAACAAAGCCAAAATTATAAGAGACAGTTATAAACAATCAAAAAAAGCCATAAACTGTCAGGTACAACCAGGTACAATCAGCAACTAAGTCATATAAACTGGCTTTATTGAACATTAGATCTCTGTCAGGAAAACCATTTTTAATCAATGACTTCATTACTGACCACAATCTTGATGTTATGTTTTTAACAGAAACATGGTTACATGAATTTAATGAAGCTCCCATTCTGATAGAGGCGACGCCTCCGAACTACAATTTTCTTTGTGAGAGCAGACAGCAAAGAAAAGGTGGAGGGGTGGCCACTTTGTTTAAAGATTTATTAGAGTGTAAAAAAGTATTTCTGGGTAAATTTGACTCTTTTGAATATTTGGCTCTCCAGGTAAAGAGCCCGGTCCGAACCATGTTCTTGAATATTTACAGGCCTCCTAAGTCCAAAACAAACTTTATCAGTGATTTTAATGAGCTTTTATCTGTGATATGTGTTGATTATGACTCAACATTCACATGGACAATCCTGAAGACAGAAGTGCAATAGATCTATGAGACACTCTTAGAAATGTTGGTTTGACTCAACATGTCAAACAGCAAATGCACAAACAGGGACATATTTTGGACTTGATCATCACTAAGGTTCTAAACATTTCCAAGGTGTATGTAATTGATGTTGCTCTATCTGACCACTTTTCTGTTATTTTTGAAAGCATCATCTCCAGTGACTCAGTTTGCCAAAGAGAAATGATAAGAAAACGCATCTTTAAGGACGGTGCTGCTGAAACCTTTAACCAGATTTACTCTTCTACCTCCACTTTGCCCTGTAACACTGTAGATGAGCTGGTAGAAAACTTTCATTCTAAAATCTCGGACATCATTGATTCAATTGCTCCAATTAAAGTGAAAGTCGTTTCTGGGAAGAAAATGTCTCCATGGAGAAGTGCTCCACGAGTTTGAAGTGAAAAAAAGGTGTGTCGAAACGCTGAATGCAGGTGGCGAAAGACTAGACTCCAGGTTCACTATATTATCTATAAAGAGAGACTATACAGATAAAACCTACAACTGAAAAATGCAAGGGAATCCTTCTTTTCTGAGATCATCAGCAAAACATTAACAATGCTCGTACATTATTTGCCACGGTCGACAGGTTAACAAACCCTCCTGTAACTGTAGCATCTGAACTCCACTCTACCAGGGCCTGCAATGAATTTGCTAACTTCTTCATTGAAAAAAACCCAAAAGATCAGAGGGGCAGTCAGCACATCCTTCCTGCTGTCGTGATATTTTTACCCACAGATTTCCTTAAGAAAGCTTTGCCTGTAATAACATCTGATTTAACACAAATAATAAACACATCCCTTTTGTCAGGTGTTTTCCCCCAGGCCCTAAAAACAGCAATGATCAAACCTCTATTGAAAAAGAGCAACTTGGACAAGCTGCTACTACAGAACTACAGGCCTATATCAAACCTCCCCTTCATCAGTAAGATTATTGAAAAAACTGTGTTTAAGCAGTTAAACAACTTCCTAACAATGACCAACCGCTTCGATGTCTTCCAGTCAGGCTTCCTGCTCACAACAGTACAGAGACTGCTCTTGTCAAGGTGTTCAATGACATCTGTATAAATGCAGACTGTGGAAGAACCACAGTGCTGGTATTATTAGACCTTAGTGCAGCATTCGACACTGTTGATCACTCCATTTTATTAGAGCGCCTAGAAAACTGGGCCGGCCTTTCTGGTACAGCACTCAATTGGTTTAAATCCTACTTGAAGGACAGGGACTTTTTTGTGTCAGTAGGTAACTTTACATCCGAGACCACAAAAATCACATGTGGTGTTCCCCAAGGGTCCATCTTAGGGCCAATGTCTACATGCTCCCCCTAACTCAGATTTTAAAGAACAACAACGTAAGTTAGCATAACTATGCAGATGACACACAGCTATACGTTACGATGTCACCAGGTGACTATGAACCCATTCAAGCACTGGGTAAATGCTTAGAAGAAATCAATGCATGGATGGGCCAAAATTTTCTTCAGCTGAATCAAAACAAAACTGAAGTAATAATCTTTGGACCAAAGGAAGAGCGTTTAAAGGTTAGAACAGCTTCAGTTAATACAGCTAGAAACCACCAGTCAGGCACGAAACCTGGGTGTAGTGATGGACTCAGACCTGAACCTTCAGAAGCACATAAAGACAGTAACAAGGTCGGCCTTCTATCACCTAAAGAACATCTCCAGGATTAAAGGATTAATGTCTCAGCAGGACCTTGAAAAACTAATTCATGCGTTCATCTTTAGTAGAATTGATTACTGCAACAGTGTCTTCACAGGTCTGCCTAAAAAGTCGATCAGACAGCTGCAGTTGATCCAGAACGCTGCTGCCCATATCCTCACTAGAACTATGAAAGTGGAGCACATCACCCCGGTTCTAAAGTCCTTACACTGGCTCCCTGTAGCTCAGAGAATAGACTTTAAAATACTTTTGTTAGTCTATAAATAACTGAATGGCTTAGCACCAAAATACATTACAGACTTGTTGTCAGTGTATCAATCACCCAGACCTCTCAGGTCTTCTGGCTCAAATCTACTCTGCATACCCAGAACCAGAACCAAACATGGAGAAACAGCTTTTAGTTCTTATGCTCCACTAATCTGGAATAAACTCCCAGAAAACTGTAAAAGCGCCGAAACCCTAAGTTGCTTTAAATCAAGATTCAAAACGTATTTGTTTAGAGTGGCCTTTGACTGTGCCATCTAAACATTATTAAAGTTTTCAGTCCAATTTTCCTTTCATTTTCTTATCCATCATTCTATTCTCTCTTTTTGTTAATTACCTCTATTGTTTGATTTTCTGTATCATTGTAATGTTTTTACTTGTGTACAGCGCCTTGAGTGCCTTGTTGCTGAAAGGCCCTATTTAAATAAACTTGACTTGACTTGAAAATACAGTGCCAAGAGCCCTAGTAAATGTATACAAAAGTTTTTTTATTATTGCATACTTAGCATTTTTAAGTTTATCAGAATTTCTAAGAACCTCTAATTAACATTCCATGACCTGGGGTATACCATACATACCTTGGAGTATAAATGAGTCATGGCACAGAAGTCAATTCTTTTAGCCAAGAAGTGTATTTCTTTTAACCACAGGCAAGTATGCTGGTTGAAGACCATATTTATCTTGCCAACAGCACATTGAGCTGGATGGTAATGGAAGCAAAGAAAATCCCCAAAGCTAACTGTTTTATTGCAGCAAAGAGATCAGAAAATCTCCATAACAATTATTAGATGCTTGGAGCAAATGCCTTTTCTGTCCTACCACCACAAATGTAAACAAGTGGAGTTTGGTATCCCTACTGGGACTTTAACACGAAAGTTGGAATCATTACTTTTGCTGTTTAAACAATAATTTTCCAGTGTCGGTACAATGAAAGCAAATAAATTAATGGATTTTAAAATATGACTGAATGCAGTTACTTTGAGTTGGTGTAATGACGTAGCCTGTTTTTAAATGGGTGACCTTTGTTGTTAGAGCATATTTGTGTTTGTGGGGTTGTGACTGAATGTGGTAACAGATGTATTGCTAAAACCACTGTGGTGAATATAAAATACCCTTTATTGTTGCTTTTATCACCATTGCAATAAATGCTACAAAGTCAATTTTGCCCATCTCAAATGCCTGCTGTTAGGTATGGTGGAAGATTTGTAATGCTGTGGACATGTTTCTCTTTCAAAGTCCCTGGGAACCTTGTTAGAGTGCAAACAATCATAAACTCTGTGAAATAGCAAGACATTTTCAGAACAAATTCAGTGTACTCTACCTGTATAATGACAAATGGGTTGTCCTTAAGTCTTATAGGAGCATAATGATAAAGACATATGACCAATTCAACAAATCCCATGCTCATCTTAGTCCCCTAAATGTAATAGAAAATTTGTGGGAAGAGCTGCAGAGCAGAGAGTATAAGAGAGATTGTGCAAAGCGGAAGGGTCCATACAAAGTATTGGCAAAAAGGGCACCAATAATTGGGCCACTGGGGATTTAATACAAAGTTTTAAAGTATTTGAAAAGATTTTCCCAAATTAAAGGTTGGATTTTTCTACATTTTAACTGTCAGATTGTGCTACTATAATAAAGATCAATTTATGTAAAGGCTTTATCTTAACAAGTTTTACCAATAAATATGTATGACAATGTATATGCACCTATGACAAGTTTTCAACCTGAACAACAAGCAGTAAAGCTGACACCATTCATCAGCCAGGTGTAAATTATGCAAGCTCTACAGCAACTAATGCATGGTTGACATTTCATCATGAATGACAGACAAATGTGGAACAATGGGAACGGTGAACAAGATCAATGTGAAATGTCGTCCAGTAATTTTATTGCACATCTGATTAGTCATTTGGTCAATAGAATTTCTGTGTCATAAGGCTGAGGTTCCAGACAGCCTGAAAGCCCAATTACCACAGCGCTAACAGGGGCGTGATGGTGTCAAATCAAAGCAAAGCTGGTAGGACCAAGAAAAATCATATTTATTTGAAGAATTAAAGACTAATAGGGAGGAAAGCCATTAGACATTTAATAAATTAAAAATGAATTTAATCTTCTGTTTAAGTCTCTGGGATAAAAATAGATGGGACAATTAAAGATTGATATGTCGATTTTTCCTCAAGGTGTGTTTGAGTGTGTGGTTTTGTTGTTCCAATGCAAACTGCTTCAGTCAATAACCAAATAATAGTGTAATAACATGCAATGATCCATGGAGAGGGCTCATTGCTGAGGAGGGAATTCTAAGTGTGTGTGTGTGTGTGAGTGTGTGTGTGTGTGCCACAGCAAACACTTCACAGCATTACAAATGATCATAACGCCATACCACTATTTGCTATAATAGAGGGCCATTTAAGCAGCATTTCATGGTGATCACAAGTTTGTGGGGCCTGTTTTCATGATGCAGTTGTTCTGACACGAGTTTATGGGCCAGGTGTAGCTGAAATCACAAAGTGTTTTGGTTTTAACATGCCTCGGTGGAAGGTGAGTTGATCTGCACAGAGAAAAAACCATGGTAACAATGCTCACACCCCGCTGTTAGCCCGCATGTTTGGCAGCCATGGTAATTTCTGTATTCATTTGTTTGTAAAAGCAAGACGTTTGCACATTAGCACATAACTGAGGATAATGGAAATGTCTGTAATAGTTTGGTAATGGTAATGATTTGGTGAACAGCCAAAGTAACGGACATATTAGACTTTGTCCTGACTCTGCCATGAGAGGAAATAAGGGAAAGTGTAATCACAGACAACAGGATTTATTTTGATTGCACCACAAATGTCTTACCAAATTTTAATGCCGTTACATCAAATACTGTAGTCGCAGAGATGTTTCTTTCAGTGCTAAATGGTTAATTCATTCTATTCAAACAAACTCCACCAATACAGCAATATTCAGGCTTAAAAACTACTAAGTCTTGAATTACCCTGCCACTTTCTCAAAAACTATAAATACTCCCAATGGAGAAAATAATTAAGCTTCAAGAAGTAATGGTCCAATTTGGAAGTAATTTGGTACACTTGCAGACCAGCAACGGCTATGCAAATAACAGGATTTGAAAGGAACTGGTACATCTAGAGTGGAGCCAGAGAACGTGAAGGGTGGCATCATAAGTGAAGTTCTTTTATTACAGGCAGTTACCATAGCGCCCAATGGTCAGTCAAACCAGTAAGTGAAGGCCACCAGATACAACGAAAGCCACATAGACAATTTAGGTGGAATTACCAGCACTTAACACATTTCATGTACCACTGAGGAGCGTTGTAAAAAGTTGATTGGTTGCATTTGGATGCTCTGGTAACTGCCCATAACTCTTGCCCCTTTTCAGGTCATGCTTTCAACCTGAGATCTAAATATGTTCCTAACACCTCAGCTGGTATGTGACAAAACAGAATGGGGGGAATTTGGCCCTCTGCAGTTATGCCTCTGATCTACCTCAGGAGGAAGTCACAGAGCCAAAATGGACATGAGATAAAAGATACCTAGGGCCTTTTCCGGCCTAGTAGTGGCCACTACAGGCCAGTAATAGAAAGAGTTGCAAAACGGGCTGAGTGGAGTGAAGCCGGCCAGGTAAAGCCCATGTAAAAAGGCCAATAGTGATACGATATAACCCCCGGGGTGAAATTTATTGAATTAAGAGACAATATTGCATTCCATCTAAACCAAGTGAAAATGTAATTAAAGTCAAGGGAGGAAAGACCACATGAATTCGTCTATTGTTAAAAAGTGATTAAATGAGCAAACCCAAAATGACTTTCAGGATTTGTATTTAGGCTTAATTTTGAAGGGATTTACACAAAAACTGGCATTTCGATGCTTTTTTTCTCCAGGCTAAACAGTCAAGGACTGGCCAACTGTAAAAACCATAGAAAAAATGTTCATGGACTTCCAGCGCTAAAAGCAAAGGCAGCCCTTTTGCTTCTATGTAAAGCATTGCATACATCCACGTTGCCACCATGAGGATTGTGATTGTTTGATATGAATGAGGAAGTGATCTATGAAAGGGTTTCATTGTTGAATGGTTATCATGAAACTGTGATTTGAAAGAGACCACTGTAACTTTACACATTAAGCCTCTACTTCTGGCCCTTCGTGGTGTTCTAAACAAGCTAGCTTATTGCAAACTGAATTATTCAGACCCAAACTCTGATTTTCTTTATGGCCGCTAAACTTTCTGCTTCTCCATTTTTTAAAGTCAGAAGCAACGATAAAATGTACAGTTCTGTTACAATTATCGTGACATTATTCCAACTGCAGATGTCCTCACAGCCCTTTTACAGAGTTTTACAGTTCTGGAAACTGTGGCTAGTTCACTTAAATGTACTTGATAATGATATTTTGAAAATACAACTTCTGCATGATCGCACAGTGTATTTGGGAGCTACAGTGCTTTCACACCAAACCTTTGGAATGCTTTGTAATGCCACAGTCCGGTTTCTGGGTGGATCAAACCAGTGTGAACCCATCTCAGATTCTCAAACAGACCAAAGAACCGTACCCTGGATAAACTGTCCACGGTTTATCCGAACCCTGGAGTAGATCACTGGCAGTGTGAATACGTGTCGTTCCCAGATTACCAAAAGCAGGAAGAGAGGATGTGACGTAAGGGCAGTGCATTTGAGTAGAAGAAGATAAACAAAAACAAAATAAGAGCACGAATCGAAAGACAAAAGAGTTTGAGAATGTCTCATGGGGCTACATGGAGTAGTAAAGAGAACTACATTTGATCACCAAAGTAGCAACAGAAACCCAGATGAGGTGGACTCTCATATTTATGCTTTTTTTCTTTTCAATCAGCGCAATACTGGAGCAATACTGCCCCCGAAACAATCCGTTGCAACTGCATGACGTTGTTTGGTCCTATCTAAAAAATATCTCTTTGTGAAAGCAAACCGGGCCAACTGAAGGTGTTTCTCACTTTTACTCATCCCTGGACTGGATCAGCAATGTGAATGCACCTTTAGAAATACTTGGAAACCTCAGTTAGAGAAGCCCTCTGCTAAAATCTGAGAGAGTAAAATGGAAACAAAGACATCTTGCCACTTGATTTAGTGACATCAGGTCAAGCCTCCTACAGTCTCTACCTGAATAATGACACTCATTTCCTTATTTATGGGGAGTGAGAAAATATTTTAACATGTTAAACTTTAATGGCTTCTACTACAACCTGAACAGCTGCCTGTTCTGCATCTATTTACAAAATCAGCAGTTGACCAATTGATTTTCGTTTTGCTTGGCACTCACGGTTGAGGTTTTTATGTCTTTGAATGCACCACCAGGTTGCACTGGCAACAGCACTTTTCAGGTTGGAATTTAATACTGCAAGAAGACAGCTAAAAGTTTTCAGTTTTAGTGGGGTTTTTGAAAAGAATGTCAAAGAAATAAAACAATATTCTAAGTTATTTAAAAGGAAATTGGATTTTCTGCGTGTTGAGACGTGTTGTTCATTCATGCTGCAAGAGAGAGAGTTCACAGAGTAGCACGTCAAAGATGCCCCGTTTTGGAAGTGTAGGCAGTTGTTTGGAAATCTCAAGAGTTAAGATAAGGATCGATATTCTTTAGGGCAAATTCACTAAACCACAGTTTAGTTATATTAGTCATGCTAACAGTGCTAATACTAAAGTTGATTTAAAGTGGGAACCCAGTAATCATGTCATCTTTGTTTAAAATAATAAATCCCTGTTTTACACTGACTACTCTACCACACATGCATTGTGACATCGCATCCGATCCTAATAAAAGGATCAGTTGTGGAAAAAAATATTTCAGGGCTGTTCTTATCTCCTATAGAAGAGCTTGTAAAGAGAAATTGTAAATGACAAAAATCGGTATCAGCAGGTCAACAATTTACAAAAAACAATTTTAAAACTCGGTGCATCTCCATGATTTTTGTGCCTGAAACAAGGGCATGAGAGTCCGCCACAAAATGATACAAAGGATAGAAGGAGCAAATTATTACTAGATAGATTTCAAGATAACTAATAAAGAACGCGGAACACCAACCAACAACATTAATATGTCCTATCAAGTCTTTCTTTTTATAATTTTTCCACTAATAAAACAGAAAAGCTCCAAATGTACAAATAAAGGAAACAAATAAATTGATCAAGCCATATTTACAAAAGATGCATATTAGAACGGACAGAATAGTATTCAAATAATCCTTACAAAAGTTGTTCCTGTGTGTACACGCTCGCACAAACATTACACACTGTGGAGAGCCTAAGTTAGCTGTGAATAAATTAGCCCATCTCGGCTCCATCTCAGGCTCATGAATAAAAGATCTGGTGGCTGAAGAGGAACAGAAAACACATTTATGGAGAGGTAAAATGGAAAACAGAGGAGAAGGAGAGGATGAATACCTATGTATGACTCTAGTGTGTGTTTGTGTGTATGTGTGTGTGTGTTAGTGTGTGTGAATGGATCATCCCAAATAGCTGCTAACAGCATAACGCTCCTTAACAGGATTAGAAGAGGGATTAGCTAATAGCTGACAGAGAGATTGAACACTAGAGAGGGAAGGAGAAAAAGACAGAAGTGACGGACAAATAATAAAAAGGTGCAGAAAAAAAACAAACAGAAAGGAGAGATCATTTAAAGTCTACAAATCTAATATTAAGTTGCTAAGAGGAGTTGATATAAAGCTCCAAGAGGACAGGTCAGACTGAAACCTGAAGGACAAATTGTTCAAGTACAGGCTTTGGCAAAACCACCGAATTGATCAAGGAAAGTGAGCAAACAAATGAAATTGCTCATGTGGTGAATAAATCAGCAGACGAAAACAGCAAGGTCCTTTCTCAAGTTTTAATCAGTCAGGTATAAACTAAAGAGGTTTATAACTTCATAATGGTCGCGGGCGCGGGGGGGGGGGGAGTATTAAACAAGTAAACAAGTTGTCCACTATGAACGATGCAGTGACCCAATCCCTTTTATCGGAATTCTTTTCTCTTCAATTACAGCCTCCCTGTTCAGTTAATGACTGTAATTAATGAGGAACCTCAAAAACATCTGCGCTGTGGCGTATTACCAGGGAATTGCCTCCATGCTGAATAATAAGGCATCTTACAAATGAGATCTAATCGCCAAATTCAGGGCTTTGTATTTAGGCTTAGTGTTGCAAGGCCAAGAGAGGTAAGAGCTAAAAGTTACCCTGTTACAAATCCAAACCCCCCCTGTTAATTACAGTTTAGTGTATTGCTTTTTACACATCCATTGTAAGTATCATTTGACATCAATAATGCAGGTGATGCAACTTTATTCACATTTGTTTGACATCCACATTTGGAGGGTGGTGTTGGAGTAAACTGTGGGACCTTCTTTACAGACAGGAGTCATTTTCTCATATGCTTCGCCATTATGCATCATTTTACTCAATTTGCCTTGAACACTGCTGCTCAGGTCTCTTGTGAGCAAGCAGGGCCCAGTCAGGGGTATCAAGGTATGAAGGAAGGAAGTTAAAGTTTCAGAGGTTTTCCATCATACCCTTTCAGTTTTTTAAAGTGTATTTAATATTATGCTAGAGAAGGTGCTAGAGAGACTGGGGATTTATCTGTGGCTTTTCTGTTTTAACTAAAAGCAATGAGATCATGTTTTATATTTTTGATTCATTTTCACTCAACATTATCATACTGTGAGAGTGTCGTACCTGTCCACGTGTGAGTTGATGAAACAGTTTATATTTCTTTTTGTTTCTTTGTAAGAATTACAAAAACTTTCTTGGGTTCAGGTCAAGCACAGAGGCATATAGTTAGGAAAAGATCAGAATTGAAAACACACCCTTTGAGATTTTTGGATACAACAAAGCCCAAAAGTATTCGTACCACTGGCAGATTTCGGAAACAATAGCAATGCTTTGTAGTGTACCTACTTTTTGCCATTTAATCAGCCTACTCCTGTTTTGTACCCATGTGGTCAACTACTGCTTGTCAATTTATCTTTCATGGTAGGTAAGCAGTGACAAGCAATTGCAATAAATAACCATAAAATGCTCACATTTTATTTGGAAAGTAATTTAATCGTGTATTACTTTTTTATGTGTCTTTATTTCACTGTTTCCATAGATTTAAAGCTAGGATCCCCACTGACTATGGGAGTTCATGATTTCTGAGTAAACAAAAAAATCCCAGAGTGACCTCCAGCTGGGAGATATTTAGACTTTAGACTTAGACCTTATTTTCTTACACTGCACATTCACAATGAACATTTGAGCAAGATTTTGTTGCAAGGCTTTGAATAAAAACAGAAAAACAAGTAAAAGCAAGACTGTATAAATCTAAGTGTATGCAATATAAAAAAGAATAAAAATATATTAAAGAACAGAACAAAAGGAAGGAATGTGGCAAATAAATAAATTGATAAAAACATTATGTACAGGAAAAAAAGCATATCTAAGACAATATGAATAATAATTTACTGGAGTCACTCAGCCACATTTCTTTCAGCAAATGGCATGTTTTAGAGTCTGTATACTCCAATTAATAAATATTATTAATCACTTAATTAGTTGTCAATAGTCAATTAATCACTATTAACCCGATTAATTGTTTCAGCCCTACATATTATTTAACGCACTTTGTCATGGGTTTAGTAAAAATCTTATAATCTTCAAAAATTCAACCTTTATCAGTGTTTTTTTTAATTATATTTCATGGTCAATGTTTCTTATATTTAATTGCAGGGCTGATAGCACTCCGGTGCCGTATCTCCGGTGCACCTGTGGGGAAAAACATTCGGGTTTGCCCAGAGATTAAACAGACATTCCTCTCAATCTAACATAGCATTTTTCCACCAAAATAATGTTCTTGAACCGGTTCAGTTTGCATGCCTTCAAATGTTGGTGTTCTGTTGAACACCAACGTGCATTTCCACCAGTTTTGCGAGCCAAGCATGAGTTAGTAATGCTTATACGGTACGTTCTTCGTCTTCCCCGCTGTACTTGTTGCCTCCATTATCTGTGGCTTCGACCTGCCCACTGGTGATGGTTTGTGCAGAAGAACCAAGTATTTTAACGAGAGTTTGTGCTTTGGAACCTTATGTTGGTGGAACCAACCATCTGGAAATCACGTTCGGGAACCGGGACCATCCCCGAACAGAGTTTAATAGATTTTTAAAGAACTCAATCTGAAAAGCTAAAGAGTGGCATGTTTTCACTCATCATTGATGAAGCCACAGACAGTAGTGTGGAAAGAGCTTTAAATGTACTGGTCAAATTTTATGACGAAGAAGCAAAAAATGTAAAAGCTGGCACTGTTTGGGATGCAGACCACAAAAACCAAATGACAGTTAATGACAACAGTCATAACCATCAAAAGTGTTATTGATGTTCATGATACAGCCATTTTTCACATAATATTATATCTTATGTGTTAAAAGTGCACATAATTGTAAATCATAAAATGTACAATATTTAAACTTTTTAGCATCCTGCAAACTTTGGTTTTGTAGTATATGCAAATGAAACCTTACACATTTTTCTATAGCTTATTTACAGACTCCAATGTGCATGGTGCTCCTATCAGCACTGGTATCTGAGACCCCCCACTCTGGCCGGGCCAAACACAACCCTCTTCTGTCCCTGTACACACAGATCCTGACCTTACGTCTTCACTATTAATCAGTTTTCACTAATAATTAGTTTACAAACGATTACTAGGAGTGTAGAGGACCCTAGAATGGGATTCATTATCAGATGAACAACCTCTTATTTGCTTCCACTGACCCTGAACCCCAAGGAGCATCTTGGTAAGGAACCCTCTTGTCCTTTGCATTTAGACACAGCAGGTTAACACACATTCTGTCAAGATTCAAAGCTGCTCTACTCTAACCAAGTGTTGAAGTGGCTGGTGGAAGCTAATGAGAGTTAACAAGACAAAATCAATTTTACACAGAAGGGCCTCAGAGTGCCCGAGGACTTCACGCATGTCTAGTTTACATTTTGTTAAAGAAAGAGAAAAAGTGATATCTGAACATAAAAAGAACACAACTGTGTGTAAAAGTCTTTTAGATTTTAGCTTCAGGGAAAGGAGGATAAAATAACAGTCACATTATCTGCTTTTCCATCCACTGAACAACATTAAATGATACAGAAAGCTTGCATTATTGTTTGTCACCCATAATAAGTCCTTTCAAATTGTAATTTAAACCAGGCAGAGTAGTTTTATATAAAGCCTAAATCACAGAGCTGGGTTAGAGGAAAGCAGGTATCCTAATTGATTAAGGTGTTGTAAACTTGGACCCTTTTCCTAAATTAAATTCTCGAGTCAGGTATGTCCAGGTCTTCTCCAGCTGAGGTAAATCAGCAGCATAAACCTGTCTCCTCAACAGCAATAACAAAGCTCCACTTCTTGGAAACACAGCTCTCTGTGACACACAGCTCAGGAAGGCTGGAAACATGGGTATGCAAAACATGTGACTGTTAGCGTGTAGCCGTGTCCTAGCTTTACCTTTTTTATGGAATTTCTATCACTCAGGAGAAAGATATACAAACTCCACAATACTAAACCATGTTAGGTAATGAGGGGAGAAAACATGGGACAAGAATGACATTTGAAAAACTGGATGTTCTAAAATCTCTGAAACGGCAAGTCAGAAACTGTTGCCTCCCTGCCAAGATGCAACAAGTACAACAATCTCCTGTATTCCCCATAAGTCTAGACTAAGAAGTAGGGTTGCAGTACAAATCCTCCAGGCCTGGCTACAATCTCCTAATTTGTGAGAAAGTATTCCTGTGGCATGAAACCAATCTTTTGTGGGGTCATTTCAATAAAACAATACAAATAATGCCATACTGGTGCCAAGATACTGGTGGCAGTATCATGCCATGGTTAAGTTTCTTTAGTGTGAACTTGTACTCGTACTCGTCGTCTTCCGCTTTATCTGGGAACGGGTCGTGGGGGCAGCAGACTCAGCAGAGGCACACAGACGTCCCTCTCCCCAGACACCTCCTCCAGCTCCTCCAGGGGGAGCCCAAGGAGTTCCCAGGTCAGCCGAGAGACATAGTCTCTCCAGCGTGTTCTGGGCCATCCGCTGGGCCTCTTCCCAGTGTGACGTGCCTGATACATCTCCCGAGGAAGGCGTCCAGGAGGCATCCGGTATAGATGCCCGAGCCACCTCAACTGGGTCTTCTCAATGTAGAGCAGCAGCGGCTCTACTCCGAGCCCCTCCCAGATGGCCGAGCTCCTCACCCTATCTCTAAGGGAGTGCCCAGCCACCTTATGGAGGAAGCTCATTTCAGCCGCTTGTATCCGGGATCTCGTTCTTTCGGTCATGACCCAAAGTTTATGGCCATAGGTGAGGGTAGGAACGTAGACTGACCGGTAAATCGACAGCTTCGCTTTTCGGCTCTCTCCTCCCCACAGCACCCCCATTACTGCGGCAGCCGCACCGATCCGTCTGTCGATCTCCCGCTCCATTCTTCCCTAACTCATGAACAATACCCCGAGATACTTAAACTCCTTCACTTGAGGCAGGAACTCCCCTCCAACCTGAAGAGGACAAGCCACCCTTTTCCGGTCGAGTACCATGGCCTTGGACTTGGAGGAGCTGATCCTCATCCCAGCACTTCACACTCGGCTACGAACCGCCACAGCGCATGCTGTAGGTCTTGGCCAGAGGGGGCCAGCAGGACCACATCTTCTGCAAAAAGAAGAGACGAAATCCACTGGTCCCCAAACCAGACCCCCTCCGGCCCTTGGCTGCGCCTAGAAATCCTGTTCATAAAAGTTATGAACAGGACCGGTGACAAAGGGCAGCCCTGCTGGAGTCCAACATGCACCGGGAACAGGTCCAACTTGGTGTCGGCAATGCGGACCAAACTCCTGCTTCGCTTGTACAGAGACCGGATGGGCCCCCGATTCCTTACTCCTGGAGCAACCCCCACAGGGCATCACGAGGGACACAGTCGAATGCTTTTCCAGGTCTGCAAAACACATGTGGACCGGTTGGTCAAACTCCCATGAACCCTCGAGTACCCTGTAGAGGGTATAGAGCTGGTCCAGTGTCCCACGGCCGGGACAAAAACCACACTGCTCCTCCTGAAGCCGAGGTTCGATTATCGGCCGGACTCTCCTCTCCAATACCCTGGCGTAGGCCTTACCAGGGAGGCTGAGGAGTGTGATCCCCCTGTAGTTGGAACACACCCTCCGGTCACCCTTCTTATGAAGGGGGACCACCACCCCAGTCTGCCAGTCCAGAGGCACTGTCCCCAACCGCCACGCAGTGTTGAAGAGGCGTGTCAACCATGACAGCCCTACAACATCCAGAGACTTGAGGTACTCAGGGCAGATTTCATCCACCCCCAAAGCGTGAACTATCATTTCTAATTGTGGATTAAATTATGAACAGTTCTGAATACCAGTCAGCTCTGACCCATAACCTTCATGAGTAAGCTAGAAAACTAAAATAAACAGGCATTTAATTTGTTGGGATCACAGTGAGTCCAGTCATCCAATGGTTAAAGTTTGAAAAATGGACGAGCTACAGTCTAGAATTCAAATCTGTGGGGTCAGCTGAAGGTCAAAGGATGTTCTTCTAGTTTGATAGATCTGGAGAATGTTTGAAAGGCAGAGTAAGCAGAATTCGCCGCATCAAGATGCAGGATTTTAATGAACTCCAACCAAAAAAAACCGCGAGCTGAAATTAAGTCTAAAGGTGCTTCAAGATACTTGTCAACTTTTTTTTTTTTTTCAATTATTTTTCTTTCTAACAGATTTGTGTTTTTTAGCTCAATTGTAGAGGATTTGTGTCACACTGAAGATGGAAAACATTTTTTAAATGATCTATCAGAGTTGTGTATGTATTACAGATCCATTATACATGTTGGAAATAGAAAAATGAGCAAAAAACTTTGCCAGCATGAACTTGATTAAAAAATATAACATTTGCATTACTTTTAAAGCTTTACTCATTTTGTTGTTGTCTTTTACTCTTACTTTATAAGGTTCTCCAAAGAGGTTAAATCCAGTTGAGAACAGGTCTTCATCTTGCTGGACCTCCTGGTTCCTCCTCTCCCACTCTCTCCTCTTCAGTGCACTGCGCTCAGTCTCAAGATGACTGCAAAGACATACGAACAGAAGCTTGTTAAAGTATCCTGTAAAGGCAATAACACATGCCAGAAAGAATGCAGTAAATAAACATTTTAAGGTCACTGTTGATGCACAGGCTGACACATCTTCAGATTTCATTCAAACATGACAACAAGAGAAAAAATTTAGACAAAGGTCAGGCCTGGCAGGAGGCCCAACACATTCTTCAAGCACAAACGTAATGTTGGAAAAGATGACAATCTTCAATAATACATTGTGCTCTAAAAGGAGGGAAATTTAGCTTGTCCACTTGGCAGTCGTGGCTCCATCACTGCCGGTCAAAGCTAAAGTCATGACTCCTGCAGAGTAATTTGACTTGTGAATAAATGCCAGCTGGGCTTTAATCAGTTGGAAAAAGTTGGATGTCAGAAGGTGTCAAGGGGATTCTTTTAATTAATGTGAATGGCGCTTTTTTAGAGAGTAACATATTTTTTGGAATATGAACAAATATGAAATTAAAGTAGTCTAGACATATTTCTTCCTGACTTTCAACCCCTGTATACAACCCTGTAGTTATGGCACATTTGTCAAACTACAAACTAGTATTTTTTTCACACTGATTAGATTAAACAAACGTGCTGATACTTGAAGCTGGGCGGAGCTGGAAATGTTTAGTAATGTGTCCCATTTTTTAAAACTACCAATTAAAGAGGGTTTTTAAAATGTTTTACACTAAAGCAGGTTCGGTGCTAGATTAGGACTTCTGCTGGAGTTCTTATCTGGTTCTATAGAACATCGCAAATAACTATATTGGTTTTCCAACCAGAGTGTCTGTGCAGTGTCTATGTCACTTCAATTGTCACTTGCAGCAAAAGCTTGATGCTCCATTTGATGGATTATGAATTTCAAGATGCGAGAAGACGATTTAATTTTAAAAATCAGTAATTATAATATTATCTCTGCAAATAGACGTTTTAACATCACCACTCTAATTAATAAGAGTTGTTTAAAACAACAACGAACCTTCTGATTCCTCATCAGTGTTCATAAACAGCTTTGCAAAGGGAACGTAAACACTGTTTCAAGTATTTATAAATGCCAGCTGGTAATATCTAAAGACAGTCACCAATACCTTTATAAATTCAGCTTAAAACAACAGATGTGAAGACAAGGCTGTGCAGTGCATTGACCCAAGGTAATAAAGGAACTTGTGTTATTCACATACTAATATTTCTGTATTAAATTAGGAAGTACTTTAACTGGTGGTTGCTCTCTAAAAGCCACACTCCATGGACTGTCTAAAGACAGATCTTTCTGCACTAAAATCAGTGCTTTGCAGGTGAAAACAGAAGGAATTGGGTCTATTTAAGCACTAGTGGGGTTTTTCACTAAAAGTGTTTGCTTCACATCTGTGCATCTTTAAAGAAAAATAAAGTATTCATGGCCATCCAAAGGGGTATGTTTTAACATAGACAGAATTTACATCATGCTCCTGCAGCTGAACCACTTCAAAGAGCCGATGCTTTTTTGCTTTCATAGTGACTTGCAGCTTCCCGTTTAAATTTGCTTTGAATTGTCTGAGATTCCTACATCACTCTTAGTAGTCCACCATAGATTTTCTGTCTTGACGACTGAAGGCTTGGATCTTGTGATGTAAACTCTGCCACTCTTTCTTGTGATGAAAATACAAAAAAAAAAAAAAACACAAAGACAAAGACAAAGACAAACGAAAGCAATAAATGTAATAACTACTGGAAGCATGGGGGCCTGGCGTGCTGGGAATAGAGAAAGTGGTGAAAGTTTCCTTACATAACCATGTGTTTTTTGTAAAAAAAAACTCATTTTACTGCACAGTCACACATTAAACATGTTCAGTCACAAGCGTCCGCTGAGAAATGCATATACTGGGACCAGAGTGAACTCCCCATAGAACAAAGTAATGTGCAGGAGTAAGTGACAACACAAGGCTGTGGCCCGCTGACCCGGGAAGGGGCCTCTTGTTTTATCACCCCCACTGCTGGGAGATGAGAAGGGCCGACTAATTAGGGATCAGCACAATTAAAAGAGACTTTCTCTTTTCCTCTACATGACCGCGCGTTCAACATTTAATCTATCAGCAAGATGTGCGGGGGAGGGAGGAAAAGCGAAGCAACGGGAGGAAATAGAGAGAGGGAAAAAAGACAGAGACCCATGGGAGGGAAAAAGACCCAGTTTCAGGGCAGCAGACAGTTTCTTTAAAAGGAAAGAAAACTAACAGAATGATGAAAGACACAGAAGAAAGGTGGGTAGAGGAAGGTAGAATGAGGAGAGGGAAGAAGCTAAAAAGGAAAAGCAAGCAGAGGGAATTCCAGACAAAAAGATTGACAGGTGAGGTGTTTGTATGTGCGAGTTACAGCTATGAACGGGAATGGGATCATTTTATGTGTGCTGTGTTGGCTGGTTGACATGTGCGTTATCTGTCAATGCAGAAAGATTAACTGACAGCGCTGTCACTACTACAAACACACCCGTATACAGTACACTCACACACACATCCCCTCAGAGCCACAGTCCCATATGATGGATCACTGTCTCTGTATCCGTCTGTCACAGGCTAAACTTTCACACCGAGGGAATCAGGTCACATGGGGTAATTAACACATGCAAGATATATATCCCAGCATGTAGCAGGAGCAAAAAATGCTACTTTGTGCTACAGTACATGTATGGCGTAGCTCGATGCTCTGGCTTTTTAATTAAACTGACCTTGTTTTCTTCATGACACTAATTTAAAGGAAAACAGTGGCTATTTGATTTAGCAAAAAATAGCAAGACAACAATATGTCTTTCTGCTACTTTTAATTTGTGTTTGCAACTCATCAGAAATGCTTTTATCTATAGTCCAAACATTTTCAACAGGAATGAGATGAGAGGGCCATTCCAACAGCTCAGTCTAGTCTGCTCTATCTATTCCAGAACCACTCACAGTGTCCAAGTTTCAACTACCTAGGTGTTGATTGGAGGTAAACTTGGAGAATTTAGAGGTAGACCTCCATTTTTCATATCCAGTCCACTTCCATTCATGTTGCAGAACCAGTGACAAGGAATCACATTACTATGATGCTACCCCCATTGTGCTTGAATCATGGTACACTCCATACAGACCTCAGCTCAACAGAAAATGTATGGACTATGATTAAAAGCAACATCCCTATCAGGAAAATGACTATTTATAAGTGAAGTTCTACTATTTCTGATAAGAAGAGTGGTCAGGTTTTCAGCCAGAATTATGCTACAACCTTTACTCATGGCTTCAACAAGCATATAGTTTATCTGCAACTTGCTAAGGGACTTAGCTACGATGGGGTATTAGGACCAGGCTAAGAGATATATATTTTTTTGCAATTAGAAGAAAAAAGTCGTAATATTATGAGAATAAAGTCAGAAATTTTAATGAGAACTCTTACAAAAAGTGTGCAGTCTTTCATGTGTTAAAATGAGGAATGTTGAGCATCTTGTGAAGTTAAACTTTAGTATCGGTGTCAAAAATAAGGACATTCTTAATCCTTTAGTACATAAGCCAAAATTATTACCAGTATCCGTACCTTGAAATGCTTGGGCATATGACTGTGTCTGTTTCGAAGAAAGGACCACGCAGACCTGGAAGAAATAGCTTGTTTTGTGGAAGATGAGCTGTCATTACTTTTTCTTGTAATGTTACGACTTTATTCTCCTCATATTGTGATTTTATTCTTGTAATATTACCACTTTATTCTACTAATATTAGCCCACAACTTTATTCTCGTAATGTTATGACTTTATTCTCTAATTTCAAAAAAGGGATCTCTTAGCATAGCTCTAATAACCTGTCATACTTAGCTAAGAGGGTTTATCTATATACAATATTTTAGCCTATATGCATAATTTTGATCTTTTGTTGATTAGAAATTCTATGCATCAAATTCAAGCTTATACTTATAATTCTTGTTTTTTAAATCTAATTTGAGGTGTTTGTTGTATAACTTTTCAACTTTAGTAAAAGAATCGTTCAAAACATCATCCCAGAATTATCCAGCATGTGCACCTCAAAGTATTCCAAAACTCATGTCAATTTTGGCAATGTTGTCTATTTTTTAGGACACAAAATTACTTTCTCAATATTAAATCATAGAATTTGGATTTTAAAAGCCAGGGGGTTAAAGGTTTTTATTTTTTATTTAACCTTTATTTATCCACCCGAGACAGCTGAGAACTACTGCTCATTTACAACAATTACCTTTTCTTATAGTAAATTATGTTTTGAAAGCTAGTCTAGTTAAAAAGATAGTAAGAATGTTACAGACAGAGGGGAGGAGTTTCAAGAAACTTTATCAAATTGTTATTATTGATTTCTGTCCTGGGACACAAATTTCCATTTTTTATTTCATGCTAACATTAAGAATAACTGTTAAAACTGCAGGGCATAGAGCAGTTTCTGAAATTGTAATGGAGGTTGTTGGAGAGACGGGTGGAACAGTGGAGCTGTAAGGAATTGAGGTGCTGAAGGAGAATAAGTTTAACTACATGCGGTCACTCATGCAAAGCAAAGCGGAGTGCACAAGAGAGGTGAAGAAAATAGTGCAGGCAGAGTGGAGTGGATGGAGACGAGTGTCTGCAGTGGTTCATTAGGATGGATAGCTGCAACACTGGAAGGGGAGGTTTATGTGATGGTTTAAGGCAGGGGTGGGCAACTCCAGTCCTTGTGGCCCAGTACCCTGCAACTTTTAGATGCGTCCTAAACCCAACACTCCTGAATCAAATGGCTGAATTACAGTCATTGCAGTCATCTTCTGCACAGACCAGGTAATGAGCCATGCATTCAATTCAGGTGTTTTGAAGCAGAGACACATCTAAAACGTGCGGGCACCGGCCCTCGAGGACTGGAGTTGCCCACCCCTGGTTTACGGGCTGCTATGAGGTATGGTTTGGTTTACAAAACCACAAGTCGCAATAACTTAGGATGTTAAAATGTTCATCAAGAGTTTCCAAAATGGATGGTTAAGTTCAGGTTGAGCAGCTTGGAGACATTGTAAGAGAGGCAATGGAACAAGGGCAGAACAGCCACAATGAAGGGATGCTGGTTATGGAGTTGCCAGGGAGGAGGACAAAATGAAGACCTCAGAAAAGCTTCATGGAATAACTGAAGGAATATAAGCAAAGAGTTGGTTAGAGAGAAATAAAGGTCAATGACACCAAACAAAGGAACAGCTGAAGGATGAGTATTTGCTGTTTGCTTGAGTTTAAACTCACAGATAATTGAGTTTTTTCAGTTACTCAAAATTAAATGCTTTGAGTTAAGAAAATTCCACTGCTTGCACTGAAGAAGACAATGTCACTCATATAGTTATCTATTTCTGTAGCATCAAAACCTCTGTGGCTGGGTTCCAACTGCTTTGAAGCCACCTAGCTGAAAAGCATTCATTCAAGACTGACACTGTCCAAGCCAACTTTAAATATGTGAAGAAAAAAGGCAAGAAACATTTAACAAGCCCCCTTTTCACAACCATAATCCCTTTATGATGATGTTTGCTTTGTTGCCGTGGATGTTGAGTACTGCTATAACCAGTGTGTCTAAGCACTAATGCAAAATGAACACTGGCAATATTTGTTTTACTGGAAAAAAGAGCAAGTAGCACAGTTTAATCTAGCAATAACACAAGCTCTGTTTTGGGATCTCACTTGGGACACAAATCTACAGTCAACATCCCAAGATACCCTAAGAAGTCCTGGGTCCCATATCCCAACTAATCAGAACTATTCTAGTTCCATGGAGGTGACCCGATTTTTATAATGTTGCAAAATTGGTCTATCCATCCATCCATCCATCCATCCATCCATCCATCCATCCATCCATCCATCCATCCATCCATCCATCTGTCCACAGGTTGCCAGCCCATCGCAGGGCAATTCAGAGACACAATGGACAAACAACCGCACACAGACTCATTCACACCCATAACGGCAATTTAGAGAGACCAATTTACCTTACAAACATGTTTTTGGATAGCTGAAGGAAGACCGAGTACCCGGAGAGAATCCATGCATGCATGGATTCTTGCTGCAGGGCGACAGTGTTTATAACCAACGTACATTAATCACTATCCTCCGAATAGGATAGCTACAAGATGCTGAAGGAGTCTGTGATTTCTGAACCAGCATTTCTTTTATTGAAGCTGTTAGGTTAAAGCAAACTACCTTGTTTTCAAGCCAGTGAGTTTTGGTTTTGGCTCTCCACAAGAGTCAATAATGTCACATTTTTAGACCTACTTCAATATAATTGTTTTGGTTTTGTTTTCCATATTCCTTTCCTTTTTTTCTTTTTTACATATCCTGTTCTGCAGAGTAGTTCTCAGAATTGTCTGAGTGCCAAGAAGAAGCCCAACAGATTTACTTTTACAAGTGGAGCATTACAACTATCTGTTATGGTTTGCGAGATATAGGACCCCAGAATGCAGACGAGCAGGTGGGTGATGGTAAGTGAAAAAGGTTAAATAACAAAAACTCACTCACAGCAGGAGGCAGGAACAAAACAACAAACGGGCAGGCAAGACAGCCATGGCATGATTAAAAAACAAGACATGATATGAGAACAAGACATGATCTGAGAAATGTTTCCGTGACAACTAACTGAACAGGTGTGTATATATGGAGTGAAAACCAAGGGGAGCAAGGAGACAGATTAACTTTGAGCAGGTGAACTGAATAAACTTAATTGACAGACAGAACAAAACGTGGCTGTGGCAAAAACAGAGACTCTAATATACAAACAAAACCAAACTTGACAAAACATGAACAAGACGACAAAACTAAAACATGACCAGAAAAATAATAAACAGAAGCATGATTCAAAACTTGAGCAGTGAAAAACATATAAGGAAAAAACCCAAAACCAAACAACCCCAAATCATAACACTGTCACTATAATTCTTGATATATTTAAAAAACTTTTTTACAAACTTCTTTGGGATTATTTCAAATACAATGGACAAAGAAATGGAAACAAAAGTGAGAAAAAGAAAGAAATTGTGAGAGGTGGGGTAAAACGTTAAAAGGGAGAGAAGGAGATAAGCATAGAGGAGAGAAAGAAGGATAAAGAAAATACAAGATAACACCCTAGTAGACTGCTTTTACACCTGCAGAATGAAGGAAAAAAACCACAGAGAGAAACAACAAATGCATATATAACAATAACGTCAATGAAAAGTACACGGTACTACTTAATACAAGATGCATTAAGGAGCAACTGCTGCTCAGTATAGAGTATCTGTAAATGTGTAAACACCTGAATCCAAATACCTGTGGGTGTACGTGTGAACGTGCTTGAGACACAAAATTGAAATGAAGAAGGAAAAAAAGATTTGATGAGCCTACAGATAAATTTGACAGGATTGGTTGGCCTTATTAGCGGGAGTGATATCAGCAGCATTCGTATTGTCAATGTTGATATTTTCTGTGAATGAAAATGTAGTGACGGAAGCTTTCTTTCTCACCACTCAGCTTTCCTTCTGTGTCCATGTGTGTGTGTGTGTGTGTGTCCTGAAGTAATGCTGATAGTCAGAGTAAGCTCTGGGAATTTAATCTCAGCAGAGCTATGCTGTGCTCCCCTGATAACTATATGCACACAGCCACACATGCACACACAGGCCGACGTCTCAGACTGAGCCTTCGGCTTCCTTTCATTTATTTCTGCTGCACAGAAAGGCAGGGCTCCACACTTGCTTTGTTGGTAGTGCCCCTAAGCAAGGCACTAATCCTTTAAGTTAGCAGATCGTGGTTAATGGGCAACTGTCCAGCCGAAATGAGGATTATGTTCCTTGATTAATTAAAACTACTACCAGGGCTATCGAGGGTAAAATAAACTATTGCAGCTGTAAGAACCATTGGAATGCATTCCATGCTGGGTAAAGCAAACATATTTGCTACTAAGCCAACATTAAACTATAGCATTTAGATTTATACATTGCCTTGAACGTATTTACATCGTGTCATGTTACAACCACAAACATCTATGTATTTTGGGAGACTCTATGTAATAGACCAACACAAATAAGTAGATAATTATGAAGTGGAAGGAAAATGATTCATGGTTTCCTCTGTTTTAATAAGTAAAAATAACCGTTGAATTCATCCCCCTCTCTGTGAATACTTTGTAGAACCACCTTGTCCCCCTGCAGGTAGACACTAAACATCCCTGCTGAAAATCAAACAAACCACCAGCCCATCTCATAGACTGTCTCAGCACAAGCGTGAGTGTTTTTAATTTATGTCTGTGCACTACATGTTACACAGTCAAATTTTACTTCATAATTAGGTGACTCTTGAAGATAGTTGGTTGTACTGGATTTAATTTAGGAGTATCAGAGTAAGGGTTGCTGAAAACAAATGCATGCCATACTTTTGCACTTCACGATTTTTCTTCTCATTATTGTTATTTCATTACCTACCCAGAATATGTAAATCCAATAAACAGTGTCTACCAAAAGTATTCATGCCCCCTTGGACAGTTTCACATTTTGTCATGTTACAGCATAAGCTTGGATGTATTTGATCAGGAATTTAAATGTTATATAATTTTAAAATGGAAAGTAGGCTAAATAGTACATGGTTTTTAGACTATTTTTATGAACAGACATTTAAAAAGTTTAACTATTCTCCTCTACTCTCCTTTTTCACTCTAATAAAGAGGACCATAAAGTCAAGTTAAACTAATTGCCTTCGAGTCTACCTGTGTGCAATTAAACTCCCAGTTTATATGGGGCTGGCGGCATCATGCTGTAGAGACTTGCAGCCAGAACTGCAAAGATGGTTCTGCACAGCGCCGACACAGAAAGGATTGAACTCCACAATTTTAAAAATATTTATATATGTGTTAAAAAAAATTGAAAACCATAAATCATTTTCCTTCCACTACACAATTGTGCACTATTAGGTGTTAGTCAGTCATAAAATCCTGATAAAATACAATAGACTTTGTAGTTGCAACATTACCAAATGTTAAATGTAAGGGGTGTAGATATTTTATTCGTACTGTTTAGCTTCAAATATTTAAGTTCAATGCCAGTAAAAAAATATCTAAAGCATCTTCCTAATAATCTGCACAGGAGCCAAAAGTCAATAATTTGACTTGAACATGTTCTGTCATCGGTAGGAATAAAGTTTCCAGTCTGTGGATGTCATCAGAAGGATTTCTGGAGATGCTTCATTGAAAATCTACTGGAGCCCGACTCCAACTGCATTCGAGTCTTATGGGAATAACTGTCAGGGTCGTTCAAGGCAACCATTTGGAAATACATTCTAACTCATCTGAAGCCATCAGCATATGAAGATCAAAGCTGCCTGCGCACTTTGGTCATTCATTTGGTAAACTATGGCATACTAATTATGGCATACTAGTTTGGATTTAGCAATCCCTACGAGATGGAGAACATCTGTTTTAATTAAAGGAAACACAGGGCATTGATTTCTAACCTGTTGCATTACTTATTGTACCTCAGCTAAGACCCTGAACTCTATTTGCTTTTGACACACGGTTACAGGGATGTGTGCAGAAACACCACGCTAAGAGTAATGCTGGGAAGGATTAATAGACTGCTAAATTACCCCCTATGGGCATATCATAGTCAAAAGTACAAAAAGACACAAAAAAATCAGACTACCTCAAATATCCCAAAAATACCTTTTCTGATTTGAGCTATTTGGGCAGTTGCCCAAGGAGTCATTAGAAGAGGGGGGCACACAAGCACCAGAAATATTTTAAAGGAAGTTGGCATCCCTGTATGTTGGGTTGGCATCCACTGCTTGTTGCTGAGAAATGGGAGACTAGGTTACATGCTTTGTTAAGGTCTTTACTGCATTTCTTCCCACCTCAGAATCTCAGATAATGTTCTGCATTTTAATTGGTTGTCTGGGTTGCAGGAGGAGAGGCTCACTCAAGACATCATTTATATGAGAACCTCTGCTGTTATATTCAAGAGTTATACAACTCTGCTCTAAATTTAGATATTTTACATGTTTTATATGAACATAAGAACAACAATAATAATAACAATAGTGATAAAAATACAGAGTCTGCAGTGTTTTCTGTGGTAGCATTTTGCTATATTAGGAATATACCAGATACACTTAGTTTAATGTGAAATAGCTGATGAGATAACATTGGTAACAGCTATGCGATTACACCAACTGTTTCTCCAGGTATCCCAGGTTGTCATTGGTGCAGATTCTGCACCAGCAATGCTGAAACAAAGTGAATCAGTTCGATAAAGGCCATTTTGAGTAATGACGTCTGTATTCATGGTGCTCAGAGTCTCTGGTGAATGCATCACACTTGTCTCAGTTTGACAAGGGTGCGTGGTTGGAATCCACTGCATGCTTTAGTTGCTTTTGTCAACTTTTCTAAGCACTGCATCCTCTGATGTGGATATTAATTTACCAAAAAGAGTTAGCATTCTGCTCAGACAGAGTCTTAGTCTATATTTAAAGAATGAAAACAATAACACGACGTATTCACAGAGAACAATTTAGCACATGAAGTTGTATAGCCTAAAGCTGATTTTTCACTGAAGAAAAACGATGCTGCAGAAGTTGTTGCTATGTTCAACATGAATGATAAAGCAACACCAAATGTGTGACAAAGTGCACACCTTCTCAGGGAAAAATTCAGCTGCGCTTGGGTGTGCAAAAATAAGCACATAACATTTTTCTCAATGTAAATACATTTGCAGAGTATAATGTCTCATCTAACACATTGATCTGATAGTAATAAGTGCTAGGGGTCAGGAAGGCCAGGACGACGTGGACCCTAGAGGCTCATTCATATTGAGCTATTTCCCATTTTGTCTGTTACTGGGGAATTTTATGTGATAGACCAACAAAAATTAGTACAAAATTGATGAAGGAAATTGTTTTACAAAAAAAAAGCTGAAAGATGTGGTGACCATTTGTTTTTACCACGCCAGTCGGTTGTGGCAGATGGCCGCTCACACTGAACCTGGTTCTGGTTCTGCTGGAGGTATCTTCCTGTTAAAGGGGAGTTTTCCTCTCCACTGTCACTACATGCATCCTCAGTATGAGGGATTGCTGCAATGTCAATGCAAGAACTGTCCACTGTCTCAACATGATCATCCATCCAAACCTTTTAACCAATTTAAATAAAAAAACAGAATCTGTCTGTACTGTTTGATAGTTAGAATTAATTATAATGTATGTACCTGACTTGAAATATGTGGGATTCGATTGAAATGACTTTGTAAATGCCTTGAGATGACATGTGTTGTGAATTGGCGCTACATAAATAAAACTGAATAAAAAACTGAATTATTTATCCACCCTGAGTCACAAACTTATAGAGCCATTTTTTTTACTGCAATTACAGTTGCACATCCTTTGGGTTATGTCTCAGTTTGCACATCTAGTAGGTCACATTTTCATCCATTCGTCTCCATATAATAGCACAGGCTCAATCGGATTGGTTGGAAAGCATCTGTGAACATCAATGTTCAAGTCTTGCAACAGATTATCATTTGAATTATTATCTGAACTTTGACTGGGCCACTATGACACATAAAAATGCTTTGATCTCAAAAAACCAATTGGAGCTCCAGCTGCATGTTTAGGATTATTGTCCTGCTAGAAGGTGAGCCTCTTCCCAAGTCTGAGCTCTTTTGCCTCCAGCAGGTTTTCTTTCATCATTGCCCTACATCAATCTTCTAATGAACTTGGACCAGCTTCTCTGTCCTTGCTTGAGAAAAATACCCCCACAGCATGATGCTGTCACTACCATGCTGCACTGTGAGCAAGGTGTTTCCACGCTGATGTGCAGGGTTAGTTTTGCACCACACACAGCATTTTGCATTTAGGCCTGAAAGTTACATTTTTGTCACATCTGATCAGAACACCTTTTTAGCGGGTCGGCTGTGACCCATACATGACTTGTAATATACTCCAAACATAACTTGCTATGGCTTTCTTCTAACAAATCTTCCATGATGAAATTTATAAAACAGTAAGCGATATGAAGGGATGGAATGCTCTGTAACTTTTGAATAGAAGGCCGTATTGTAGGGAAAATAGAAAAAAATTAATAGGGTTCAATAGATGGGTATACCAAAAGTTCCAAAAAAACTATCCGGAGTTATAGTACTGCAAGAAAAGTAAAAGTTATTGATTAGTTCTTTACTGTCATTAGCTAAAAAGAAACTGTAAGGCACCCCAGCTGCCTTCCAAAGAGATTAATACAGATTTATAGGCTGCCATTATACTCAGTACTCCTCATAATGTCAGTCAATCATTTTCTACCGCTTATTCCATAGTGGGTCGCAGGGGAGCTGGTGCCTATCTCCAGCAGTCTACGGGTGGGAGCCGGGGTACACCCTGGACAGGTCGCCAGTCCATCGCAGGGCCCACATAATGTCTCCACTGAATTATTTAGGGCAGGAGTGCTTGCTGACAGTAAATTCCCAACTTTTATTCAGTTTAATATTTAATTGATTTCAATTTAGCCTTATCATGCTGTATGGATTTATTAAGATGGATTAGCTTTATGTAATCATCTAGTGTCATTGGGGAATTCCTTTACGCCCAGTGTGCCTTCAAGAAAGCATCTCACCATACATTCACCATTCCCGGATTCCTGGATCGCTTAAACCTAACCCTGGAACTTTAAGATTTGTTCGGCTTTGCTTTAGAAACAAATGTTGAGTGCTGTTTTTTTCTTTCCTCTCTTCTTGCAAAAAGTGTAAAATCCCCCTTGTCACCGAACACAATGGGGCTTTGTTCGCCCTCACAACACGGTGAAGCACAACGATAAAACAGAGGAGAGTTTCTGTTTGTGTTTTCCTTCAAAGTTGGACCTGACAGTAATCATGTGAGTGTGATGAATTGTAATTAAATAATTTGTCTTATTAATCTGGAAGGAAACACAGCCCAGTGATTACACCTTTAGCTCATTTACCTGTTCCGAAAAGGTCCTTCGTATTTTCACTCTTTGTATTTTCTTTAACTTCCATTTAAACAGGCAGCTCAATTAGGAACAAACCCTTTAGGGCTTTTTGTGTGTGTGTGGGAGACAACGAGGGGACGGAGGGGGTAGAACGGGAGTTCTGGAATGACAGGGAGAAGTGAGGGGGATAATGAGGGGAGGAGGAAGAGGAGGGGAGCGGGGAAGGAGAGAGGAATAACTGTCAGGCAGCAGACAAAAGCTTTGTTTGAAGTGTCAGTTCAGCGGTGTGTTCTGTGTGTGCGTGCGCGGGTTCTAGGGCTCATGCGCTCATTCAGATGGCATTAGACATCAGAGAAATATCAGCAGGCTTTCCTGGATAGACAGAGGAGACGAAGAAGAAGAAAGAGAAGAAAATGTACAATAACATCTGTGGGAAAATATGATGCTTTCATGTTTCCATATTTGGATGGAAAAGGAAAAGGCAGATATCCCTGTTTTGTGTACTGTTTTGTTTGCTTGAGAGTGGAGCAGGTATTATAATGAGACGCGGCCTTCAAACACATTGTTACCTTCCGGCTTTGTTTTCATCCACATCACACAAACTTGTGTATTTGACACTGATGGATAGAAAGTAGAGTGACAGTGAGAACAGAATAGCAACAACAGAGCAGCTTGCAGCTTGTTTGTATTTTTATTTGGTAGTGCACCTATATTCAGTGAAGGTATAGTCTATATGTTCATTTACTTTTAAGTTTCTGTTTTCTTCATCGATTTCTCGAATAGCTTTTATGACAATTAAGGGCTTAAAATAAATAAAAGGTGGAAACTGTGTAGCAAAGCGTTTGGCGAGTTGGAAATCTGTAAAATGTGTAACAGCGATCAATTAAACTATTCCTGTAGCTAAAAGTTGCTGTTAGACAGAACACATGTAGAAAAAAAAAAAAAAAAGGTGCACAGATTAGATTTTTATTCAAATTTTTTATTTCTATTTTATACCTTTTCAAACACATCAACTACATTAATTTAACTAGTGTTTAAATTAGTATATAAAAGATGCCGACTGCAAGTGAATGCAACGCATAGCGGGCTACGTAGCACTCCCCTTCATCACGCCTCCCCTCCATCATGCCCACACCTGGTAACTCATTATTATCAGGTGTGAGCATAAAGGACAAAGAAAGTCCAACCAAATGGCCAAGTGTATTGTTAGCATGCAGAGATTGAATACAAGGTACCTGGAATATTCTAACCTGTTTTATATTGCAGCCAAGAACTACTCTGAATTTTCAATATTCTATACATTGACATTACAATCTTGACTGTGATATACTGTCCACCTTTAAAAGAAACTACAGACAGAGCAAGACTGTCAGAACAACGACCTTAAAACATACAACCAGAGCTATGAAAAATGGCTTAGATCAAAACATATGCATGTTTTAGAATGGCCTAGTCAAATCCAAAACTAAATCCAATTGACTAAAATCAAAAACTGCAGCTCACATGTTCTGCATCCAACCTCACAAAGTTTGAGAATCCCAATTAAATAGTAATACTATCAATAATAAAATGGTGACAAAATGTGAAACAGTAAATCTTTTGCAAACCCCTATACTTGCTTACTAAAGTAGTACTTACAAATACAATCAGTGTTGTATAATCTATGCCTCAAGTAGCATCATCCTCTGACTGGTTGTCTCTGAAGTGTCGGCTTTACGGACAGTGACTATTTCTGCACAGCGTTTGAAATATGTTAGAACAAAAACCACACATACCTGAAACAGCATGTGTGCATAGAACTTATCTCTATTATAGTTGGTATTATGCTGATTATAGCAGGTACTCTACAATGGTTTTTTGAGCGCAGTGAAACATAGGTACCGGAGAGAGAGTGAGGTAGTGAAGTGTGTGCTACAACAAAAACTAGCCTCTTAGGCACTTTTCTGAGAGCAAACAGTTTTGAGTTGAATCATTGTCAGAGCAAACACACACTTGAATGATTCCCACAATCTCATTCCACTCTGACCGTCAAGTCTTAATATTCAATGTCCACAGCAGCCACTCACAGCTCTCAGTCCAACAAATGGTATTCATGAAAGCCCGGCTATTAAATATGATTAAAAACACGAACATGTGAGGAAGTGAGATGATTTCACATTTCTGGTGTTGAAAATAGAGCAAATTCTGAGAAGTTTTGTTCTCAATAGTCTCACCATTGACAATGACCTCATCTTCTGTGAGTATGCAGCATTGCCAAAAATGTGTGATAATTCACAGCTAAGCTGTGAAGATTCATACTGTTTGCATTAATAATCTAACATGTGCTCCCATTATTAATAAGTGCAGCTGATTCATCATATGAAGAGTGGGAGAGGAAACTAAATGGCTTTGTAGAAATCCACAATGGATGAAAAAAAGTCCAAAGTTTGTTCTTAAACACTGTTAAGTTTGTTGATTATATCACAGCACAGCTTCTCAGTAAAGCCCGGCCCACTGTAAGTGAGGCTGTGTGCAGCTTTGTTCGTGTGTTTGGAAATTATAATACAAAATACCAGAGTAATAATTGAACCTACTGTTTTCATACCCTTAAAACGTCTTATGTTTTGTCATGTAGCAACCACAGACATCAAATGATTTAATTCAAATGTTATGTGATAAAGCAATTTTTGTGTTTATATTTAGCCTCCCCACAGTCAGTACTTTATAGAACCACTTTTAACAGCAACTACAGCTGCAAGTCGTTTGAGCTTTGTCTGTATCAGCTTTGCACATCTCAAGACTGACATTTCTGTCCATCCTCTGTGGAAAATACCTCATAGCATCTGTAAACAATATGTTTAGCCGCATGCTGTCATTCAACCGCTGGCTGTCTAGGTGGTGTTCAGAAAACAATGTGGGTTACATTGATAACTGGCGAACATTTTGGGGAAAACCTGGTCTGATCCAGAGAGACAGCATCCATCCCTCTTTGGATGGAGCAGCTCTTCTTTCTAGGAATCTGGCCAAATTTATTAGTTCTCCAAAACTCTGACAACCCAGGGTTCAGACCAGGAAGCAGGGTCGTAGTTTAATACTCCTCTCTGCAGCTTCTGTACTGCTACCCACCCATTACCCTATTAAGACAGTGTCTCGCCCATGGCCATAATTTAATAGATTAAAAAATTATCTAAAAGGAGGAAATCAGGAAAATCTAATAAAAATAAACATAACTCACACCAAAAAGAAAAATAAAACAATTAAATGTGGCTTACTGAACATAAGATCTTTCTCTTCAAATACTTTGCTAGTTAGTGACCTGATTTGTGACAATCAGATTGATATATTTTGTCTCACAGAAACCTGGCTGCAGCAAGAGGATTATGTTACTATAAATGAGTCAACTCCTACTAATTATTTAAATTTTCACATTTCTCGAAATACTGGGCGAGGAGGAGGAGTAGCAACCATACTTCAGTCCGATTTATTGATTAGTCCCAAACCAATCAATAGCTACAACTCTTTTGAATATTTAATCCTTAGTTTTCCTCATCTGAATTGCAAAGCATTAAACCACTTCTGTTTGTTGTTTTGTACCGTCCACCAGGCCCTTACTCTCAATTTTTAGATCAGTTTTCAGACCTTTTATCTGATTTAGTGTTAAATACGGATAAGGTTATTATAGTGGGGGATTTTAACATGCATGTTGACACTGAAAGTGATAGCCTAAATATAGCGTTTAATGCTATCTTAGACTCAATCGGCTTTGCTCAAAACATTAACAAACCTACCCACCTTTGTCTTCATTCTCTGGACCTTGTGCTGACATATGGCATTGAGTGTAAAGACATAACAATATTCTTTCATAACCCTGTCCTGTCTGACCATTTCTTAATAACCTTTGAGTTTAATTTAACCGAGTACTCCACACCTGAAAGAAAAGTTCATTATAGTAGATCATTATCAGACAATGCTGTAACAACCTTTAAAGAATCTGTTCAACTTTTAATTTCCTCAATATCACAGAAAAACACAGTGGAGGGCAATAATTTTGTTTCTTCCCCTTCACAAATTGATTCTCTTGTTCATAGTGTTACTTCATCATTGCGTGGTGCATTAGACAATGCACCCCCCTTGAAAAAGAAAGTAATTATTCATAGGAGGCTAGCTCCCTGGTTTAATTCAGAACTGTGTACTTTAAAGAACAATGTTAGAAAATTGGAGAGAAAATGGCGCTTTACACACCTAGAGGATTCCTACTTAATCTGGAAAAATAGCCTACTGTTTTATAAAAAGGCATTTCGCCAAGCCAGAACAGCTTATTTCTCATCATTAATAGAAGAGAACAAGAATAATCCTAGGTTTCTCTTTAGTACAGTTGCTAAACTTACACAGAGTCATAGCTCTGTTGAGCCATCCATTCCCTTAGCTCTTAGCAGTCATGACTATGGGATTCGTCTTACATAAAATTGATTCTATTAAAAATAAAATCTTTGACATACTCCCTAAGATGATTACTTCATCCTCAGCAAGTGAGACAACATTGGAAGTAACTGTAGAACCTGATCTGTGTTTGGACTGTTTTGATCCTGTGCAGCTTCCTGAGTTATCAGAAATATTAGCTTCATCTAAACCTTCAACTTGTATATTAGATCCAATCCCAACCAAATTATTTAAGGAAGTGTTCCCTCTGATTACCAGCCCCATTTTAGATATGATTAATCTATCTTTAGTAAATGGATATGTACCACAGGCTTTTAAGTTAGCTGTAATTTAACCTTTACTTAAGAAACCTTCGCTTCTTTCTTCGGCAATCCCCGAACCCGGTGGTAGACACCGGCAGTAAGGGATGCTGTCAAGCTGAAGAAGGAGTCCTATCGGCTGTTGTTTGCTTGTGGGACTCCTGAGGCGGCTGACGGGTACCGTGGGGCCAGGCGTGCCGCAGCCCGGGCGGTGGCAGAGGCAAAAACTCGGACCTGGGAGGAGTTCAGTGAGGCCATGGAGAAGGACTACCGGTTGGCCCCGAAGCGATTCTGGCAAACCGTCCGGCGCCTCAGGAGGGGGAAGCAGTGCTTAGCCAACACTGTTTACAGTGGGGGTGGAGAGCTGCTGACCTCGACTGGGGACATTATCGGCCGGTGGAAGGAGCACTACGAGGATCTCCTCAATCCTGCCATCACGCATTCCCTGGTGGAAACAGAGGCTGGGGACTCGGGGTTGGACTCTTTCATCACCCAGGCTGAAGTCACCGAGGTGGTTAAAAAGCTCCGCGGTGGCAAGGCTTCGGGGTTGGATGAGATCCGCCCTGAGTACCTCAAGTCTTTGGATGTTGTGGGGCTGTCATGGTTGACACGCCTCTTCAACATTGCGTGGCGGATGGGGACAGTGCCTTTGGATTGGCAGACTGGGGTGGTGGTCCCCCTACATATGAAGGGTGACCGGAGGGTGTGTTCCAACTACAGGGGGATCACACTCCTCAGCCTCCCTGGTAACGCCAGGGTATTGGAGAGAAGAGTCCGGCCGATAGTCGAACCCCGGCTTCAAGAGGAGCAGTGTGGTTTTCGTCCCGGCCGTGGGACACTGGACCAGCTCAAGACCCTCTACAGGGTACTCGAGGGTTCATGGGAGTTTGCCCAACTGGTCCACATGTGTTTTGTGGACCTGGAGAAAGCATTCGACTGTGTCCCTCGTGATGCCCTGTGGGGGTGCTCCTGATCCGGTCTCTGTACAAGCGGAGCAGGAGTTTGGTTCACATTGCCGGCACTAAGTCGGACCGGTTCCCGGTGCAAGATGGACTCTGGCAGGGCTGCCCTTTGTCACCGGTCCTGTTCATAACTTTTATGGACAGGATTTCTAGGCGCAGCCAAGGGCCGGAGGGAGTCTGGTTTGGGGACCAGAGGATTTCGTCTCTTCTTTTTGCAGATGATGTAGTCCTGCTGGCCCCATCTAGCCAAGACCTACAGCATGCACTGGGGCGGTTCGCAGCCGAGTGTGAAGCGGCTGGGATGAAGATCAGCTCCTTCAAGTCCGAGGCCATGGTTCTCGACCGGAAAAGGGTGGCTTGTCCTCTTCAGGTTGGAGGGGAGTTCCTGCCTCAAGTGGAGGAGTTTAAGTATCTTGGGGTCTTGTTCACGAGTGAGGGAAGAACGGAGCGGGAGATCGACAGACGGATTGGTGCGGCTGCCACAGTAATGGGGGCGCTGTGCCTGTCCGTTGTGGTGAAGAGACAGCTGAGCCGAAAAGCGAAGCTCTCGATCTACCGGTCGGTCTATGTTCCTACCCTCACCTATGGCCATGAACTTTGGGTCATGACCGAAAGAACGAGATCCTGAATACAAGCGGCTGAAATGAGCTTCCTCCGTAGGGTGGCCGGGCACTCCCTTAGAGATAGGGTGAGGAATTCGGCCATCCGCGAGGGGCTCGGAGTAGAGCCGCTGCTCCTCCACATCAAAAGGAGCCAGTTGAGGTGGCTGGATTATCTATACCGGATGCCTCCTGGACGCCTTCCTCGGGAGGTGTTCCAGGCATGTCCCACCGGAAGGAGGCCCAGGAGATGGCCCAGGACACGCTGGAGGGACTATGTCTCTCGGCTGGCCTGGGAACGCCTTGGGCTCCCCCCGGAGGAGCTGGAAGAGGTGTTTGGAGAGAGGGACGTCTGGGCGTCTCTGCTGAGTCTGCTGCCCCCGCGACCCGGTCCCGGATAAAGCGGAAGACGACGAGTACGAGTACGAGCACGAGCACGAGTACCTTCGTTTGATCGAGATGACTTGAAAAATTACAGACCTATATCCAATCTTCCGTTTTATCTAAAATTCTTGAGAAAATAGTCGCGAATCAAATGTGTTTCGCATTTACACAGCAATGACCTGTTTGAAGAGTTTCAGTCAGGCTTCAGAGCTCATCATAGCACTGAAACAGCTCTGCTGAAAGTCACAAATGATATTCTAATGGCCTCAGATAATGGACTTGTATCTGTACTTGTCCTGTTAGATCTCAGTGCTGGATTTGATACAGTCGATCACAATATTCTCTTAAAAAGGCTGGTTTAAATGTTATTTGTCTGACAGATTCCAGTTTGTTCATGTAAATGATAAATCATCTTTAAACTCCAGGGTTAATTGTGGAGTACCACAGGGCTCAGTACTTGGGCCAATTCTCTTTACTATATATATGCTTCCAATAGGTCAAATTATCAGGCAGCATAGAATAAATTTTCACTGTTACGCTGATGATACTCAGCTTTACTTATCCATAAATCCTGATAAGCCCAACCAGTTAGATAGACTACAAGCATGTCTTGAAGACATAAAAACTTGGATGACTATACATTTTCTGCTTCTAAATTCGGACAAGACAGAAGTTGTCATCTGTGGACCGGAGTCTTTAAAAAAGAAACTGCTTATTCAGTCACTTAACCTGGATGGCATTAAATTGACCTCCGATAATAAAGTAAAAAACCTTGGTGTTATTTTTGACCAGGACATGTCATTTAAAACCCATATTAAACAGGTTTCTCAGATTTCCTTCTTTCACCTCCGGAACATGGCCAGAATTAGAAATATCCTGTCCAGGAGTGACGCTGAAAAACTAGTCCATGCATTTGTTACTTCAAGGCTGGACTATTGTAATTCTCTATTATCAGGATGTCCACAAAATGCAGTTTAAAGTCTTCAGCTGATTCAAAATGCTGCAGCAAGAGTTCTGATGAAAATTAAAAAGAGAGATAATATTTCTCCTATTTTAGCCTCCCTTCATTGGCTCCCTGTTAAATCCGGAACAGAATTTAAAATTCTCCTCCTCACATATAAAACCCTTAATGATCTAGCTCCATCATACATCAGAGATCTGATTGTTCCATATGTTCCTAACAGAGCACTTAGTTCTCAGACAACAGGTTTACTAGTGGTTCCTAGAGTCTCTAGAAGTAGAATGGGAGGCAGATCCTGTAGTTATCAGGCTCCTCTCCTGTGGAACCAGCTCCCAGTTTTAGTTGGTGAGGCAGACACCCTGTCTACTTTTAAGGCTAGACTTAAAACTTTCCTTTTTGATAAAGCTTATAGTTAGAGTGGCTTAGGTTATCATGAGCTATCTCTGTAATTATACTGCTATAGGCTTAGACTGCTGGAGGACATACTGACCACTTTCACCCTCTTCGCTACATTCTCACACTACTCTCCAATTTTGCATTTTTTGCTGTTATTTCAGCTTTTAACTTTGTTCTCTCTCTTTTCTCTTCCTAGAAGCTACACCTGGCCTGACTCTGTGTCTACCTGTGACACCTTTCTGGAGGGCGGCATCATCCAAGCTTCTGCTAGCAACAACTTAATGCTCACCCTCTACCGATGATCCACATGGCCCTGTCTTTCAGTGTTTAACCCTTCCTCTCTCCTAGACATAGCTACTGACTGAGCTTTTACTGTGACTAACTCTATGAGCTCTCTTTCACACTCTATCCTTGAAAACTGGCTCAGAGTTTATCTGTTCTTCCTTTTCTAGATGAAACGACAAAAGGAGCTACATCCATTAACATTTACTTTTCCTTCCCATAGAAACTACTCCTACATCAGTGTTTCTTTGTTCCCTTTGTGTCTCTGCTCTGTTCTGTCAAACCCCCAGTCAGTCATGGCAGATGGCCGCTCACACTGAGCCTGGTTCTGGTTCTGCTGGAGGTTTGTTCCTGTTGAACTGGAGTTTTTCCTCTCCACTGTTGCTACATGCATGCTCAGTATGAGGGATTGCTGCAAAGTCAACGCCAGTGACTGTCCACTGTCTCTACATGCTCATCCAGGAGGAGTGACTGCTACAAATCTCTGACTCGATGCAATCTTCTAGGTTTCCTTAGATAGAAAAACTTTTTATCCAGTTTGAATAAATAACTGAATCTGACTGCACTGTTCAATGGTTAGGACAAATGTGAATGTATGTACCTGACTTTTGTGAAGTGCCTTGAGACGACACGTGTTGTGAATTGGCGCTATATATATAAACTCAATTGAATTGAATTAAACATCATTTACTAAGTTCTGCCACAGATTTTTAAGGGACATTATCCTGTTGGAAGTTGAACCTCAGCCCCAGTCTCAAGTGTTTTGCAGCCCCATGTAGGTTTCCTTCCAGCATTGTTCTCTATTTTGAGCTCCATCCATCTTTCCATCAACTTTGCCCAACTTTCTTGTCCCTGCTGAAGAAACAGATCCCTTAACACAGACCTAATAATAAGGTTTTGATCCCATCAGATTCCAAATGTGTACCTTAAATGTTTGTGGCAAACTAATAAATCAGATTTTTTGTGGCTTTCTTTCAATTGTGGTTTCTTGTTTCCACTCCTACATACATTTGACTAATAGTTTTCCCTTTGAAAGATTTTCCCACCTGAGCCTTGGATCTCTGCAGCTCCTCCAAAGTAACAGTTTAGTTTGATAGTTATTTTTTAGTAGGTTTGCAATTGTGCCATACTCTTCCCATTTTTAGATGATGGATTGGACAGAGGTCTAGGAAAAGTCCAAAGCTTGAGATATTGTTTTGTAACCTAGCCCCGCATTAAACTTCTCTACAGCTTTCTCCCTGACCTGATCTGCTGTGTTTTTTGGTCTTCAAGATGCTGTTTGTTTACCAGTGTTCTCTCACACACGTCTGATCCCTTCACAGAACAGCTGCATTTATGCTGAGATTAGGTTATTTCTAAATGCAGTTGGTCTCACTGGATATAATTTAGGGGTATCAGTGTATGGGGGGGCTGAACAAAAATCAAAACAAATAACCTTATAATGCACAAATATGCACTACTCTGTTGTGGTCCATCACATTAAGTCTGAATAAACATTAATGTTTATGGCTGTATTGTGACAAACTCTCATTAAATAGGTATGAATACGTTTGGACACAGTATTGAATGCCAGAAATTGATGTTGCGTGTTCAGTTACACAAGACAAAACCGTAACAATAAGTATGATTTTACGGACCTTAACTAATGTGAACACACTTGCTCAGTAAATCATTATCAATTACTTAAAAAATGTATTGTCTCAATTTAACACTATATTCCAGCAAGCATGCATTGTTATCATCTTCTTGGTCACCTATGCTTTCGGAGGGGCACAGATCACATTTAATGTGAATGTACCAGAGAAACGGCATCTGTTCTTGATAAGTAAATAAACAGGCATTCGGCAGATCGGCACTGAAATGTGTGTATGCACTGCAGGGTACAAACACTTGCTCACTTCAACTGAAACCAGAGGTGAGAATCTATGATTCTCTTCACAATACTATGACATATTGAATGCAATCAAAGCAATGTCTAATATACTTGAATATATAAAATAAATTAGACAAGCTGCAGAAATTATTAGTTGCGGACACAAAACAAGAAGTTTGATTAGGCACCAGAGGGTTTATTTTCTGAACAGATTTCATCAGCTAACCTTTAAAGGTGCAGCAAAAAGACCTCCCTGCTGAAACACTCCTGGTGCTGCATCCACTGTCATGTGTTCACTGTGCATACAACTAGCCTGACAGCACTGACAGATGGTCTCATTAGAGGGATGACTTCTGTATGGAGATCCAGTTAGCTGGACGGCCGTGCCGGACTGCAAATTTTTGTCTTTATCTCGGGTCACATTGTGAGTTATGGATTTCTCAGTGAATGCTTAACTGACTTTAATGATTTTAGTTTGTAATAATGAATAACATTCAACATAAATGTGAACTTCATGGTTTAAACATGTCCTCTTAGTGTGTTAATGCATTGTATAAAAAGACTAAAATGGTGGGATGGCTGCAGTTGTGGTGCATGCTGACGGTTTAAGCCCATTGAGAATTACTTTAAACACGTCCAGTTTGTCAAATGGGAAAGTCTATAAATCAGAAACATTTCAGAGTAATAGAGGGAATGCATTTTCATGTTTAAAAACACAAAGAAATATGCATCATCAAGAAAGGTCCAATATTCCCGATTATTTAATGGCCAGAGATTGATACACTTTTAAGTATTAATTAAAGCACATGGATTCAACAATTTAAAATAAAGCTCCTTTGATCTCTTTCTATGTTTAACTTAGTTTAGTATATAAATAATAAACTGTTTTATTTCGAGTGTGTGCTTCAGCATTATTTTTTTCAAGGGGGACAGGAGTGAAATTCGTGCGCTGGTTGGTCTTCAACAAAGACAGCTAAGTTGAGGAAGAGCAGGAAAAACACATTGGAGCTGAAACAAAAAGATTATAACAAAGTTGAACTCCTTGCTACTATTGCTAATATGTCATCATTCCTCCAATACCTAAAGAGTATTTTTTGTATTGTCATACTCTTCTGAGCTATAGTCCCATTTGACTATTGTAATAGAACCGGATTCAGTTAAATGAACTGGATTTTAATTAGAATAAATTAAAATAATTTGGACTGAATTCAATTCAACCCAATAGGAACTGAGGTGGACAATTTTTGTTCCTTGAAATATCTTAATATAATGTTTTTAAACTAGAATTTAAATTAATTGAGTTGAAAAATATTTATCTGATTATTGGCTTTATGCAGTTTTTTTTAATTAGTGTTCGTTTGCGAGGGGCACAGAATAAGCAGCTGGTGACTGGAATCAGACAACTTTACAGTTTGGTCTGCCCTAACAGCTGGGTGGAAAGCAGGACACTGAAATCCGATCTTTTGCTGATTAGCAAAAGTTAGCAATATTCAGTATCAGCAAGGTATACAGAACTGAAGTTACAGAAAGCACAGATATGTAAGACGCTGTTAAGAAGGAAAGAGAATTGTCAATGTTTTCAGTTCATGCAGGCTGCGCTACAGTGAGAGAGAGCAGATAACAGAAAGGCTGAACAGATTAAGGCAAAGCTGGTCGGTTTAATCTGTTTGAGCTTTTAACCGTTACCTTTCATAAACCAGCTGGATTTGGAAATCTTCCGGTTATTGTAAAGATCTACATCCTCAATGGAGCACATGCAGAGGCTGCTGTTGTAATGCTAACTGCACTAATCACTAATATAAGATGCTAAAGACAATTTAAAATGTTAACTTAATAATCATTTGTTTTTTTTTTAGAACAACAAAACCTTGTTTCAAAATGGACCTCTTCCTCATGCACACAATGTTCTAATATAAACAATTAATAACCAACAACCAAATATTCTGGGGGCTGATCTTATACCTACTTATAATATTTCCCAAAGAGAAATAAGAGTGAGCTAACAATTGTATGTAACAATTCTGATTGGTACATAGTTCACATCAGCACTAAGTTCATCATGTTATGATTGGTTCATATCAGCACACTGTTTTTATACATTTGTTGTTATATTTACACATTTTGAGCTATAGTAACAAGTGTCAAATAAATAAACAGAAAGATAAATATATGTTATTGAAAGTATAAATAGCTGCCAACTGGTATTTATACAGTCATATTCAATAAATTAGAATATGTATTCCAATGAGGCTCGTTTGTCAGATTAAAAGAACCTCTCTAAAATAACAACCTTTAAACAGGTATGAAACACATTTCATTAAGCCCACATTTCTGCATAAAAAGTGTTTTTTATTGGTCTGATGTAATATTCTAATTTTAAATGTCTCATTTTCATGAGCTTCAAGCAAAAGATAATTATAATTAACAGAAATGCAGGCTTTAAAACATCAGTCTGTGTGTAAATACTCTACATAATGTGTTTCAATTAGTGAACTGAGTTACTGAAATAAATGAACCTTTCAATTATATTCTAATTTATTGAATATGACTGGATGTGCTTTTGAACAATCTGTGCATTGGGGAGCTTATTGCTTGAAATATCTGTCCCATTTATGAAAAAGGTCACGCTACACTTGGTCCCAGTTTTCCTCTCATTTTCCCTACCCTTTTTTCAACATTTTTAAGTTCCTGAACATGTTTTAATCTTTCATAATGTTTCCTTCAAATTTTTTTGAGTTTTGAATCAGTGATTAAAACACAAACTGTTATAGATATAATAGAACTCAGAGAGTCATTAAAAGGCATCATTACCTATTTTCAGATATTTTAAAGACTTAGCGATTAATAGAGAGTTTAGCTGATAATTAAAATAAAAATTGCAGCCTTGTGAGACACAAGTGAAATCACCAAAGCAGCCAAATTGGGCTAACATGATCAAACTGCCTTTTATAAGATTAAAAGCCAATATGTTTTTTCAGAGTGATTCCATTGAATTACCAGGATTAATCAGTTAATTACTATCAGTTCTGAAATGTTCTGTGGGCTTCCTCTCCACATCCTCTGCCGTCACCCTGATTTCCTCATGAGCTCACAATGAACTTTGATTACACCCAGCGGCGCTAATATTTCCACACTGCACAGGCCTGCTTCATGTCATCAGATTGGAAGATTTCTCTCTGCACTGCCTTTGATGTGTAACTCCCAAGTCTGCCCGAAGGCTGTTTTCATGTGGCGGACGAACCCAGTGAAAGAAAAAGAATAAATAAAGAAATACAAGCCGATGTGAATCACTTGGGGTTGAAATGAGTGTACAGAGGCAACAATGACACTCTAGTTCTCACATTAGGATGAGCCACTGCAATAATTTCTCAGGATGAAAGGCGACAACAATCAGAAAGGAAAGTGTGAAGAAAATCCTCAAATTTGCCATTTGAAAGGAAAACTGATTGCGTCCTGATTGGCTGGATTAATGATAAGAGCCTCTTTTATCCCCTGATTTTGACCTGATAATGAAGGGTTAATAATTTAACACTCACTTGAAAGTCAGACACCCCCCCCCACACATACACACCTCAACACTCACATGCACATCCATACCTAATCTGCAGACTATTAGATGATGAGGAAGAATTAGCGTTGGCTAAATTAGTTAATTAGATAATGAATGAACACAGTTAACGACATCCTGTATTCTGCAAAATCACTGAGAGGAGGAGAGGCGCAGCAGATGATCAGATAACAGGTTCGAGAGAAAAAGGACAAAAGAAGAAGGGAGCAGACGGAGTCGGAAAAAGACAGGAGCGAGTCAGAACCGAGGCATCTGGTGACGTTAATGTTTGCCTCTAAATGCAACGGGAGCCAAGCTCTGGAGACTAAGGCTAAAACAAACACACACACGCAAGCATCCCTCACTGTCCTGCTCCAAAATACTCATTAGGAGGTGTTTGTGCACTTGTCCACACAAAAATAGTGCATGCACCCAGGCCAGGCTATAAACACACACACACACACACACTCAGCGATAAGAAAACAATGTTAGACAGGCAGTTTATCATGAGGGCAGGAGGAGACAGAGAAAGATTAGAGACCATTCCCGTATTCACAGGATTCACAGGCACAAGCTGTGCGCCTGTTTGTGTGTCCGTCTACACAATTTCCACTAAATGAGTCAGAGGGAAAAAAAGGTAATTTTGGTGGGATTAAATTTAAATCAGGTTAAGATGAACTTTACAGCACATACAGTATACTGTGTGTATGTTTGTGTCTCACATTTAATGGCATTACAGTATGTATGCTTATATCTGTTTCCTGTAATCTGTCATTTTTCAGATTATGGGTTAGAGTTAGACCAGTTGTCTGCAGCCTGCGGTTCCGGAGCCGCACCCGGGTTTTTAGGACCTTCATGGTGGCTCTTCATGGCTTTGGCCTAAATGATATCAAACTGATGAGTGTCTTTAAAAAACATTCAACAAAAAAGCTAAATTCTATAATTTCTATCAGTTTTTGATGATATATTTGGGTTGAATTTCCACAACAGAATAGCACTACAGGTACAAAGAATCCATTTTATATTTAGTTGGTTTTTTGTTTTTTTTTCATTAGGCTTCAAACTATGATTTATTTCTTCATTTTTCATAAATAAATATATATTTTAATAAACATACTAATTTTTCATTCAAGAGAACATGTTTACTATGTTCTTGGAAAAAAACGATGTTCTTTAAAATGGAATCTTCAATTGTGACTCCAAATCAAACGCATTTTATGCAACAGGTAATCAAAAGTTTGCATTTTTTGAAGGTCATGGGTGGTAGCGAGGTGTAGAGGTGTACTGGGGCACAGCAGTAGAATATAAATAGATCTTCCTCAGTAGAACATAATCTTTTTGTTAAACCCTTCTCCGTTTTTGGATTGAAATAGAAATCATGGCATACTAATGGCTTCCAACTTTCCAAAATTTCTTACATGTGCTGAACTTTTAAATATAACTGGCTTCACAGTGCGATCTGATCTGCACAAACGTTACTGCACACAATTCTTTGGCCTTTCCTTACTCCTTTTTCAGATAATATTTGAAAGACGATCTCAGGCACAGGGGCACAGAATATGTTTACTTGGGCACGGGCCTCGGTAAAATAGTTCTGGCAACCCCTATGGTTAGGGCCATGGTGTAAATTAAGCTAAGGTTTGGGGCAGGGTTTGGTACAGTTAAGCCCAAAATTATTCACATCTCTGGCAGATTTAGGTTTAAAGTAATCTTTTAATTTAACCAAAATGTTTCTTCTGACTGGAACTAGTAGCGTTTTGAAACGGCCCATCCAGAGTCCCAACTTGTTTCTGATAAAGAGCCTGATACCAGTGGAAGCATAAAACAAGCTGGTCAGCAATAATAAGAAGTGTTTGATCTTTTAAGTGATTATTGAAAAGGGGATAAATAACTTTGAACATGGCAATATTTAAAAAAAACTGATTTTCTTAACTGATCTTCCATGCACATTGTTTTATTATGTTTTGAGAGATGTCCATCCCATTTTGTATCAGAAATAAACTTCAATAGAAATAATTCAACTAAATTCAAATTCAAAAATACTTTATTAATCCTAATGGGAAATTAAATGTTGTTGCAGCTCATATTATGCAGGTTTCTTTAAATTAATAAATGTATTAAGTTTAAGTCAAAATCTGCCTGGGATATTAATGACTTTGGACTTCAGTGTATGTATTGGTAGAGGTGCCAAAGTCCAATCCTCCAGGGCCAGTGTTCCACAACTTTTAGATCCCTGGTCCAAAACACCTGAATTTAATGACTGAATTACCTCCTTAGCATGCTGTCAAGTTCCACACAGTCCTGCAAATAACCTAATGAATTGATCCAGGAGTGCTGAACGTAAAGCACATCTAACTATAGCAGAACATCGCACCTTGAGGGCCGGAGTTTGACACCTATAGGTTTGGTTTAGGCTCAGTGTTAGGTTACAGTTGGGCACAAATGAGGTTATTCATTTAAATGGAAGTCAATGCAATGTCCTATTAAGCATATAAATACAAATGTGTGTGTGTGTGTGTGTTTGTGTGTGTGTGGCTGAAGAGGAACAGAAAACACATTTACGGAGAGGTAAAATGGAAAACAGAGAAGGAGAGGATGAATACCTATGTATGACTCTAGTGTGTGTGTGTGTGTGTGTGTGTGTGTGTGTGTGTGCACTCGTTCATTTCCACAGTGAATTTAGGTTTTGAGCTGTTTACATGTTAATGAGATCTGTCATCTAGAGCATAATAGCTTAACTAACGCAATCACAGCCATTATCACCCTTATGAACTCTGTCTCGGACATTATCGCCGATGTCACATGCTTGTTGTGCCTGCGAAACGGTCTTCATTGTTTCTCTAATACACCGCTCCGTCTTACGGACTGACATTTCCCTTCCCTTCTGCAGCTGAGGAACTGTACAATCTGAAAATTTAATTGGAAAGACAGCAGTATAATTCCTGACCTTTAATCTTGCACGTTTACAGACGGGTGTACATAATAAGTATGTACCTCTGTGTGTGTGCATGTGCATTTAGTGTGTTGTATACATATCACACTGACTATTGTTCATAGATAAGTACATTTAAGTCTGTGTTTAGAGATATAGAGTATGCAGCTATATTTAGCGAAGATCATTTGACAACTTGTCCTTTTACTGAACATCAGAGTCAGGAATATTATACTCATAAGAAACACTATATTAAACAAATGAATGTGTGAGACCATTATGTTTTTGTAGCATGGCCTTCTGGAGAACTATGACCTCCTCCAAGTCCAAAAAGGCAGGCTGCCTACTCTGGTTCAGGGATGAATTTCTTCCTCAATCTGACGAGATCAAGTATCTTGGTTTCTTCTCCATGAGTGAAAGCACGAGGGAGCGTGAGGTCAATGTTTGAAGAAGAGCCTTGTCTGCAGCAATTCTGCTCTGATCTATCTCTGGTGAAGAACAAATTGAGCCAAAAGGCTAAGATCTCAATTTAAGAGTTCATCTTTTTTCTGACGCTTACCTATGGCCATCAGATATTGGTTATGACTGACAGAAAGGAGATCTCAGATACAAGCGGCTCAAATGTCATTTTCCTGGGCTGTAGAGTCACAGCTCCTCCGCATCGAAAGGGATCAGCTGAGGAGTATACTTCCAGACACATTCGACTGTGGGGAGTGCCCAGGACAGACCCAGAACTCGGTGGAGGGACTATATACTTAGACTGATCAAGGCTGAACTGGATAGTTCTACACTGAGCAGAAATTCCTCTTTAAAATACGAATAAGATTTATGAAGCCTTTAATCTATTGTGAAAGCACAAAAGAGGGGCATTTTCTATGTGTTAATAACAATTTGTTATTTGGGAAACCTTTGTAGTTTTCCTCTATATATTGCAAGATCTTATCTTTATTTATCTTTATGAACTTAATATCACATTTCATGTGGTGGTTTAGTGCTTCATTGCATATTAATTATGTTTTTTGAATAACTTTCAGTTGGTTTATTTTATTTTACATGTTTTCTGTCACTAACGTGTTTGGAATGTGACATTTTGAATTGTCTTTGAATTTTTTTAGTGAGAGCTTTTCTCTGTGTAATATTAACCTGATAGAATATTGTTTTGGTATCCTTCTTGATTGATGGATACCAACACATTAAAAAACTCTTCAAAGGGCCTCACTGTGGCAAAAAGCTGTTATGACACCTAAAAGCCAGAAACTATGGCATAACAAACCTGGACTCACATCTTGCTGAATGAACTCAGCAAGTTCATTCAGTTTGGTGAGGAGCCACCAAGCAAATATCCAGCAGTGGAATAAAATCTGTTCTTAGCTAATTAGCAGACATTTAAGACATTTAGCTGCAGACATTTAAAACATGAAAACAAAGCTGCAATGTCACGTGTCTAGCTAGATGCTAATGTGCTTGGCTGTAATAATTACACTACAAGTTATTTTTATAATTGGTTTTTTTGTTTTGTTTTTAGAATGGTTTTTTTTATAATTCTGTATTAAACAACACTGGGGTGCTGATTGCTTGCCCTGTTTGCCATATTTTGCAGCTTTGGTCATTTTGTACCAGATAAGGAGTGTTAATTCATTCCTGTCTTAGGAACATTTTCAGAACTGATGATTTAGAGTAATTGTCTTTGACATAATCCTAGTCTACTGTAAGGAAATATGTTTATGTGACTCCAATAAAGATGCCTACTAGCAGGGGGGTCACTAGAGTTATTTTGGCTTGATCATGAAATTAATAGAAAAGGTGGGCAATATAAAATCTTCAAATAATTCTAAGCAATCTAAATAATTCATTAAATATGAGCTTTTACAGTTATTTAGCCTCATATTTCATCAACATATTTAACCATACTGGTAAAAACTGGCTTGTTTACAAGTAATGAAATAGAAGTAGGTTGGGACAAAATGGCAACACGTGGGTACAAATTGACCAGAGGAGGAATGGACCCAGAACCGCAACACTGACCCTAGCAGGCATTTCCAGTATGCCTTTCTAGCTGGTTGAGACAAAAGGGATCAGAGATTGTTTTTCCATTTTCTTGAAAATCCTATTCCATAAATGTAATTAAAAAATTTATCTTTACAAATTTTCTTTACAAATTTACGATTTTGTATTTCAGCTGAACTTTAACCAGTCACTCATAGACAACAATTTGTTTTGGATTGCTGTACTAAAACTAGTTTAAGTTAAGAGACCATCTGTCCTGTCATACATTAACTTGCGTTAACAAAGTAATGAGTCATGAGTCCGGATCATTACATTATCATTCTTCTATAAGTAAACGTTTTAGTAAAACGGTCTAAGTTTTCTTCTATTATACTGACAGTTGAAACCAGACATTTACACATATTAAAAGTATAAAGAAAACACAGAACCATTTTTTTCTATTGGCTAAATCCCAAAATAATGAGATGATTTATTTTTTCTCAGAGAAATACCATTTTATTCAAAGTCATATGTTAACACACACTAAGATTACTGTTCCTTTAGACAATTTGTTAAAGCCCAAAGGATAATGTCATGAGCTTATGATAGATTAATTCACAATGTTTCGGTCAAATGGAGGTACGCCTTGGATGTATGCTAAGGCAACACCTCAAACACAATGCTTTTATGTGTGACATGGCGTAAAAAGAAATCTGGAAAACTAATAGAGAGAGAACTGTAGACCTCCACAATTCATGTGGAGTGCGCCTATCGACCGAAGAGTAAAAATAAAAGATCATGTATAAATACTGGCCGAAGCTGTTGAGAAAGTGTAATTATACACAGTGAAACAGGTCCTGTACCAGCATGGGCTGAAAGGCCACTCTGAGGTGAAGACGCCATTACTCCCAAAGCAACATAAAAAGCCAGAATACAGTTAGCAAAGGTGCTGAAGGTCATATCCCTTCATTCTTAAAGATATGTCCTGTTGGTTAATAAAACTGATATTGAATTGTTTGGACATAATATCTGTTGTTAGTTTTGGAGCGAAACGGGGGAAAGCTTGCAAGTCTGAGAACAATATCTCAGCTGTGAAGTAAGGGCTCAGCAGTATCATGTTGTCGTTGGTATTTTGCTACAGGCAGAACAGGTATAACCATTTGATACATGGCACTATTAGGAGAGAAGGTTATGAGGAAGTATATAAGCAACATCTTATGACATCAGCCAGGCAGGTGTATCTTTCGCACAAAAGGGTATTTTTAAAAGGACAATGACAAAAAGCATACCGCCAAATTAGTTAGTTAGATACAGTGACTTAAGGAACAACAAAGTCAATGTGCCCTGGTCTCGGTCCCATAGAAAAATGATGGGCAGAGCTGGGAAGGTGTGCGAGCAAAGTGGTGTACAAATTAGATTCATTCACACCAGTTCTGTCAGGAGGAATGGGCCAAAATTCCAGCAAACTGCTATGAGAAGTTTAAACGTCAAAAAGACTCTCTCATCATGTTGCATTTAGCAAATATTAATCCGTGTCAGTGAGAAACAATGGTTATGGTTGTTCTTCATAAAATGTTTTTAAATATCTAGTCCAACTTGGGTCAACAGTGGCTCAGTGCGAAGAGTAGTCATCCTCCAATCCAAAAGTTGTGGGTTTGATTCGAGCTTCAGAAATTCAGGACTGTATTCATTAATCCAGCATCTCAGATTACTGCTCTTTATAGAAAGTAAAATAAAGTGTCTACATAATGGGATGTTCATTTTGCAGGTAAAACTACTCCAGCAAATGAACAAAATCTGGCATAAAATTATCATAACACACATTATAAAATACCATTTTGTCCACTGTCCACTGCGATTGAATAACTACTTCAATGTAAAGCAACAAAGTGCTTCTTTGTAATCTACACGAGAGTTGTAAGTCAGCCACCCTTTATGGTGCCTTCCAGACCCAGAAGTACCTGTTGTATAAGAAGCTGACAGCTTGAGAATCTGCAAGTAATAATGAATGAGTAAAAGCCAGTTATCTCCCTACAGTGGCATAAATAAACTAGCTTGCTGTTCGTGCATGACCCGGTATTCTCTGCTGCAACACTCCGCCTGTACTGCTTTTCTTTCAGCCGATCTCTCAGCGTCTCAGTGCGTGTGTCTGTATGCTTTTGCCTGCCAGTATGAACAAGCTGTGCTGGACACACACACACACACACACACACACACACACACACACACACACACACACACACACACACACACACACTCTCTCGCTGCAGCCTGCCAGCTTGAGTATGTGCAAGACAGACGAAGGAGCAGTGTGTGTGTGTGAGCGTGTGTGTGCATGTGTTTAAGCGTGTGTGTGTGTTTGTGCATGTGTTTAAGCGTGTGTGTTTGTGTGGGCATGTGCATGTGTGTGCGTGTGTGTGTGTCTGAAAAAGATAATACAATTTTTGGGACTCCAGCAACATTACCTCGTCTTCTAAGTTGCTATGGTAACAAGCTCTGGACCAAAGAGTGAGAGGGAGAAAGATGGATAGAGACCCCCAAGGACACACACACACACACACACACAGCAAACATGCCTCCATACCAGCTTCTTCTTCCCTCTTTCTCACAGACAAAGGCTTTTCCAGCCAATTATCCAGGCTGGCACATGAAGGGTTAACAGCTGCTCAGTGTCTGTACCACAGAGATTTTACCTCGAGCCATTTGGAATGGCTGCACACTGTTCTGTAGTGTCAAATGTATGCCAGCTATGTGAAATAGCAGTGTGACATATTCCAAACAAACTACTTCCTGCTACATTATAGCTTTGCTGTGTGGCCCTATTGCTGGAATTACACTGACTCTAAATCACTGTGTTATTTCATGCTCTCTATGCATGTATTATTATCTAATTACACCTATTCAGACAAAATGGATGATCATCCATATTATTTGTCTTTATGGTCAATGACTACAGCGATGTCTGTACGCATTGCTGTAATCATAACAAGTCACAATCAACATATACTGTTTTATTAGTGTTATTCTCGGAGCACAAACAATTTTAGCAACAAAAGGTAGCCGAAGTCATTTCAAAAAACATTCTTGCTCTTTATCTTAGCCCTAAAATAAACATTTACTTGACAGGGTGTCCTGAGTAAAATGTGTGCTCTGTTAGGAAATCAAATTGCATTCCCTCTTTTGGTATTCATAAATATACTTCTCTTGAGCTGTTGTGTATGGTTTATTTATTGTCTGTTTGATGGAAGCTGCTGCTTATCTGGCTGATAGAGGAATTTTAATAGCATGTAATAGACCAGCACAGAGCAGCACATAATTGTTAGGTGGAAGGAAACTGGTTATTAAGCAATGCATGCCATGCATTGCTTAATAACCCATCCAGTGAATACTCTGTAGAACCATCTTTGATTGCAATTACAACTCTGCTTTTGAGGTATGTCTTTAGCAGTTTTGCACATCTAGTTAGTGAGAGTTTTGCACACTCCAATCAGTCTTTTGCAGGCTCTAGAATGTTTTCTTCCAATATTTAAATTTAATAATACTTAACTTCTAGCATCATCTATGTTCAGCCATGACTAGCTCCCTGCCACAGCTAAAGAAAGGCTTTCCCAACGCATGATACAACCACTACGGTATTTCACCACGCGGTTGTGTTAGAACGGCTCAGTCAAAGTCCAGACCTAAATCAAATCGGGAATCTGTGGCAAGAAGTTTTATTTATAAAAAGGTTTGGGAAAAAAAAGACAAAAAAGGTGCAATTGGGACCATCTTTGATTAATTATCAGATTAATTATCCGTCTATACAACGACTTAAAACTATATTTTTAATTCTTTTCAGTTGTTTTTCTTTGATTTATTTTGCCACATAAGTGTTGTGGGGGGTATTGAGGTGACACCAGGAAGCGCTTGTCTAGGGCGCCATTTATTCGAGAATGGACCCTGAAGTAAGGTGGTAAAATCCTAAATATGTTTTTGAACCTGTACGTATGTTTTAAAATCAACCAATGAGAAACAGTGTTTTTTCTTATACATTATGTACATAATAAGCAAAATATATGTGGAAATGTGGAAACATAGTAAAAAAACAGTTTCATTTCAGAGAATGCGCATGTGAACATTAAGTAAAATCAAAATTTGTCATTTCAGTTGCAATAATTCTGACATTTGAAAATGGAGAGGCCCTGTTCAAGTGGCAGGTCTGCTTTTATTTTAGTTGCACAGATCGAAACGAAATGACCTTTTCTCTGCACCCTTTTTTATCCTCTAAACAACAGAGCATCATTTATACAAAGAAAGCAGCGAGATGTTTTGAAGTTCTGTGAGGCCCACAGCTCAGACGGATTGACCGGCCGGCTGCTGAGAGCCGGCTGTTGGGGATCTTGTGTGAGCACTTTAATCTCTCGCTGCAGGTGGATGGAAATTTGGTGTCATTTATCTTATCCCCGGTGGCAATAGCTTCAGCAGTTATGAACTTCTTGGGATTCGACTTAAAGCCGACGGCTGCGTGAACCCACTTCAGTGTGCTTACAGGTGAGCGGGGCCTGGGCGATCTGGGCTTCACCTCTACTTATTCACTCCAATAAAAGCCAGGTGGAGCTGGTGCTTGTTGACTTTTCAGGTCCATTGGTTGAAGTGTATTTTACTAAACACAAGGCACTTATGGCTGAATGAAAACCTTAAGATGATCCTGTGGATTTAGTGTTCTCTGTCAGTGTCACTGTCAGAGGACATGTTACGGGTTGTACTGTATCAGAATCAGATCTGTGTGTGCTGTGTTATCAGTAAAGCTGTTTACATATAAATGACCACAAGAGAACAGGCTCTGAAAGCTCCTCTCTGAAACACTCTGATGAGACCAACAAGAGGCTCCTGACTGACACAGACGCTCTGAGTTTGTAGCTTAAACGCAATCACGTCAATCGAAACGGCATCAAAATCCAAGAGAATTGCTTATTGACTCCTCTAGTGACCTAACACCCCCATCAAACGTGACCACACAGAGCGGGAATCACTGAGCAGAGATAATGTAAGTGCTCAAGCGCTGTAGCGGGGCACGGACTACAACTGTGGAAGCCAGCAGATTGTTTTAAAACACCAAACAGGGCTATTCTCGATAAAAAGCAGGTGTCTGCGTGTTACAGAAGTGTCTGCTACAGGCCTGTTGGAGATATCCCGCTGAATTATTGTCAAGGCCGACAACACAGGCTGGTTTGGATTAGCTTCTAAGACATACAAAGGAATGTTATTGGAAAGATCTGCCCAACCTCATTATGATTTACATAAAATTGGTCTTTGGAAAATGTGAACAATGCTTGCCAACTCAAACCACACTAAGAATGAACAACTACCAGAGGTGCAAGACTTCTACAATAAATGCTAGCTGAGGACTGCACAATTCTGACCAATTTTTACCATTGCTTTGGTGATCAGCAGAGCTGACATTTTACATTAAATACATCAAACATTTGACTAATTTTAGGCTATTAATACATCAACCAACAGCATTTACTTTGATGCATTTGTTTTTTTTCATAAAAACCAGATTAAGGTTAGTGACATGCTTTGATGCATAAAAGCGGCGATGTTATTTCTTAATTATCGATTGGATTTAAAACTATTAACTCTGTCAGAGAACCTGCACCACATTTCTTTTCTTTTATGTGTTGTGGTCCACAGGGAAAAAGTTAGAATCAATAGATCTGACCTGCAAAAAAATAAAACAGAGCAAAAATGGTATCACCAGGAAAAGCCTGATCAGTGTATCCCTTTCACCCTGTCTTTGTTCTTTCAAGATGAATCAAGTCTGTTCCTGAAAATCAGTTCCGATCAACACTTCCACTTTCCAGTGTTTTTATCTACAGTGCATTGCAGAATGTTTCAATCACACTCGGACTCTAATTACTAATTAGGTGACTTCTGAAGGCAGTTCCACTGCACATTATTTAGGGCTATCAGAGTAAAGAGGGCTGAATAAAAATGCATGCCACACTGGTCAGATTTTATTTGCTAAACAATTTGAAAAACCATGTATCATTTTTCACCCATTTCACAATTATCCACTACTTTGTGTTGGCCTATCATATAAAATCCCAATAAAAACTATAAAGTGTGTGTTTGTAACATAACAAAACATGCAAATGTTTAAGAGGTAGGAGGAGAATTTTAAATCAGTTATTTAGATTATCAGCAGAACATTCTGGCTTTGAAAGCATAGCTAAAACAGTTAAATGTTATTGTTGCCATTGAAGACACATTTGTTTTTAGATGAAGCAGTGGAAAAATGTTGTGGTCGGCCTGTAATCTAACACAAAAACCTGCACAAGTCTAATTATGCAAATGCATGTGCAGTTAAATTAGAGAGTTTGCAGAACCTAACAAGCTGACCAGGCAGAGTGACATTAAATATGGTCCAAACTAGAGAGCTGTGAGCTTAAACAATGGAAAGAAGCATAAAACTCCCTCAAGAAGGTAAATCAACATGGCTTGTGGTAAAACATGGTCGCTGTTCCCAGACAGCAGGCTCTAAATTATGAAGCAATTCCAAACAAAATGGGAAGAAGGTAAAAAGAGAAATATTATGGAAGACACAAAAGCATCAGGACAGAAAATCTGAAGGAATAGGTGTGGAAAATGTAGAAAACATCATTCATGGGTAGAAACAGGAGTCGAGAACGGCAGCCAATTTTTCCAGTGTTTGTATCAATCCAAAGTGTTCTCTCACACAAATTGCATATCAACTCAATGCCATAGCCAGAGAGATGTCCAAACCTCTATCCAGTTAAAAAATTAAGGTGAAAAATGGAAAAAATAAAACATGACAAGGCTCCATCCTTCAGAGCTACTACTATACCCGAAAGTTTGAATACATTGGATGAAGATTATTTTATTGAAGAATTCAAGCTTCTAGAAAAACCACAGCAGGGAGAATAAAATACTAAATCGGGATGCTATTTTGGTTCATGATTATTTATTTTGTTTCCCAAACAATGAGTGATTCTGTATCCTTTCCTCTATCTGAAAGAAAGATAAGCCATTTTTTTGAATAATGTATTGATTTTTTTCCAGGTATGTTTTATAAAGGGAAATATTTATCTGGTAAAATTAATGATTTTCTATCATATCTGTTTTTTTTTTTATTATTATTTTGCCGCACAGCAGAGCTGACTAATCATCCTCCATTAATAGTGGTCCCATAGTTGTTGTTTTTTTTTCCAGAGGTTGAACAGAGGACATCACTCTTTGCAAAATGAATGCAATACTAACACTAATACTTAATGTAGCTTTAATTTTATTATTTATTTTAAATGTAACTCCAACTTTAGAACCTGTGGCAGCACAACCTTAAAAGGATATGTCAAAATGTCCTTTTTGGGATTTTTACTTTTTCAGCATTACCCTTTTTCATTGTGTTCACTAACACACAGTACCAGCTAACACAAGCAGGTAACACCTGGGATGTGCCATTATGAGGCTGATGTTGTATAGTTTACTCTCGGAATAACAGAGCTTCTGTGTGCCACCTTTGCCCCTGAATCCATCTGTTATAATGCTTCTCATCAGCAAGGACTTTCAGAGCTGCCCTCATGTGCTCCTGCTGGGGTACTGCGTTGCATAAAGATGAGCTGTTAAGTCTGCTACAGAGATGCGATGCTATGATAGAAACCTTCTCTAATCTCCTTTATTAGATATTAATACAACTAAAGGCAGAAGCAATACGAATAGGCTGGCAAGGCCACACGTGTGCATCAAACAATCTATATAATATAAAATTTGTATATTCGAATTTAAATGTTCTCCTTGTAAGCTTTAGATCAATGCTCCCAGTATTTTTATTAACCTGGAGAAAAATAGAATGAGAGGCAGAGGTTATTCAAAATTACAAAATGTAAAGAAAAATGTTTCAAAATGAAAAGGAGGTGAATAAAAAGTGGGAGACTGAGGTGAAAGCAAACCGCCTCTGCTATATGCTACACCAGAGCCAAACTCTGAAATGATAAATGTCAGAGGGGTAAATGACTATTCTGCCTTTGTATCTTCGTGCCTGCCTCGCTGCATCTGTGGGTTCCAGGAAAACGGGCCTGACAGAAAGGTTGTTGTTTTCTAGGTCATCCCCTCCTGCACGGCCGACCATCAAGGCCACCCACGTACCTGGTCGCTGCACTGGGGATATGATGTCTTAAGAAGCTTTGTTCTTCTTCAGATTCAGACAGACAAGGACTTTGTGTTTTGTCAGTGTGAAAACTTCAGATGGGACCTGGAATGTACTTTAGGCCGGCACACGCCTGCTCATGCTCATGGTGTTACATGGTGACACAGAGAGGCCTGGGATTAAATAACAAAGATAAAAAGAAAAGAAAAACATTAAAAGGGTGGAGGTTTGTCATTATCCTGGTAAAGTGATCAGTTATATCTAAAGTCAGCATGATCTCCTCCATAAAGGAGCATTTCTGACAGATTAAAAAGTTATAGACAATAACACTTAAATATAAAGAATATTTTTTAGACTTAAATTCATAACCAATTTACTTTAAAGAAATGATAAACAACAGCCTCTAATTTCCCCAAAGGTGTTATTTAAAAAATATAGAGGTATAAAACATCTCTGCATTTTGGGAGGCACTAATTGGTCCATAAGTGACCAGAACCTGATGATTTTTAACCTGACCGGTTATACTGATCGCTGGCACATCCAGAACTCAAAAAACAGATTTTTCTTTCTCTGCTAATAACTAGTGATATCTCAGATCTAGGTCTAAATGAGAGTCTGTGCTAAGACCTAAAAACTGTTCACAAATAATGTCCATGGCTATCTGACTGATTGATTGGTTGGACTGTTTTTCAAACAAAAACGAGCAAATGTTTTAGTCAGTTCATTGGTTGAAAGGTTCCACTTCACATTTATCCATTACTTTCTGTTGGCTTTTCATATGAAATACCACTAAAGTACATAGACGTCTGTTGTAATGTAAAAACAAAAATAGAGAACGGGGGTGTGAATACTTTTGCAAGGCGCTATAGAAGCATTAGCTGAAAATACTACTGCTTTAGCACAGCAATAGACATAAACTTAAATAATAAGTCATTCATTTACTCCAATAACATAAAATAAAAAAAAACTAACCAGCAGCTTCAACAACACAAGAAATCGATGTGTAACTTTGACTGCACTCTCACCACAGCACCATGTTACTCTGTAGAAATGAAAAACTCCTTACAATCATAGCACAACATAATAAAATAAATGAGAAAAATATTACAAATCCCCATGAAGCAAAAAACCTCCAGTCTGACGGATTTGCTCTGATAACACAGTGATTAGACTGAGAGAACAAGAGTGATAGAGGAAAACCTGTGAGAAAAAGAATAAGGCTGACTAATGAACAGAGTAACGGAAGATAAAGAGCAAAGCAGAGAGGATTGAATTAAGAGCGTTTGGAGACGTGGTGGGAATTTTGTGTGTGTGTGTGGCAAAGTAGTGGGAGGTAGTGTCTGTGTTCGGCTTTGTGTTTATGTTTGTTATTTACAGTAGCATAAGCAATTTCACCTGGTTTCTGTTTTTCGATTATTCAAGGCTCAAGACCTTCAGGATCCCAGACTTGATTGTTTTTATTACCCTTAAAATTCTCCTTTGTTGTTGTTTCTCACTTATCCAGCCTAGGAGTCTGAAAACATCTAGCCGCGTATCTTAAGATGTGCAAATCCTGAAGATGTCACACTGTTTCCTATCTTGTCATTTATTTTGTAGCATTGAAGAACATGTGTCACACTGGTCTAAATGTCAGAGGATAAAGTGGATTTTGGGGAACATCAAATCCTGTATGAAATACTTCTTTAAAATTTGTCTCGCGTTTGATGCACACCTTTTTGGGGCAGTGCGTGTGTCTTGGTATCAAAGATGTGGAGTTAACAGTGTTCAACTGCATGAGGATGGAGGATCTTTTTGCTGTGACATCACTATCTTGTCATATATTTCCCCATATTTAAGACCATCCTGGAATTAAATTCCAACACTCTCTGATTCCCCCCACATTGTCAGGGCTAAATTAATCAGAAAGCAGGTCATGCTATTAATTTCACTTTCAGTTTCCATCCAGAGGTGAGTAAATCTTCATTAATGCACACAGAGTGGTTGCATACAATTGCATGAGGTTAACCAATGTCATTATTTAACATTGTAAGTAGCAGTGGCACCTCTGTGTGGTATACATGACGTGAAAACTGCAGATTTCTTTTCATGTCCCAAAAAATCTTTGGCCTCCTGGCTTGGTATGTAACAATATCAGAAGTCTAATAAGGTGATGTTGTAGCACTAATTATGAAAAATAAGGCAGATACACATTAGTGTAATGGGGTATAAATAAACCATAAATAAACTATGTCTAAAAAACCCATAAAGTAGTCATATACACATACTATTTTCATTCCCATTTAAATGGCAGTTATACATTTTATGGTATCATCTCCACAAAAGTGGCTGATTGTTTTGCATATTGAACCAAAACATAACTACTATACAACCTCAGAGCTGCAAACAGTTTCTGACAAAAGCAAATAACATGAAGCAAAAGTATTTCCAAAAACGTAAAGACGCATCAAACAAACCCAAGAGATGATCAGAAAGATAAACAGCGGGGAAGAGATACGGAATTACGAACAACGGTAAATGTAAACAGACCATCTGAGTCTGTGTTTGGATGAGTGGATGAGGATAAAGCAGGTAAATCTCTGTCAAACACAAGCCCTCTGTGAACTGTTATGTTCATTTTGACACAGACCTGCCCGTCTAGCTGTCTTATCTCTGCTGAGTTTAAGTGGCCTGTGAACTCGCAGGCGGGGAATAAAGAACTGATCGTGCACTCCCTAAAACCCATCAGATCTCACTCCCAACATCTGAAAAATGTCCTCAGGCTGCATTTGAAAAGAAAATAAATGAATAAAAATCACCCCAATGAATCAAGCTTTAGCTGACTTCATCTGTCATCATTTGTGTGTGTAAGCCAAACTTAATTAAACTAAAACCCAGCAGACCATCCGTTACACAAAACAACACCTCAGAATCGATACGCATTTACACAGCCTGTGCACAGGTACCCAACGCACATGTACGGACACATTTACAAAGGTACACACGGTCAGGCATAAATCAGACACACACACACACATACTTAGAGCATTGATTGAAGCTCCGTTAGCTGTTTTCTCCACTGGCTGGTTGGACAATGTAAAGGGTTACAGCATGCAGCCTGTCCTCACCAAACCACCGCCATCTAACTACAAGTTAATGAGGCACAACCAGTTTAATTTGTGTCCTTACAGTGTTAAGCAGCTGTGTAGGAACAATTAGACACACTTGATAACAAAATATCGTGGAAAATCATCTAAATCTGCTCCAGGGCATAAAATGTTCACCACTTTTCTAAAATAAACTCTAATGTAACAGCTAAAGTATGGCTAGTATAGATGTTGGCCCTTACTTTGCTATGAGCCTTGACAACCTTGACATCTTGGATAGGTTGTGTCTGTTACTTACTGGAAAGTGCAGGATTCCTTTAAATGCCTGAAACTTTTCTTTCTTCTCCATCACAACTTGTCAGTTGCCCCCTACTTTAGGCAAACTTTTAGTTTTTGCCAATGTTTTGCTGAAAAGGAAAGGTATTTGCATAATGCCTATTGTGACCTTTTGGGGACCATAAGTAGTAGAAGAAACAGCTTTCTAACACTCTACCTCCTCTTTGACCTGCTCAACAACCAGAGTAGGAAGAAGGGCCATTAGGAAGCAAGGAACAGAGTGCAGTATTTTTCAGACAAAAGGTGACAACATACAGGGGTTGGACAATGAAACTGAAACACCTGGTTTTAGACCACAATAATTTATTAGTATGGTGTAGGGCCTCCTTTTGCGGCCAATACAGCATCAATTCGTCTTGGGAATGACATATACAAGTCCTGCACAGTGGTCAGAGGGATTTTAAGCCATTCTTCTTGCAGGATAGTGGCCAGGTCACTACGTGATACTGGTGGAGGAAAACGTTTCCTGACTCGCTCCTCCAAAACACCCCAAAGTGGCTCAATAATATTTAAATCTGGTGACTGTGCAGGCCATGGGAGATGTTCAACTTCACTTTCATGTTCATCAAACCAATCTTTCACCAGGCTTGTTGTGTGTATTGGTGATTTGTCATCCTGATCGCCTTCAGGATCAGGATGAACCATTGGATGCACATGGTCCTGAAGAATGGTTCGGTAGTCCTTGGCAGTGACGCGCCCATCTAGCACAAGTATTGGGCAAAGGGAATGCCATGATATGGCAGCCCAAACCATCACTGATCCACCCCCATGCTTCACTCTTCAGACAGCTTCCTCTTGCGTCCACAATTAATCCTGTTGGATGTGGTTCGTCCTGCTTGGTGGTATGCTGACATTACCCTGGATACCGCGGCTCTTGATACATCACAAAGACTTGCTATCTTGGTCACAGATGCGACAGCAAGACATGCACCAACAATTTGTCCTCTTTTGAACTCTGGTATGTCACCCATAATGTTGTGTGCATTTCAATATTTTGAGCAAAACTGTGCTCTTACCCTGCTAATTGAACCTTCACACTCTGCTCTTACTGGTGCAATGTGCAATCAATGAAGACTGGCTACCAGGCTGGTCCAATTTAGCCATGAAACCTCCCACACTAAAATGACAGGTGTTTCAGTTTCATTGTCCAACCCCTGTACTTGCACAACTGTAATGCTAAGCTACTTTTACTGCGACTCAGTGTACACAGCACTGTTTAAATTCCAGGATTTCAAAACGCATAATTTGAGACGATAATGAATCATTTCCTATAGTTTCCTAATGCTAAATGAATCATATAGCCAATTTTTAATTACCGTATTAAAACTATGTCACTCTATGAAATGCAAGGAGGCATACAATTCTATTTAATAAGCACTGTAGTACTACTAAATTTACCACATTTACATTTCATACTTTTGTTGCAGTCTCTGTTTAAATACCAAAATAGCTATAACTGTTATAATGTGGGTTTCTGTTGGACCAATATGCGGGGAAGAACTCCTGAAGCTCGAAGTTTGCAGGTAAGACGACACTTTATTGCTCATGGCTGGACATGGACAGGGTACCAGGCGTGCACACAAACACAAACAACACATAAGGAACCAGAGGGGAACAAAGGAAACAAACTGGCTTAAATTCAAAACTGGACAACAGGGGGAACCAATGACAAACGTGACAAGACAATCAGGGAAAAACACAGAACAGGTGTGGGCTTGGGGTGTAGGGAGACAGAAAACAAAGGACTAGACCAGGTAATATAACAAAACACAAACTCAAGAACTCAAAAAAGAAGCAGGTATGACAAGGACAAGTTTGGGTTTGGTTTTTACCGGAGCTCACGACCTGCTAGTGCAAGGACCTCTGGAATTAAACAGATGTTTGTAGTTTTCACCTGCAATGTTAATGTAGGCCTGAATATGTCCTTATACCAGACTTTAACACCATAGTCCTCTGCTCTTCACCAACACAATAAACTATTTATTTCAACCACAACAATGCATTCAGGTGAGCATTTTGCAGAATAGCACAAAAGACCTACACAGAATGCAGCCAAAGACCAATATGAGCTGGCAGACAATATAAACAGAAAACGTTCAGAGCTTAAGAATGGCTTCATTTTAACTAACCCTTAAAATAATGACTATTTTATAGAGTAAGTCAAATTTATCTTTGACCGAAGTCTTTGTACAAAGCAAATAGAAGCACGTCTGTATTCCAGATGAAATTACCTTTAACACCACTGTAAGCACGGGCATTTTCAGTAGAGGGTCTGTGTGGGCATGCTGGGTAGTTGTGGGGCAAGTACAAATTTCTAACATTTATACTGATGCCGAGGTGTAAAAGCAAATCATCTACAGTGAATGTTACACACGGACCTCTGTGTTAGCTTCACAGTGCCAGGAGAACAGAACAAATTTGATTTTCTCCCTTTTTCAAGGGTACATACAGCACCTTCAGAGCTATTCCAGAGAGAATGTAATGTTACAGGGCAACACTGAAAGCAAATGCTAATGACTATCACAAAGACACCTCTGAACCCAGCATGGGAGCCTGCCAAGGACTCCAACTGCAGCCAGAGTAGCACTAAGGCAAGTAAACTCACACAAAAACATAGACCCAATATGCCACAACACAACACTAAAGCAGGAGAAGCTAAGAGAGATCAAGATGCACACACACACTACTCCTAGAGAAAATGGATCTCTATGTCCTGCTGGCTTTCAGACAGACAAATTGTCTGTCTGAAGATAATAGAGCCTCAGAAGTGAGGATGAGGAGTCGCCTGGAAATTCATCTGTTGAAGAAAAAAAAAAAAGAAGCAGAAGAATGAAAGAGAGGGGTGCATAAAAAAGAAAGAAAGCGTAAAGAAGACATCTCAACAAAGTAATAGAGATAGGAGTGACTGAGACAGAGAGGGGGCACGTTAATTAGGGAGTGGGTTGATAACAAATGTATTAGCAGGCCTCTGAAGGAAGGCAGGGGGGAGGGCAAGGAGGGGAAGAGGGGTGACGGAGATAGAAAAAGGTTAACAGGAATAAGAAAGAGAGGGGGGACACCGTGGAAGACGGGCAGAGAGAAAGAGAGAGACACAAGATGATTATGAATTAGGTGATAAAGAGGTAATAAACGTCCTGGAGGCGAGCGGGAGTGACAGAGGACACGGTGGCGCAATGAAGGAGAAAATGAGGACCAGGAGCCTTTTGATAATAAACTTTGAATGAAAAGTTATTACCACACTTATTTATTAACTTTGATAGATACACACTTCACTTACGGCGCTGTGAGGGCAAAGCTGATCTTCTCCCATGGAGAAATAAGCAAAGCAGAGACATCTGAAATGCTAAGCTGACATTTAATGCTTAAACAGGGGGCCTGTACGCCATCACTGTGAAAAAAGCATCCAGCTGTAAATATATCAAACAGATGCTTACATGTCATTTCAAATAAAATAAATACATCTTTTATTTTTGACATGTAAACAGACTGGATCGACTCGCTGCTCTTTCACCATGTAATCAGTGTATGTGTAAAACAGACAGAGCCAGTTAATCAGACCTGCTGATTTAGATTTTGACTGATCCTTATTTTTTTTATTTGCAGGCTGATAACACATTTAAGAGAAATAAAAATTCTGTATACTGTACTTGATAAAGGTAGCCGTTTTTCAAAACAAATTAAAGAACTACAAGATACAAGATCTCCATTAATGCATCAAGCAAAACATTGTATCGCCTTTATCTGATTATTATTAGGTTCAAAAACAGAACATGCTGTTAGTGGGTGCATTTATAAACCACAAATAATGTGAGCTCTTGATGCATTTAATGAACAGGGAAAAACAATCAGAGTTTTGGCACCTAAATGCCAATCCTAGATCAGAGCCAATCCAAGAAAAATTGGCAGAGGCCGATTTCTAGACGATAAGCTGAGGAGTTCCCTATGTTCAGTCGCTTCTCCTTCTCACATTTCAAACACAACACAATACTAATCCATATTTCAACACATCTAGATGGGAGGATAATATCTATGCATCCCACATTTCAGAAATATAGAAAATATTTTATTATAATCATTTAAGGTATTTGTTAAAAGTTACATCTCAATATTTGTCTTTCTCTTCCATCCCAAGTGGAAAACCTTTTAGCAACTGATCCTTTTGGTGGCTCCCATCTGTGATAGCCCATGTGATGCACACACACGCACAGACACACAGACACACACACACACACACACACACACACACACACACACACACACACAGTGAGCCGCTCCAAGAGAAACCAGATCCACTTCCTTGGGGAAAAGCAAGCTCCACCAATATCTCTTTATTTCAATGCTTGGTAGCACTGCATTCTTTATTACAGTGGAAATAATGAACTATATGAAGTATGTTATGTAATTCAAGTAATTACACTGCTTGATTGTTTTATATATAGAGATCTGTGTCATATTGTTAAATAAGCAGCTCAGTATGAGGGCAGCAATTACAGAGGCTGAATAGTAACTTAGAAGATTTATTGAAATACAACAGGTTAGAAAACTGTTCTCTAACTGGATTCCTAGCAGAGGTCTAGACCGACACTGAGGAAGATGAGGCATTAATATATTTGTTGGACAGGAAACTGAGTAGATGGTGCAGGTCAGGAGTAAGGTATCTTACTGAAGGTGGAGGGCTGAAGGCTTGTAGGAGGAGATAAGATCTCCCCATGTAGGCTGAGTTTGGCAGGCAGAAAGACACGGAAGCTCGCAGTGCCGAAACACTGTGATCCTCTGAGGTGCAACGCTACAACCGAGCACGCGGTGTTGGATGGAAACACCTGCGGAGCTGCACCTGCCGATTCCACAACTTCCGTGGGTACGACACTAACACCAACCCCCCCACAACCACTTCGCCCAGAGTTCACAATATGATGGACAGTGAAAGCTGGATGCACATCAATATCCCGGGTGGGTGAAGGGGGACTGATAATAGATTCAATCTCAAAGGTACCAAGGAATCTGTGTGCCAGCTTCTTAGAATAGGCCTTGAGGGGAAAGTTTCTGTAAGAGAGCCAGACCTCTTGACCAGGCGAGTAGATGGGAACTGGTCTTCTCTTCAAATCGGAGTATCTCTTATTCTGATGAGTGGTTCATAGAAGGGTGACCTTGGTTTGATTCCAGATTTTCTGACAATGGAAGATGTAGGTTCTGACGGATGGTAAAACAGAATCTGGGAAAGAAGCAGGGAGATAAGAAAGTTGATAACCCAGTGAGGTGATAAACCTGAAGATTCTGAAATGTGGGTGTTAATTCAACCTACACAAGGTGACTACTCCATGAACTGGGAATATTAACACAGAGAATCTGGAGGATGTTCTCCAGCTCCTGATTGAGCCTCACACACTGGCCGTTTGTTTTGCGGTGGAACCCTGAAGAGAGCTGGGACTTATCCCCAAGAGCTGTGCAAAATTACGCCAAACCTGTGAGATAAACTGGGGTCCTCTGTGAGAGATGATCTCTGTGGGGATGCCATGGAGCCTGAAGACCTGATTGATAAAGGGCCTAGCAGTTTCTACAGCTGATGGAAGTCTGGAAAATGGAATAAGATGACAGGCCTTGGATCAATAAAGGACAGAATGACAGTCTTGTTCTTGGAGGGGGGAAGTCCGGCAACAAAGTCCAAGGCTATGTGGTACCAAGAACGGTGGGGAACAGACAGTAATTGAAGCAAACCTGCAGAAGGTCTATATGAGGTCTTGTTTCTCACACAGATGGCGAAGGTAGAAACATATTTGACCACAACCTTGTTCGATGATAGCCACCAAAAGTAGCGGCGGAGGAGAGCAATAATACGACCAGAACCTGGATGGGCCGGACATTTTTAAGTGTGTGCCCACTGGATCATTTGGACAATTGGGCGGAGCTCCTCCTGGATTCGGTTTATTCTGTTGTGCTCTGCGGATGCAATCTTCCAGATCCCAGGATAATGCACCGATGACACAGGACTGGGGAATGATGCATGCTGGCTCAGAACCCTCTTCTGACGTGACGAACTGTTTGGAGAGAGCAATGGTAAGTAATGGTGAAATTAAGGCATGAGAAGAACAATGACCAACGTGACTGGTGAGGATTGAGACGTTTTGATGACTGGATGTAGGCTACGTTTCTGTGATCTGTCCAGATGATAATGGGTACTGCTGTACCTTCTAGCCAATGTCTCCACTCTTTCAGAGCTATTCTGATGGTGAGGAGTTCACGATCTCCAACATCGTAATTTCATTCTGCAGATGAGAAGCGTTTGGAATAGAATGCACGGGGTGGAGCTTATCATCTGATGGTGAACGTTGGGCTTCAACCCGTGTCTGTGGCATCCACCTCCATGACAAATTTTACCTTGGAGTCCGGATGAGTCAAGATGGGACATAAAATAACTTCCTAGCAAGACCTTTTCAGTTTGACAAATCTACATAAGACAGCAACCATTGTCCGTTCACAGCAGACGTTTCAGAGAAGTACAGGTTCAGGAACTATTCCCTCAATGTATCATTAATTTTAATGTAACCAGTAGCGAGCCCTTGATCCGAATTAATATCAATTATACAGTCTTGGCTCTGAACCCTCTTAACCAATTGGCTAAGAGTTTGCCAGATTTTTCAACATGTGCGTAAAACACACTCCTGTGTTATAAATGCTGACTCTGGACCACGAGTTCAAATCAAATCAAACTTCAAGTTTAGCATATTTTCGGTAAACATCAGGATATTTGGTTTTGGTTGATTTTGTTATTTTTATAGATTGTATGTAGATTGATGGAATTTTTATGAATTATGGAGAAATTACATATAATTTAATTAAGCTGTATTTTATTTTCTGAAAACTTTGTATAACACTATTTTCATTCCCACTTGGACTCCTTAAATAGAAGTAATAGAGAAGGTGACCTCTCCCAGGTAGTCATGTGTACTGCCATCATATGACCACATTTCTTTACAGAATAAGTAGATAGAGTAAATTACTTTGAGTGTTGTGAAAACGTCACTCTGGGTAAAAACTGACACATGCTTGTTATGAAACATTGCACAGTAGACGGCACCAATTCGTCCCACAGAACGCTGGGTACAAACCGACTAAAACTGCAAATGGCAAAGGGCCAAACCGGCTAGCACCTGAATTGATGATCTGTTTAATTGAATTATCTTTGTGAATTCTAGTTTTTTCTGGGTTTCAAAAAATATCTTTGGTGTAAGTTTGTAGCTTTTCTCTTTTCTGATACCTGTCAAGAATGTTCTCCCAAGCAGTCTCCCTCCCTAAAGATCACCTAAAAATCAGAATTTAAATATTTTGTATTTGCACTGCATTGTATATACTGTTTATACAAAGCTCATCTTTATTAATACACAGCCACTTCAGCTCGTTCTTAACATTAAACTAATGGGAGATATCAAACACAACACTTCCTTAGATCAACAGAATTTTTTTTTTAAATTAAGGCTTACCTGGAATGGACATTTTTATAACACATACAGTAAAGCACAGCAGTTTCCTCACAAAATTCTTATTATTATTATTTGTTTTAGGTATCTTCCAGTGAAGACCTGCCAAATGTCTTTTGTGTTTGTGTATTAACTCTACAGACCAATTACAAACACTCCTCTGCTCTGTCATCTTTTAGCTCTCTCCGTGTTCCTCTGTCTCACTGCCTCTTTCTTCCCCGATGTAAATAATGTAATTTGTCACAGACAGGCCTTCGTGTAGGAGGTGACCTTTTCGAAACCTCGCAGTAAATTGGCCTCCGCTAGCAAAGCCGCATCATTAGCCATCTCTGCCACAGTCCTGCTCTCACTTTCTCTGTCTCTCCCTGCTTGCAGATTCACTTTTATTACTTCTGTTTAATTCAAAATTCAATGTTTAATCTACTGCCTAGTGAGGCTAAATCGCCATCTCTTTTCGCTTTCTCAGTTCCTAACATTTGTGACTGTCACACACACCCATGCGCACACACACACGCATGCACGTCTATGCACAAAATCAAATCATAAAGCCCTGCTGGGAGTTATTGATAAAGGCTTTTGACAGTCCATTGTGACTAAACTGCAAACAGTAGGAGTGGTCCATAAGTGTTCTCCAATCCATATGTGTGTTTTGAATTAATGCTTAGCAAAACCAGTTCAGGTTTTGTAACATTGACATGGTTTTGACCTAAATCGAATGGTGTGCTAATAATTTTGTGAACCTTTGCATTAACATCTTAGTGAACAACAAGAGAACTGCACATACAGTTCATGCGGGAATATTCCCAGCACCTCACTTTTTCTTAATTTTGTTATGTTACCCCATCGTGACAAAGTGAAAAAGATTTGTTTGAAACTTTTGCTTGGTTGGAGTCCACATGTGTTAAATCAAATTGATTTAGCATGATTTGGAATAGAAGAGACTTCTACATAAGTTCTCACAGATGACAATACATATCAGAGCAAAAACTGAGCAATAAAGTCAAATTAATTTTCTGTACCTTTTCTAATTTACCTACATGTTATTATCACAAGCTTTAAAAAAACAGCTGTTGATGCTTCATGCTAAACCTGAAGTATGCAAGTTCTCTTTCATAGTGTCAAGGTCCATTTCTGGCTAGCAAACAAGAATCATTTTTTCACTGTCTAGTTGCTTTTGTGTTGTTTATCCTGAAAAAAGTAAAAGTACATACTAGAAATCTGAGCTAATCTTCAGGAGCTCTTCACATGATATACACGGAGGTTTTTTTCTGCTATTTCCTTAAATAAATAGTGAAATACTTAGTGCAGGTACAGAATAAACATCTTGATGTTTTCACCATTGTGGTGATGGATAGAAAGAACTGAAGCCATTTAAACATTTCAGGCTAAAAGGCAGGCGGACAGGTTTTCAAGTCTGCATGAGGATAGTATTAAATTGGCTTCCTGCCACCTTTAAATACTCGAACAGACACACCAAGTAGGTATCAGAAGTATTATGAGTTACCATCCTCTACCAGACTTCTGAGGTCAAGTCAGACTGTGCTTCTGTCTTTGCCTGAGAAAAGGAAAGAAAAAAGCAAATACTGTGTGTGTGTGTGTGTGTGTGTGTGTTGTGTGTGTGCGTATGGTCTTGGTATCTTGGGGGGCACCAGGGCAGAAGCTACCTGGTGTTGACTGCCAAGTTTCATGCTCTCTTATGCTCTCTTTTTTCTCCTCCTTTCCAACACACACGTGCACACACAGACTCCTGCTGACAGGATTTGCCCAGTCACGATTTTCACTGCGTATGCAATTAAATTACACTTACAGCAAAAATAAGAGCACAGGTTAAAACTGTCTGAAAGATACTAGGGCTTTAGTAATTGTTCCAGCAATTTACATTGTCCAATAAATTATTTTAGCAACAATCTGACTTTTTTCTGGCCGATTACGACATTTTGACCAATTCCAATGTTTTTTCTAGGGACTGCAGCTGGAAGAGAAAATTTTTTTTGCAGGTTCTGTGATAGTGTTTGCTTCAATCTCATTGAAAATAAAGGAATTACATGATTATTCCATTTTTGCATTAAACCATTTGTTTCTAACTTTTACCAGTTGTTTTTCCACCACAAAAAAGCGCATCAAAGTACAAAATATTGCTTAACATCTTTACAGACCAAAAATAGAGTGAGTTTTTAGCTTTACATATAATAATTAAAAATAAGTAATTAACTTTAGACCTTTCAGTATCTTAACTTCTGATTACCGTTCAGAGACAATGAAGTGAAAACTACCTATTCCAACCTCTGGGTGATTTATGGGTGCATCTCTGTTTATAGCCACTGGTGTAGTGTTAGAGTGGTAAAACAAAAACTGGTTGATGTAAGCGTCTCCATACTAGGCATAAACCAGCATCAGATTCTTTCACAATGTTTAGTAAAAATACCACAGTTTCACCATATCTGAATAAGTATGACACTTCTTCATTAACTAATTCAACTAATTACAACAGAAAATTCCATGACAAATTAAGGAACGTTCTCCAAACAAACATGTGAGAAGCTAATTGTTAATTAGTTTTACCAACAAATTAGGGAATGTAATTTAAGCCAGCTTTCCATTAACTAATCTGACCCATACCTAATTCACCTCCCTGAACAAATGAATGAATATTATCCTCAGCAAATCATTTGCTAATTAAATAAAGCCATTACTGAATAAACATTTTTAATCCTTATGTGCTGCATACTTTGATAAGAAACACTTTCAGACATTGCACTCTCCACCCACTGTGGCAGAAATGACAAATTCTGCTCATTTTGGTTTTTTTTAAAAACCTCGCTGTTTAGCAGCTGCTGGACCATGACTCACGCTTGTCTTTTTGCTCTCTGTGTGCTCTTTGATAGCGATAACTACACATAAAATAAATTTTCAGTATGATGACCTGGTAGTCCTTTTTTGCTGCCTTATATATCCCCTTTCTGCAGTCAGGGGTTGGATCTTTGAAGATTTGGCTGCACCTGAGAGGTGGGAGTGACAAGAATGTATGGAGCCTGCTCCTGCAAAGTGTCTCTCTCTCTCTCTCTGGGAGGCTCCTGGCCAACATGGATAATGTATCTGCTATGTGCCCCTTTTTACAACAAATTGCACATGCCTATACACTCATCCATGGTGGGCATTTCACCACTTGTATGCACATTTATCTCAAATTCATCTCACATTTAGCTCATCTTACATTTACTTTCTTTGTTAAATAAACTGGTTGAGCAAGCTAAGTGTTGCCTGTGTCACTTCTCTTTGTTGCCAAATTTGGGCCAAGCTGCTAACAAATGAGGACTCGTTTGTAGCTATGAATCGTTTTGGAAGGCAGTGGTGCTTTCTCTGTTCCTTGGAGGTTGTTTTTTTTTTCATTACTCTGTAAAATCAAAAGCTGTAAAAAATAATTTGTTAGTAAATCTGGTCAGAACAAAGTAAACTGAGACTACACAGCACTTTTGTGTGTTGTCTACACATGTAAGTGAGTTCAGGCCATTTTCCTGGCAGGCTTCAGAAACATGGTCTGGGTAACTCGACATGTTGTTTCATTCTTTTAATTTATTTGTGTGTATGAAGGCAGTTAGAACAACTTGTCTCGGCTACATTTCTGCAACTTCCTGGGTAAGGCGCCAGCTAGCGTGTTGCTTTTTTAGAGTTACCGGGGTGTGTGTTTCAAAACACCCACCGCCAAATGCATGAAGAAAAGGGTTGAGTGTAAGTAAGTTTAGGGCGACTGTGCTCCACTGTTGGGTGTTTCTCACCAGTAACTGTTAGTCTAGTATTTTCAAACAGGACTTTACATTTTGTAGTTTTGTAAGCTATCAATAACAGTTTTTTTTTTTTCTTTCAGGTATATTCTGTGGCCCAGTCACAGAAGGTGCACCGGATATTTTACACAGCTTTTCATGATTTTTTTAAACCTCAAGTAAACAGTTGTAAACAACTTTGAAAACTGCTTTGCCTTCTATTGTTAAAGAAAAGCTTATTGAGAAGGATGTGTTGATGGTAGAGGGTGGCCAGGAGAAAATGTTAGCTGTAGAATCAATGTCTTCTGAGCTAACAATTATGGTAGTTCCATCTGCATGGACAGAAGACTACTGGGTGTGTTACTAAGCATGAAAAGGTGGGAGCCACTGTAGGACAGAGACACCGCAGAGGGGAAGAGCAGCTACAACAGAAGCTGGGTAATCTCATAACATGGGAAGGATCACTTTCAGTTATGTACTGTTATACTTGGCTTTATAGTCTAATCAATAGTAACAGGGCCTTTAGTCACATCAAATGGCAGTATGGGAGCTTTTGATTTTTTTAAGCAGCATCAAGAGACAAGCCATAAAACCCTTTTTTCTCTTTAATGGAAGAAAGCTGCATAAGCTTCTTTATTTGTGTTATTTTTTACAAATATGTTACAGCTTAAACAGACAGCACAGTCTAAGTACTTCAAATTAACTAGTCAGGGACACTTTCTATGGCCCCTCTCACTTTGCCATCAAGTGCTTGTTACATTAATTGTATTTTATTATTTTGCTTCCAGTCTTTGCTATCATGAAACGTTTGAGTTGGAAACAAAAGTCTTTGCTTGTTTGCAGCGGCCCCTCTTGCTCCAGAGATAGTAACTTTTTTTTCTGTATGATGTACTTGATTTTTTGATGGAGCTAAGTATAAACTTTGGAGCAGGAGACAACCAGCTGACCAAAAGAGGACGCAAGGTCAAGCAATGTTCTTGAAGACGGAGTCCGTGCAGCAACCAATTAGCCAGATAAAGATTAGAGATGACCTACCACTGCTTTATACGCCTAACCTTGGCCCCCTACATAACAGGATGGGTTAAGTGGAGCTAATACAAAGCTGACTGCTGTGCTTTTGTTTTTGGCTAGCTCCAAAGCATGGCCCTTAAAGGAGCTGAGGCAATGGTTCTCAACCAGAATAAGGTAGACCTCTTCCTACAGGTGGTCTTTGCGTTAATTGCAGGAGATTGAACATCTGGGTGTCTTGTTTACAAGTGTTGATAAGATGGAGTGGGAGAGATGGAAAGACAAACAGGGGCTCCATTGGCAGTAATCCCAAAGAAGTTTGTATAGGTCAAGAAAGAGCTGAGCCAAAACCATTGCTCTTGATTTAATAGTTTGTCTATGTCCCAAAGCCCTCCTATGGTCATCAGTTATGGATGGCTGAAAGAATGAGTTCATAGTATAAGAAACTCCACCACCTGGAGGCACTGCTCCTCCGCATTAAAAGGAGTCAGCTGAGGTGGTTTGGGTATCTGATCAGGATGCCTCCAGGGCGCCTGACTGGGATCCCCCACAATCTTAGATGTACGGACGGACGGATGGATAGTGGGCTGGCAGAAACATCCCTCCATCCAAGCCACAAATCAGTGAGTCATGGTAGTAATAAAGACTACTCCCAACCATCGGCCAGGATACTAGTTGGTTACCATGGAGACTAAACGTAAGCTGGTGGTAAAACAAGAGAAATGCAATATCTTGTCATTATATATGTTTGTCTGTATTCATAATGAAAAAGACAGAATATGCTACATTAGTACATACACTACACACACGTCTTTTTTGCTTGTCTGTGTTCATATACACATGAACTTGAGCAAAATCCCATTCTTAATCCATTGGGTTTAAAATGATTATGGCCCACCACTTGAAGCTACAACCACTGTGACTCTTCTCGGAGGGCTTGTGTGGAGGTTCCTCCAGCTATTTCCCAGTGTTAGTATTTTGTTTCTTCTACACATCATATTTGTTTGATGGCACTTTCTTGTATTATTTTGGATGTTTGCTAAGCTGGGTGCACACAGTTAGTAAACAGCCTATGTTTGTGTAGATTATTAATTGTTTGTTTCTTTTGCTGAGGTGGAAGGAAGTAGCTGGGGGGAGCAAATATGACGTGACACCAGGAAGTGGATGAAGCCATCAGGCAGGTGAAAAGAGGGGACTTAACTCTGGAGAAGCTGTCAAACTCTGAAAGCTCCATTGTTTAAAAACTGTTTGGTGTTAGAATGTCTTAGTTTTTATATTTGTGTTGTAGTTATGATTTGTAAGGGTGAATTAGTTGTTTAGATTTATTTATTGTTTGTCTTAGTCTTCTTGTCTCTCCCTTCCTTGTTTCATGTAGGCTAGCCTGTATGTTTAAATTCCCTTGTGTTTGGTGTAAGTAGTCAGTCCTGGTTTGTCAGTTTGGTTAGGTGTTGGTTGATTCTTTCCTATGGGCCCGTTTTTCTAGATTTTTTTGTGCGCTTTTGATGGATTTTTGCCAACTTTCATGGAAGAATAAATGGAGGATATTTCATGTATACTTTTGTCCTTTGTCTTACTGTTTGGTCCCTGACAGCTTGTAACAAGGTTTATTACTCTGTTTCTAGGAATTGTTGAACCTTGTTTGAGAAGTGCATTTTTGAGGTTAGACACTGATGTTAAACAAGCAGGCCTTGGTATGCAGCATCATTAAAATATCCTTTCATTGAAACTAAGCTACCGAGTACAACCCCTGAAAAGCAACCCAATGTGTAAGATGATAAATTCAAGGTGCAATGTGTATGTTTTTTTGATATTCAAACCAGATGCAGAAAAGGAAAAATTGAGGCACATACAATCTGAAGACAGAAGTCTGACCTAGAGTGGTTTCTCACCAACCCAAACCTCCAAATATAATATTTCTGAACTGTGTATAAAAGACAATAGAAGCTGAAGTAATAAATAGTTTATTTGCACTTGTGAATGTTTGTTTCTCAGTTAATCAATTGACACACTTTGGATTCTGCAGCATCTGTTGGTGAACCTTATGCTAAAGTGTGTGACTGCATAAAATGCTAAGAAATACATCTCAGCATTTTATGCATTGGCACCTAGCACAACAATTAGGATATCTCTCTTGTTGCAATAAAATTGGGGGTGACATTATTTCCAAATCTAAGATCTGACTTTTGAGGTACTTTTCTACAGAGCTTTATGAAGATACTGTAAATTATATAAAGTTTTAATGATCTGATTGAACTTTGAACAGTGAGTAATAAATAATGTGTACAGAAAAATATAGTTTGTGGACTTTACCGAGCCTAGTGGCTTTTTGGCTAATTATCCATGATATATTTCAGCTAAGAGAAAGTGCATATGCATTTACAGCCACAAAATTAATGGCAAAGGATAGTACGCTGTAATTTAAAATGAAGGGGCAGGAGATGGTGTTTTTTCTGATAAAGATAAATGTTCTACTGAGGGTTTTTATTTCCCCTCCAGATGGTTACTCTTAATTTTCTTATAAGACACTGTAGAAACCAAACAGATGGCTCAGCTATTTAAATGAAGCATGTGGAAACTATAAAATATATTTAATTTAATTTAGCTGTATATTGGTAACTAAGAACAGGGACCCTAATTTGCCTCTGTATAAGAGCTCTTGTCTTTACTTATACCAGTTGTGTGATTTAACAATAAGAATGTATTATTAGCTTAACAAAACATTTAAATACTTTGACTTGAGTAATAGTCTGTAATTAAGTCATGGTACAACAGCTTTATCTAGCTATTCACCACCTTTCATACACAATTTAATATGTTAATATTCAAACCATTCATGTAATTGCTGGTCAGCTTTTGCATGTTTTCACTGGTAGGCTACTTAGACAATTTGCCTTTGGTGATGAGCTCTAAGTTGTTGAGGTTGTAAGGCCTCCTTGCCATCACCCTAATCTTTAGACCCGTTCATAGGTTCTCTATCGTATTGAAGTCGATACTCTGGCTTGGCCACTCTGAAAAGTTAAAATTACTTCCAGTCAGCGAAAACATGTTGGTAAAATTATAAGATAACTTGAAACCAAAATCTGCCAGAGGAATGAATGATTTGGGGTTTAACTGCAAGTCATGTCAAGTTTGGCAATCTGTCAAATCCATGTTTGGGACTTTATTTTGTAGTAAAAAGGGTTATAGCCATGCTATGTTGACAGTGTCAGGCTGGCGGACAACACATGGTTACAAAAGTATTAAAGAAGCTTGTATCACATTTATGCAGTGCACGGTGTTAAAGGAAACAAGAGAATGGCAAACTGTTAGCCACTAACAACGCTAAACTTGGCTTCTACCTCAGTGTTTCCCCTCGGAACAACACTAACCAAACACTAAAGGGCTATTTCACAGTGTTTAATGAGTTGAACTGCATTTGAGCCTTTCTAGACCAAAATACTTAGACTTCTTGTAACATTTTAAGAGAACCACAATTTAAAGACATCAGAACTATCCCTTTAAGACATTTTGCTGCCAATAATACTCCTGTCTTGACTAATAATCTTTAGATTTTGAAGCATCTTTATATCTAAAGATGGAAACATTATTGAAAAAGTAGCACATAGTAATATGTTCAAATTAAATGAAAGAACTCCGTACATGAGTGCCCTGCTTTACCATTGTACCACCGTCGTGCCCCGAAATAACCTTTAAGCCCATCACATCCTGACTGATGTGGGACTTTCTCCTGTAAATCCTAAAACAAATACAATGTTTTAAAGTTGATTAAAGATTCCTTCCCATTTTAGCTTTGGCTTCCTTGCTAAACTGTATAAACAGCTGGAAAAGAGACATCTGTATCATATTACATTCTCTGGAGCTGTTTGGGAGGAAAAACAGTCAAAGCCTGCAGTGGATCAATGACAAGCCCTCACAATTATTCTCTGGCTCAGAGCTGAGTGGATACTTCTGGAATCCATCAAATCCCCACGAACAGGGCAGTTCTTTGAAATCTGGAAACACTGTCTCAAAGCTGCCTTAATCAATATATTTATTTTATCGACAATACATCTAGATGAATGCGTGTAAAGGGAGAAAATTTCAACAGCTTCCATTCTCCTCACATGTCACCTGAGCCTTGTCTGAAGCTAGCAGCTGTATGTGATCTTTAAGCTGATCTAATGTAAACCTTTAGGCCAAATCTGCCACAAAAGTAGTCTGACTTTATTTTGTCATGTGACAGCCACAAACGTCTATCTATTTTACTGGAATTTTATGGAGTAGACCAACACAAAGTAGTGTATAATTGTGACATGGAAGGAAAATAACAGTTTTTAAAATTTGTGTCATTCACTTTGTCCCCCTTTATTCTAACTCCCCTAAATATATTCAGTGCAACAAACTGCCTTCAAAAGCAATCTAATTTAGTCCATCTGTGTGTAATTTAGTGTGAATCCAGCTGTTCTGTGAAGGCCTCAGAGGCTTGTAAGAGAACATTAGAGAACAAACAGCATCATAAAGGTTAAGGAACACAGCCGACAGTTCAGAGAGAGAGATGTGGAGAAGCTTGAAGTCAGGTTGATGGCCCAGGTGGGAGAATCCAACATCAGAACAACTATTAGTCATACACTCCAGAATTAGGGCTTTTATGTAAAGGCCGTTCTTGGAAAAAAAAAAGCTACCAGCAGTCATTTCTGCTGCAAGGCATGTAGCGGACAAGGCAAACATATGAAGGAAGGTGCTCTGGTCAGATGAGACCCAAAATGAAAGGCATTGGACAACATGCAAACCGCTAATAATGGCAACAAGCTATACAAAACATCACCCTAAGCACACCATCCCCACAGCGAAACATGATGGGGGATGCTTGCCTTCAACCAAATGGCAAAGCTGCTCAGAGTTGACAGGAAGCTTACTGAGCTGACAACAGGGCAATCCCTAAAAAAACAGTGTCTTGCAAAATAATTCACCCCTCTTGCGTTTTCATGTTTTGTTGCGTCACAACCTGATGCATCCTTCGTATTGATCAGATCATGGACACTTAGACTGCACACATGTGGACTTCATTTCAATTATGTGACTTTTGAAGGTAAATGGTTGCACTAGAACATTTTTAAGGCTTCACAGCAAAGGGCACATACATATGCAAATACCAATTTTCAGGTTTTTTTTTTTTTATTCTTTATATATATGTATATATATTTCTCATTTCACCTAGCTGTTCCTGGTTTCCTGATGTCAGAGAATGCCTCATTTGATCTATTTCCTTGTTTTCACAACTTTTAGACTTTTTTTTAATCAACTATAGTTTCATCAAAACACCTATCTAGATGGGGGCCACTGATGAAAATAAGCGTTTGCAGCTGCACCTCTCCCCGCTCACGTATAATAAGATATTCTAATTAAAACCAAACCATCATGCGGAGTGTTTTTCAGCACCACGGACAGCGTCTGCTTCCTCCCGGATAAAATCCAGGTTAGCCAACCTGGTTCACTACCTACTTCACACTTGCTGACAGAGCTGGCACTTTGCCACCCTGTGGGACAGTAGCATCGACAATATGAGATCAAATGGACCTTTTTCCGCAGATAGAGGCCTTCTGTCTGTGTTGTCTGCTGTCACTATTTGTGGATTTTGTTTGTGAATTTTCCACGGACAGCGATGAGACACAGCTTGATGATGCTGGTGTGAAGTACGGTCGAATGGAGTCAGGCTTTGGCAAGCTGAGGCTGATCACTCAGCGGGGAGAGGAGCTTCAGAGCAGTGTTTTGAAAGATTCTGCGGTCATTGAGCTCGCATGTGTGACTGAGCTGACTGAGAGGCAGAGGGATTGACGGGCAGATTGAATATGGGACTGAGAAGGAACACTGAATGAATTGAATCTGTTGCCACTTCTCCCCTCGTTGAATCCATCTTCTCCTCTTCTGCGCCTCATTCCAACATTGTGTGTAGCCGACATTCTGACAGAGGACTTTGAACACTTTTGATCCAGTTCATTTTGAAGCCAAATCAAATCAAACACCATAGAAAGGCCTTCAGCTATAACAAATAATAGCAATCAGAGTGTCTTCCTGCAGATGTGAGCTTCCCGGCTTCAAAACACACAGCTGGATTCTTATCATTGCATGCTGACGAAATGTGTAATCAATTCTCTAATTAACTACTTAAATGGTTCAACCAATCACCATCAGCGTCAATTAACATACAAAACAATCTCCCTTGGATTCGGATGCCGTGATTAGCTGGCTACATGATGGGCAATTACAGAGAGGAGCACGCAATGTTCACCGCAAGGCCTATTACAATCATGTGCGGCCCTCAGATCTGCAAGCGCGACAATGAAGCAAGAGGCGCGGTGGTAGAAGGAGGAGGAGGAGGGAGGGAGGAAGGAAGAGTAACAAAGAGAAGAAGAGATGAAAGAGTATTTCTTCAGGAGGAGGAGGAGTCTTACAGTGTTCGTTCAGTTTTAACAAGGGTGTGGAGAGCTTCCAGACTATTTTCCTTCCTTCAAAGGGAAATCTGATGTCAAACACTAGCCTCACATCTATCGCTAGTGACAGACTTTTAATGCAAATCTGAGTGATCTCCAAGTACATGTTGGCTTTAATGTCTTTAAAATCTATTGTAAAAGTTAAAGAAAAAGCTTTCACTCTATTCTGGTTTTCATCTTCCTCTGGTGGTGCTTTCCTTCTTGTAATCTTGGACAGTTGAGTCCATTCGTACGTTTATTAGAGCTGAGTCGCCAGCAACATCAAAGCAGCGGTTGGTAAAAGCCACTAGTAAAATACAGGAAAGGCAGCAGTATCACATGCTTACACTGGATCAATTTATTTCTCTGGCCTGCATGGTTGCTGAAAAGTGAAATTGTTTTAATTACTTTGACTTGGCTGCCACGTTGAAAGGAAAAAGAGAGCTTGATCTAAATTTCACTTTGCTTTTGATGAATTTTCTTCTGGCCACAGCTTAAGTTTTTCCTGACAGTCTCTATTTTGGAAATCCCAGAAAAATCTCCAAAATGGATTCCACAAACATTAAATATGAGTGAATTCCTTCTGATACGTTCATGCTGTTAACACATAAGAAAAAAAGAGCAAATACTTGTCGGACTGTCATAAAACATCTGAAAGTGTCATGATGTCAAGGGCTCCAGGGAGCTGCTGCTGCTGCTGCAGAGCAGCCCTCGTCAGGTCCACAGCCAGGTCCTCAGCCTGACTCCAGGCCAGACACACCACAGCCTCAGCCTGACCCTAAGTCAGCCTCAACCCCCTCCACACGGCGCAGAAGACGGGAAGCATCTGCTCACGCCACTGAGGGTCCGGCCAAGGCCTCGGCCTCTGCTCACGCCACTGAGGGTCTGACCGATGCCTCAGCTCCTGCTCACATCACTGAGGGTCTGACCGATGCCTCAGCTCCTGCTCACATCACTGAGGGTCCGGGCGACGCCTCAGCTCCTGCTCATGTCACGGAGGATCCCGTCGACGCCTCAGCTCCTGTTCCTAGTCTGCAGGAGTTTAAGGAACGTTTTGTCCTCGTTCTGGCTTTTGAACCCAGAGCAGAGGGTTTGCCAGGCTCTGCTTCAGCCTCTGAGGGTTCGCCAGGCTCTGCTTCAGCCTCTGAGGGTACGCCAGGCTCTGCTTCAGCCTCTGAGGGTTCGCCAGGCTCCACCCTCTGGAGTTCCACAGAGTGTCTGGGAAGTCCTCTACTCTGCTCAGTCGGCCTCCACCTCTTTGGTGCAGGCCTGGTCGCCCGCCTGAACTCTGTGCATGCTTGGAACGACCTCCTGGTTGCCCGCCTGAACTCTGTGCCTGCTTGGGACGACCTCCTGGTCGCCCGCCTGAACTCTGTTTTTGTTTTTGGCCCTCCTACCAAGGCCCCCACCGCCCGCCCTGGTCGGGTTGTTTTTGTTTCATGTTTTTCTAGTTTGTGTTCAAGAGTCTCTGTTTTGCTCCAGTCACGTTTTGTTCTGTTAATTACATTTATTCAGTTCACCTGCTTCAAGTTAATCTGTCTCCTTACTCCACCTGGTTTTCACGCCATATATTCACACCTGTTCTGTTAGTCTTCGCGGAAACATCTTTCATTCTCATGCTCATGTCTTGTTCTAAAACCAAGTCTTGTCTTTTTGATCATGCCATGGCTGTCTTGCCTGCCCGTTTGTTTTGTTCCTGCCTCCTGCAGTGAGTGAGTTTTTCTTATTAAACCTTTTTTTTTTCACTTACCATCACACTGCCCGCTCGTCTGCATTCTGGGTCCAATATCAAGTAAACCGTGACAGAAAGACTTCATCAGGAGCAGCTAAGTGCTGCCAGTAAAAAATGACAAATACCATAAAGAGCCTCCTGCCAACTCTCTGCAGGGGTAAGCAACAAGACACAGCAAATAGCAATTTCCAATGTAAGATTTCACCAAAATACAAAGCCTTCTTTAAAACAATGTGTTCAAAAAACAGAAAGTGATTCTGCATATTGAACATCTGGATATCTTGATGTCATATTAGGGACATATTGAAGGACACAATACATACTAGTATGTCAGACAAGCAACAGATTCCAACGAGGTTTTTGAAGCATTTTTATCCACTCAGACGGAGAAACGAAAATATACCAGCTTCGAAGGTTTTGAAGATATGAATCTGATGTTCCATGAACCATAATGAATGCTAACGAGAAGCTGAAACAAGTAGTGATGAGGATAGAGGTTGTCTTTGGAACTTGAACCAATATGAATCTATATAGATTTCATTTTGATGTTTTATTAGATTGTGTTTCATGTATGTTGGCCACTCAGACAGGATAATTCACCATGTCAGAAACTCAACATGAGTTCACTTTACTCCACAGTCCCTAGACCTCGATCCAATAGAGCAATTTTACATTGTGGCTGAAGATTAGTATTGTGGAGGTGCAGCCAACAGATCATAGTATACATTTTACAGAGTTGTTTAAACTTTCTGTTTTAGTCCTGTAATACCTCAAATGCCTCAGGATGTCAATGACTTTACCATGCTAAAGTGTTGAGCCAACCCTCATTTCAGAACAGTCTTCTTGCAAGGAGCCAGACCATCTCCAAAATTGGTCTTGAGGGATATCTTTCTGGAGGTCTTTTAATGATATTTTCCATCAGCTGCTTTTTCACACATCAGTGCCTGTAGATCTAACAGCTTGATTCACCAAATCAAGCATCTCAGCCTTTTTTCTCCTCCTTTCATTTTACACATGCATTTCTATATTATCTGCCGCAGAACACAGCCTCTGTCAGTGTGAGCCCACATGACAGCCGAGGCGTGATGGAACGGTGGCAGTGGGAGGGTGACATGCATACACACCCCGAGCATGTAGTTGAGCCCCGAGCAGCTCCTCTCCACCAGCAGGGGGTTAAGTACCTTGCTCCAGGGCACTTCCATCACAACCGCTGAGGGACAACAGCGATTCTACTGCTCAGACTCTCCCCGCCCCACTGGAATAGGCATCCAAGACAGCAATGTGGTTGCCAAGGTATTGTGTTTCCACTGAACTGCAGAGGTTGGCTCTTTTCAGACCACACCACCTGCAATTCCCTCTACTATTTCAACATAAGCAGCATGCAGTGGAACAGCTGATAACATGGTGATATTAAGTGACATTTTTAACATTTGTTAATCCAGAAGCATTTCCTGACATTACCACAGCTCGCGCTCGTACATATCCTGAGGCCAGAAATGAGCTGATAAGCATTTAGACAGCTGCCGCCCTCTTTCAACACACTTCTCTGAAACAAGGTGATAAAAATGCACAACATCCAGCCGCATGTGAACATTTCAGCACAACTTAGTTTGTATGGTTGCTTTCATCTGCATGCCACAATCATTTAATGCATGTTCCATGGCAGCTTAGCCTCAGCAGGTAAAAAGATGTGAGCACCCAGGAAGAACAATGAGACCCCACATTAAATTTTACTTTCATCTCAAATACTTTGAATGATTTAAAACAAGGAAATTGCTTCAAGTCCCATCCCATTCAGTGCTCAACAACTTAGATTTATTAGATTTAGAGAAGTATTGATTTTTAGGAATTAGAACAGACACGCTGCCTTGCAAAAATATGCACAAATGTGAAGTGGAAGTTTGCTTCTATTACAAATATATATTTTTTCCAAAGTCACCTAATTTGTAAATAGAGATAGAGTCTACCTGTGTCTGATTTATTGTTAATATAAAGCAGGGGTTCCCAAACTGCAGCCCCCAGGCCGTTTGTACCCCTTGGAATAAATTTGTGCAACAAGCACCACAAATAATACAAATTTGGCCACTCCAGCTCACAGGTGGTTGACAATGTCACTTTTTTACATTTTCCCCTGATGTGAGTCCTACTATAAAAGATGGAGATTTATTTTTATGAATGGAAAATGTTATTTACAACACAAAATATTTCTCTTTTATTAACCAAGTTTTTATTTTATTTTATTTTAATCTCATACTAAACCGCATCACAGACATCCACTGACTTTTGCTGAAATGCAGACTTGGGCGCAGCCATTCATTAAGCATGGTTAAATACAGCAAGAGTGATCCATATCTCTTTCCTTGTTGCTGATGGTAGACTAAAACCTTTAGGTACAAAACTAGAAAACAATTATAGGCCTTTCTTTTAATTAGGCAAACATGCAGGACAATTTCTGTTGTTGTTGCATGCTTACCTAATAGTGAACAGGTAAAAATAAGAAAAGAAACACACTTTAGAAGATTCTGTTTGTGTTTCACGTTTTAAAAAAATATCTGAATTATTTTTGAGCCGTTACTTGTAGGGAGGGGGGGGGGTATTTATTGAGTGACAAGAAAAAAGCCATTGAAAGCAATTACACAAGCCATGTAGGAGACATAGCAGACAAGGTCTGAGGAGACCATAACTGAAATATCCAACATCGCACATCAACCTGAACACACTCAGCATCTTGCGGTGGAAATGCTTTTGTTCAGCAGGAACAGGTAAGCAGGATGGACTAGATGGGAAGACGGATGGAGCTGTTGTAGGCTCCAAAAGACTTGAGACTGGAGCAGAGGTTCACAGCAGGACAACCATAAAAATACAGCCAGAACTACAATTAAAAGGTTTAGATCATATCATATGAATGTGTTAGAATGGCCCAGTCAAAGTCCAAATCAAAATTAGAATGTGTAGCAAGACTTGAAAATCACAAGAGACTCCATTCAATGTCAGTGAGCTTGAGCTCTTTTGCAAAGAAAAATAGGCCAAAATCTGTCTCCAAGAAAAGATGCACGATATAAGATAAATATGCAGGGGTGATATTATTGTTGAACAATGCCATGACGATATCAGGTGCAATACAATAAATAAATGTTTTTAATCTTTTATTATATTGCTTCAAACTCTGTGTGACCTTTATCAGTAACCTACCGCTGCACGACTACGGATTATAGTCTTGGCTCGCAAAGTTCGAATTCCTGACTTTGCGAATGTAATAACCCAACAAAAAGGCAGAGTTCTTTGCTATATTAACATTGCACATATTGACATTGCAATGAGCATATATTTGCGAGTTATTGTGCATCCTATATCTAAGTGTGCAAATCAGTTAGAGACATGCAGCCAAAGAACTGTAGCTGAGATTGATTGGATTGATTGGAGCAAAAGGTGGTTCTACAAAGTATTGACTCAGAGGGACCTGGATGCAAATGCATACAACACTCCTTAGATTTGTTTTATAGATAGATCGAAGTCATGCACAAAAAACACAGAATTCTGGCATTTTAAAAGTTGAAGCAGTATGAATACTTTTGCAAGGCAATGCATTTTCAAAGCAGCTGTGGTTCTGTTTTCACATTACCAGACATAGGCTTGGGTCAAGTAACCAATAATGGGGGTAAATATTATACATATGTGGGGATGCAAGATGTGTGAAGCTGATGGCTCTTTCATTGCACAGAAGTAGCGGATTTCTCAGGGGGGTTAGCAGTGTACCATAAAGACCCCAGACGACTTTGTGCCACCATCTGCTGAGCTGTGATGAGCCCTCCGCTGCATGTGCTGCAGACAGTGATGAGACCATTAGAAACCACGGACTCACAGCACCTCCACTGGACAAACTGTGATAACAAAATTTCTGAAGAGCCTCACGCAGTTAGAAGAAAAGATTTCCAAGTGGAAGTCCATATCCTCTGCTGTTACAGCCTCATATATGTACAGGACATAAAGCGCATATATTTACCTGTGTCCACTCTTATCATTTTCGAACAAAGTCAATACTTTTCTCCAGAAACATTGCCTCATGAAATCAGAACCTGACAAAGATGTTTCTTAAATTCCAAATCTCAATCTTTGTTCATCGCTTTAGTCAAACCAAGTGCCTGCAAATCCTGCAGAGAAACAGAGATATGTTCAACATCCTGGCCATCGTACCTTTTTAATGTCTGTGAATACTGCAGCATATTCTGGCCTCCTGAGTGTTTAAGCCTTAAGAAAAGCAGTTCTCTCCATGTGGGTCTTTGTTCTTATGTCCTCTGCTGTGCACAAAATGACTCCTCTGAGCAGTGTAGCATAGGGCCATGCGAGGTAGTACAAGAGTGGAACATCTTTATTCTGATGACGCTCTGACAAATGCTGTTTAAAAGTTAAAAGGTCAATATACATCTAGAATATCTGCAGTGAACTAAAATCCACTGCTGTAGGTGGCAGATTTATCAGCTGATGTTCATGTAAGGCTCCAACAAAATCTAGAGTTTGATTTCAATCTTTTCTACTTATAAGTACGGGAAAAAGATGAAAAACTGAAAAGCATTTGTATTTCCACACTTCATTCAATATTTCATTAATGTTGTATCCTTCCTCCCTTCGTTTCTTTCTTTCTTTCTTTCTTTCTTTCTTTCTTTCTTTCTTTCTTTCTTTCTTTCGTCTTCCTGTCTTTCCTTCGTTCCTCACTTCATGCTTTCATTCTTTCCATATTTTTTTCTTTTCCTCCTTCTTTTTTTTTACCGTAAATCATTCCTTCCTTACTTCCCTTTGTTCCTCTGTCTTCTCTTCCTTTATTCTTTTTTGATTTATTTTTGATTTATACTTTCCTTTCATTATTCCACTTTATCTTCTTTCTTTCCTTCCTTTCTTCCTTCTTTTGTACTTTCCCTTCCTTTTTTTAATTGCTGTCTTTGTCCTGTAATTTTTCCTTCCTTCCTAATTTCCCTCTTTCTTCCTTCTCTTTTTTTTCTTTCCATTCATCCATCCATCCATTTTCTATACCCGCTTCTTCCATACAGGGTTGCGGGGAGCAGGGGCCCATATCTCCAGCGGTCTACAGGCCAGAGGCGGGGTACACCTTGGACAGGTCGCCAGTCCATCGCAGGGACTTTTTTTCTTTCCATCCCGTGTTACTTCATCCCTTTTTCTTTCCATGTTTCCTTTAGTCTTGTCTTCCTACTTTCCTTCCTTGTTTTTTTCTTTCATGTATTCCACTTTTCCTTCTTTTCTTTCTTGCTTTGATCCTTCCTTCTTACCTTCCTTGCCTGCTTCCTATAGTTTTTAGTTTTTGTGTTTAAAGTCTGTCATTGTCAGAAATAACTGTTGTAAATTCATAGTACACTTTTACACTTTGAAAATGGGCCAAACGTGGATGGGAACTCCAGAACTCTGGGAATTTGGGTCTGGAAAGAATGGAATTTGGACTTGAAAACTGTAGGAACCGTGTCATTTACAGAAAATGTGGATTTCACTAACAGTGAAAGTGCAGAATCTGTTTACCTGCCTTACATGCAGCATGATACAGATAAAGCCAATCTAATTTAGGTATTTAATAACAGCCTAACTGATTTATAAGCAACACATGAAGATGCCATAAATCATCCCGGCCCGATTTCACTCTGTCATTAAGCCTTCACGGCTGCGTGTGTAAGAGAATATCACATAAATCACAACAACACCTGTGGTGCACAAGCTCACTAATCAGCCACAAATCTGAACGCAGGATTATCACTATTAATTACTGAAGGGTTGAAGTGTAATAAACAGCTAACTAACAACTTTGTATGAGGATGCGCTTCCGTTTCATTCATCATCCTCCTCGGCTTGTGTCTGCATCGGGACTCAGCATTCCCTGATGTCACAAAGGCACGGTGAGGAGCGGAGCCCCGCGTCGTGCTCGCCGCTGTGCGTGCGTGGCTCCCCGGTTGGGCACCGCCGGTAACAACGGCAGCTCGGACGGTGACACAACAAAGGCGGTCTGTGCGCGGTTTACACCGGCACTCACTTTCCCTCCTCTCCTTACAAAGATCAAAATAACACAAACTCGGTTCTGACCTCCACACAATCCACTCATCCCATTCAACGCTAAACACGCGCAAATGCGTGGCTGTTAAAAGAGAAATCAAAACAAAGCGGCGTGCGGGACTCACCACGGCTGCTCCAGCTCCCAGTCCCTGAAAAAGTCGAATTCAAAGAGGTCCATCGCCGCTCCGGCCGGTGCCGTCGGTGGTTAGAATCCAAAGCTGGTGCTACGTGGTTCTACATGAGCTGCTGATACTGTGTGTGTGTGTGTGTGTGTGTGTGGGGGTGTGTGTGTGTGTGTGTGTGTGTGTGTGTGTGTGTTTCTGTGAGACTGGGAGAAGAGACAAGCTGCTGCCGCTGCCAGGAAGCTGCTACGTGGTCGAAGAGAGCTGACAGCCAGGCAGAGGTGGAGGGAGGGAGCACACAAAACACACACACACGCACAGTCATACTGAGATATTCACTGGAAAAAATATTTATTTTCTAACAATGTTTATATAACACTCATCTCACTTTAAATCCAGCTGTTCTTTAAGACCTTAGAGGTTAGTTAGTGAACTTTGGTGAACAAACAGCATCGTGAAGACCAAGGAGCACAGCAGACAGGTCAGTGAGAAAACTGGGGAGAGGTTTAAAACAGGGTTAGGTTGTAAAACAATATGACAATACCTGAAATGAACACTATAGCAGAAAACTAACACTGCAAGTCACCCTGAACACATCATCCCCGCTGTGAAAAAATGGTGGTGGTGGCATCATGCTGTGGAGATGCAGGGGCAGGGAAGCTAGTTGATGAGAAGATGGTTGGGTAGTCCTGGAAGAAAGGTCATTCAAGGCAGCGAAAGGCCTAAGACTTGGGATAGTGGTTCAGCTTCCAGCAGGACAATGAACCTAAACATGCAGCCAGAGCTAGTCCAGGCAAAGTCCAGAACCTAAATCCAACCGAGAATCTGTGCCAGTTGAGGATCTTAGATTGAAACTCGATGTTCACAGGCACTCTCCATTCAATCTGATTGAGCTGGAGCTACTTTACAATAATGAATGAGCAAATTCCAGTGGAAAGCTGGTACCACAAAAGACTAACATGGGGGGCTGAATACAAAACCAGCCCACACTTTTCAAATAATGCAATGTGAAGTTAACAAATGTTAAACAATTGTAAGGGGATCAATAAATGTTATTCTACTTTCACACATATTGATAAACAGATGGTAAAATCTGTATGTAATTTGCTACAGTCGCAGGCCAGCACCGGATATGTAAATGACTTAAATAACAAGGAGAAAGCTTGTTGAGGACATACACCACAGGCCATACTGAAGGCTATGGAGCAATAGTGTCATCAGGCAGTTACCGGAGCAACTGACAGTCAGTCAAATCAGTGAGTGACGGTCACCAGACACAGAGCGTACTTCGTAGATGCACTGGGAGTTTAATAGGGGCCACATTGTGGGTTTTTGATACGAGCCCATTGTGACAACCGTAGTCCCCAAATAAGCAATAGAACCAGCAGACATCATGGAAACCTTAAATGTGACCCCTAACACAATTTCAGTAGTTCTGGTGAGCCTGTTTAATCTTTACTCACTGTTTTGGGTTAACCGTCGGTCACTGTGGTAACTGGTCGCACTTTCGCTCCACTCTTAGTGTCACCACTGATGACATCTGCTGCTATAAATGTACAAGCCTAATCCCCACCGGTGGTGTTAATCAAACTCTTCCATCTGAGGGCTAACCTTGGTACCTGTTTTTCAGTGTTTTTAAACCACCACCTCATCACCAGGGTATGCTCTTTTTTTAAAACAGGAAAAGAAAGAAAAACCATAGAGTTTATCAGAAACACTTACCTAGTAGTACCTTAGCTGGAAAAGACAGTTTCCAACAGGCTGTCAGTTTGAGGAATGCTGCAGGATTTCAAATGGTCAAGCCAAGTTCACCACTGCTCAGAACGACAGCACCAGGAGAGCACATTTCTACATCTGCATTCTTAAAGTACTGTAAGCTGTAAACAACAATGCCAGCAATCAATAAGCCAAGCTAGTTATATCTCGTTACCTAAAAAAATCAATTTCACATGAAGGCAGTGTGGACAACTCAGATGACATCATGCGATATTTGCATATCAAATAAAGACGCATGTATGCTCTGCAATGCCCCTCCCCTTGTGCCTGTTCTCTTTCTCACTCAGTGAAGTAGCAAAGGGGGAGCTTTTGGCATATTTGTGTGAAACACAGCAAATAAATAAAATCTAAAAAAAAGGAATGGCTCCAAACAGCTGCTCGGTTCCCATCCTTCTTCTTGAGGAGATAGGTACTAAATTTGGTTCAACTGTAGAAGGCCTTTGTAGAAGAATGTAGAAGAAAGATCCCTTTTATTATCAAGCTATCACAGAGAACATCTTGCTAAATAATTAGATACATTAACCCTTTATCTGAGGGAAATGACCAACATGCATAGATGTTGGCCTTACCAAAACTAGTTAAAAATCAAGGTTATCACAAGATACCATGATAAACATGGTCATTTAAACATCATGCATAAGAAAATAAATTACTAAGCCTTTTCCCTATTAACCAGTGAAAGTCTTATGTTTTATTGGCCTTAGCTGAACTGCATAGTGTGGATTTTACACTGGTTCAACCTTATATAAGACAGCCATTTATTTTTGACTTGATAATTGTAACTGAAAACAACTCATGGTTTCAGCAACAGTCTACAGACTATAGAAATCAATCATGTTTGAGTTGTTTTAGATGTTAAAATGAGCTCTTATGTTTGTCCTCTTTCTGGTCTACATTTATTTCAGAATCCGTCGTCACTTGAAGATGCCATTTGTTCGTTCGTTCGTTCGTCGTCTTCCGCTTATTCAGGACCGGGTCGCGGGGGCAGCAGACTCAGCAGAGACGCCCAGACGTCCCTCTCTCCAGACACCTCCTCCAGTTCCTCCAGGGGGAGCCCAAGGCGTTCCCAGGCCAGCCGAGAGACATAGTCCCTCCAGCGTGTCCTGGGCCGTCCCCTGGGCCTCCTCCCGGTGGGACGTGCCTGGAACACCTCCCGAGGAAGGCGTCCAGGAGGCATCCGGTATAGATGCCCGAGCCACCTCAACTGGCTCCTCTCGATGTGGAGGAGCAGCGGCTCTACTCCGAGCCCCTCCCGGATGGCCGAGCTCCTCACCCTATCTCTAAGGGAGTGCCCGGCCACCCTACGGAGGAAGCTCATTTCAGCCGCTTGTATCCGTGATCTCGTTCTTTCGGTCATGACCCAAAGTTCATGGCCATAGGTGAGGGTAGGAACGTAGACCGACCAGTAAATTGAGAGCTTTGCTTTTCGGCTCAGCTCTCTCTTCACCACAATGGACCGGCACAGCGCCCCCATTACTGTGGCAGCTGCACCGATCCGTCTGTCGATCTCCCGCTCCATTCTTCCCTCACTCGTGAACAAGACCCCGAGATACTTAAACTCCTCCACTTGAGGCAGGAACTCCCCTCCAACCTGAAGAGGACAAGCCACCCTTTTCCGGTCGAGTACCATGGCCTCGGACTTGGAGGAGCTGATCCTCATCCCAGCCGCTTCACACTCGGCTGCGAACCGCCACAGCGCATGCTGTAGGTCTTGGCTAGAGGGGGCCAGCAGGACCACGTCATCCGCAAAAGAAGAGACGAAATCCACTGGTCCCCAAACCCGACCCCCTCCGGCCCTTGGCTGCGTCTAGAAATCCTGTCCATAAAAGTTATGAACAGGACCGGCGACAAAGGGCAGCCCTGCCGGAGTCCAACATGCACTGGGAACAGGTCCGACTTAGTGCCGGCAATGCGGACCAAACTCCTGCTCCGCTCGTACAGGGACCGGATGGCCCCTAATAAAGGGCCCCCGATTCCATACTCCTGGAGCACCCCCCACAGGGCATCACGAGGGACACAGTCGAATGCCTTCTCCAGGTCCACAAAACACATGTGAACCGGTTGGGCAAACTCCCATGAACCCTCGAGCACCCTGTAGAGGGTATAGAGCTGGTCCAGTGTTCCACGGCTGGGACGAAAACCACACTGTTCCTCCTGAAGCCGAAGTTCGACTATCGGTCGGACTCTCCTCTCCAATACCCTGGCGTAGGCCTTACCAGGGAGGCTGAGGAGTGTGATCCCCCTGTAGTTGGAACACACCCTCCGGTCCCCCTTCTTATAAAGGGGGACCACCACCCCAGTCTGCCAGTCCAGAGGCACTGTCCCCGACCGCCACGCAATGTTGAAGAGGCGTGTCAACCATGACAGCCCTACAACATCCAGAGACTTGAGGTACTCAGGGCGGATCTCATCCACCCCCGAAGCCTTGCCACCGCGGAGCTTTTTAACCACCTCGGTGACTTCAGCCTGGGTGATGAAAGAGTCCAACCCGAGTCCCCAGCCTCTGTTTCCACCACGGAATGCGTGATGGCAGGATTGAGGAGATCCTCGAAGTACTCCTTCCACCGCCCGATAATGTCCTCAGTCGAGGTCAGCAGTCTCCCGCCCCCACTATAAACAGTGTTGGCAGAGCACTGCTTCCCCCTCCTGAGGCGTCGGACGGTTTGCCAGAATCGCTTCGAGGCCAACCGGTAGTCCTTCTCCATGGCCTCACCGAACTCTTCCCAGGCCCGAGTTTTTGCCTCTGCCACAGCCCGGGCCGCAGCACGCTTGGCCTCACGGTACCCGTCAGCCGCCTCAGGAGTCCCACAAGCCAACCAAAGCCGATAGGACTCCTTCTTCAGCTTAACAGCATCCCTTACTGCCGGTGTCCACCACCGGGTTCTGGGATTGCCGCCACGACAGGCACCGCAGACCTTACGGCCGCAGCTATGGGCAGCAGCATCGACAATAGATGCAGAGAACATGGTCCACTCTGAGTCTATGTCTCCAACATCCCCCGGGATCTGGTCGAAGCTCTCCCGGAGGTGGGAGTTGAATACATCCCTGGCCGAGGGCTCCGCCAGGCGTTCCCAGCAGACCCTCACTATGCGCTTGGGCCTGCCGAGTCTGTCCGGCTTTCTCCTCCTCCAGCGGATCCAACTCACCACCAGGTGATGATCAGTGGACAGCTCAGCCCCTCTCTTCACCCGAGTGTCCAAAACATGCGGCCGAAGGTCTGATGATACGACAACAAAGTCGATCATCGACCTCCTGCCTAGGGTGTCCTGGTGCCAAGTGCACTGATGGACACCCTTATGTTTGAACATGGTGTTCGTTATGGACAATCCGTGACTAGCGCAGAAGTCCAATAACAAAACACCACTCGGATTCAGATCGGGGAGGCCATTCCTCCCGATCACGCCTCTCCAGGTGTCACTGTCGTTCCCCACGTGGGCGTTGAAGTCCCCCAGCAGAATAATGGAGTCCCCGGGAGGGGCACTATCCAGCACCCCTGACAGGGACGCCAAGAAGGCAGGGTACTCTGCACTACCACTCGGCCCGTAGGCTGAAATGATAGTCAGAGACCTCTCCCCAACCCGAAGGCGCAGGGATACAACCCTCTCATCCACTGGGGTAAACCCCAACACGAGACGGCTGAGCTGGGGGGCAACAAGCAAACCCACACCAGCCCGCCGCCTCTCCCCGTGGGCCACTCCAGAGTAGAAGAGAGTCCAACCCCTCTCAAGGAGATGGGTTCCAGAGCCCACGCTGTGCGTGGAGGCGAGCCCGACTATTTCTAGTCGATATCTCTCGACCTCCCGCACAAGCTCAGACTCCTTCCCCCCCAGCGAGGTGACATTCCACGTCCCTAGAGCCAGCCTAAGCATCCGGGGATCGGGCCGCTGAGGTCTCCACCTTCGTCCGCCACCCAATCCTCTTTGCACCAGTCCCTCACGGTTCCCCCTGCAGGTGGTGGGCCCACTGGAGGATGGCCTCGCGTCTCTCGTTCGGGCTTGGCCCGGGCGGGTCCCGCGAGGAGCAACCCGGCCACCAGGCGCTCTCCGACGAGTCCCGACCCCAGGCCTGGCTCCAGGGTGGGACCCCGGCTCCGCCGTACCGGGCGACGTCACGTGCCTCGATATTGTGTTCTTCATGAGGGGTTCTTGAACCATTCTTTGTCTGACCCATCACCTAGAACCTGTTTGCCATGGGAGACCCTACCAGGGGCATTTAGGCCCCAGACAACATAGCCTCTAGGATCATTTGAGCACTCAAACCCCTCCACCACGTTAAGGTGACGGTTCAAGGAGGGGAAGATGCCATTTGGTGAACATTTATTTATTTAACTTATTTTTTTGTTTTTTGTCGGGAAGTGACATTGCCTAGGGGCAAAACTTTTAATGTAAATGTTCAATACTAAATAAGTAAACTAAATTTGACAACATGTAATGCAACAAAGCATGTTGGACATTTTGAAAAAACAAACACCCCCATTTATTTGACCATATAGGGTCACTATATAAGGTACAAACTAGTGCTAATACTTTGACAGCAAACATTTTTCATCCACTGTGGACTTTTGCTCTACTAGGAAACAACTTCCCAACAAAGACCGTAAAGCAATGCTCCCCTGTTTCATGCTTTTTTTTTTTGTTGGCTTTAAGATACTGTTTTTACTGTTTGATCTAGATGAACACTTACTGGACAGTATTTGAACATTTTCTTATATTAAACCCATCTATTAGTGTAACTGTCATTGAACTGTCATTGAACCTCTTTGAAGCCCTGAGCGTCAGTCTGACTGCCACTTGCAGCCAGCCTTCCCATCATACCGTGTGAGGGCGCTTGGATTGTAAAGCACTGCTGCCATTAACCCTATGAGCTACATTACACTTGATCCCTGTCTGGGATTGTGTGTAACTTAATATTAATTACATATTTTGATGAAACCTAACATTTCTACACATTTTTCTACGGATGAAAACTATTCTGGGACAACCTGTTGATCACCACTGCTTTGTTTCTCTGAATAGTTTACAATGAGCCATTCCAAAAAAAAGGCTTGTGTTATTTTAATTTTATGTGACGTGGGAACACCAGTGATGTTTCACATTTAAAAGACAATGTTTCATTTGCTTATTTGCCTTAAGATTGTACATATCTGATTTTCAAGTCATTTTTTGGCCATGTGGGAGTTTTCACCTTTTACTTCTGTTTGCCGTTATGCTAGTGATCATACAGGTTTGGGTATCGAGATGGTAATTTTGCCTGTCTGTAGGTATCCACTGGTACTTAAAGTCCCATATCAAACCCATGCCACCTCTGCGCTTCACCTCTGGGATCAAGCATTCATCGTGGTAGACAGTCCTGGTCGGGGTCACTCCAGACATGAAGATTGTTACTAAATTTATCTTTTATTGCTCTGTTGACTTTTTTTGTAAAGAGCAACAACAAAAAAAGGTTTTTTTTAGATTATTTGCTTTTGGAGATGATTAACAGATACACTATTAAATGTCCTTCACACTGTCTGGCCTGTTGGAGCACACATACTGGGTTGAATTTTATCAACACATTACTCCATGGAGCTAAAAATACTGGTTCAATGAATCATGATTGCACCTCCTTAGTAAGGCAGTATCTTTTGTTTCTGTTGCTTTTTTGTCGCTTGCCTTTCTGCAACCTATTCCGTCCTTTTATAAACAATCGCATTAACATATTTGTTATTGCTGCAGTCTTTTTTACAGCACGGAAAACTTCAAATATTCAACCTATTTTATAATTAAGTTCATGCAGTTAGGCTAAATAACACATCTGCTTTATTTTGTTTGTTTCATTATAGTTCCAACTTGCATTGCAGCTGTAGCTAATGGATGAACTAGTGTTAGGGTTCTAATTTGGATTCAGTATTACATAATCAAGCTTTTGAAAATACTCATTAATTCCAGTCAGATTGTGCAATATAAAAGTAAGGATGAACTACTGTGAAATGTATTGTGCTACTGATACAATTCCATGTCCTCCTCAAGTCTTCCCACAGATTCTCAATTGGTTTTGGGTCTGAACTTTGACTGGGCCATTTTAACACAAAAAAATGAATGTGATTTGATATAAAGCCTTTCATTTTAGCCCTGCTGACTGTTCCAGTTTGTCACCCTGCTGGAAGGTGAACCTGTCATCGTTTTAGACACCGATTTGACCCACATGCAGAGAACACTCAGGAGAATCCGAAAAGTTTAACAGATTTATTAGAGGAACTTAGATGTTAGGTCTGTACCGGCTGGAAACTCTCGTCAACTGTGTGAGAGAAAAGCAGAATGTGAATAACGGTTTACTTTAAAGAGCAAATACTGACTGAAACTGTATCTTACTAGATTGGGGGGTGTGAACCGCCAGGAGGAGAGTATGTGGGGAAACTGGAAGCGGCTGAGGTTGATGAGGGTAAGTGTGAGGTTTGCCTCTAGTGACTTGATCCAGGAGGACAGCGTCCAGTTCTGCAGAGTCTGTCTCAGTTGTCGGCCGTGGCTGTGGTGGAGGGTGGACAGGGTTCGCTCTAGTTGTCCTTGATGGTTGAAGTTTGGAAGCAGGCAGCTGATGAATATGTCCGGTAGATCACAGCTTGGTTGCAGTTTGGAAACCCTCAAGTATCTTCTGTAATCCGAGAAGCGAGGTAGGAACAGGAACAATCAGTCGGAGGCGAGTCTGGTTAAAAAGCAGGTCATCTCCAGCATAACACTGTTAAAGAGGAAACAACAGGTTACACCAGAATGAAGCGAGGACTTCCTTTCCACAAGGATACTTGGCTTGAGCTATACCATGGTTGGCTAACACTCAAGCAGTGAGATGCTGGCCCCTTCCTGCTTAAATACTCCAGGGAGTAATCATCGGGGATGGAGAACTCCTGTCACCTCACACCACGGTCACCAGCGCCTACTAGAGGTTAGACACAGACAATAGCAGACAGGAACAAAAAATAACCCACACAACCAGACCCCGACAGAATCTGAAGAAAGGTTTTCCCACAGCATGATGCTGCCCCCACTGTATTATATGATGGGCCTGGAAGGCTCAGGGTGATGTGCAGTGTTATTTTCCTGCCAGAAACAGTGTTCTCCATGTTGAATAATGAAAAGGGGGTATTTCCAGGTAAATCCCAATAAAATACATTCAGGTTTGTGGATTTAAGGTGACAAAAAGATAAAAAGTTAAATAGGCGTCCATACTTGTGGAAGGTTTTTTATTATCAAATTTAAAAAGATGTCTCCTCAATCCAGTTGCTGACATCCATCTTGTCACCTCCTTCTTTGTTCTTTTTCCAAACACATAATTTTTCATTCAAATCAGCTGCAGCATTATCATGATCAAAACTGTTCTGCAGCTTCAAGCCTTGTTCTCTTTCGCACGTCTCCTGCACCACATGCCCAGCGGCAGGTTTTTACTGTTTACGCCTGGCTACAAATAACGACAGAGCAGATGGTTGAAAGTTTCCACGCAGCGTGTGCGTGGAGCTGTCACCGCGCCTCAACTGTTGCTGTCTCACTGTCCTCTCATAGGTTTGGACCCCTTTGATGAGGGAGCACAGCAAGTCCAAATGCACTGGAAAAAAGAAACATCCTGAGATGTGCTGTGGGTTTTTGTGTTGTGTCTGTCTTTGTTTTTCCCAGCGTGTTGCTGTGTTTGAGGGTTGTTGTTTTTTTTCAGTCTGGTCTGGGGCAACATGCCAGCACGAGTCTGCATCACAACCCAGCAAACAACAGCCTCGGTTGGAGGAGAGGAGAGCAAGGCTGGAATTAAACACTGGCTGCCTTTCCTGTTATTGCCTGATTGTCTCAAAGTGCTGTTTCATAACCTCGACCAATTCCAGCCTCACAAATCAGCAGTCCAGACATACCCAGACCATAAAAACACCACATCAAAATGCAACCAATCTTAAAGGGTTGTAAGCACCTGCAGGACCATGGATCATGTATGTATGTGTATGTGTGTATATGTGAGGGAGTCCAAAACTAGGTCAGGCACTGACAGACAGAACGACTAAAGTAAGAGAGGAAATGATAACGATTTATGAATAAAGGAGTTGTTGGATAAGTTATTAGAGAAGTGGGTGATAGAAAGAGATAGATTTAAAGAGAACGCATAATTAGAGGCAAACACTGAAAGCTAAACATGTCATTTCTATCTACGCTACAGTTCAGCTTTTATCATCAGGGTGGCTGTTTGTTCAGAGATTTTCATTGTTATTGTTCCTGTCTGTTGCAGAACCGTGGAAGCCACAGCCGTGCCACTAATTTCAATCATGATACTGAGGGGCTTTTGGAGTTATTTCTTTCTTTTTCTCTCTCTCTCACACACACACACACAAGAAAAGGAA